>NC_142594.1:28689114-29024114 GCF_965207765.1 Zootoca vivipara
CTGTGGCAGTGGGGTGAAAGTCAGGTCCAAATGGCTCCGGGAGAAGCCCTACAATGGCGGAAGGCCTTGCCCCAAGTTGGATCATGTCAATCAGGTAATTCTCAGCACATTGCCACCCGTAATTCTTTTACATTTCAAAACTGAGTTGTTCTCCCTCCTGAATGCATCATTGAAGAGAAGGCTATCAAAATACATAGAGCATCCTCCAATGGATTTTTTATTCATTAGTCTTAAGTTGTCTTCCCTCACTTGGATGCTTTTTACGTATTTATGTATCAGTTTCAATGCCTGCTCACTCTTTTCTTTCCTTCTTAGCATGTGGGATCCTTGTTGGTTAATACTAGGACAGCAGCCTTTAATCCTTCAGTTTTAGATTGATTAACAGTGTTTTTAATGGACTAAAAAGAGACCCTAAACAATAAAAAACGCTCAAATTAATATTGTTACACGCAACCTCCATCTCCACTGAGCGATGCGAGAGATTTCAGGGATCCCCGGCACTCAACAAGGGCTTGCGTTTCCTTCTGGGAATAAGGCACAGCAGTGACTGTGGTGTCTTTATTATATATGGTTTATTTACACAAATATACAACCAGGCCTTTTTTCAGCCAGAACTCCATTCCAGCAACTTTCAGGTGGTGCCATTGCCATTATAAGAATAAGAGAGGTGTTCATGGTGAGTTGTGGCACCTCTTTTTCTAGAACGATAGCACTGTATATAACACCTGGACCTAGATGAAGAGATTGCAGAGCATCCACATCCAAAGAGGGCCTGGCTTCCTTCATAAGAAAAGCAAAAAGCCATGCTCTGTGTCTCTTACGTTCTAGCCACATCATGTTCTGCCCCTGCTTCTCTGCTTCCCAAACCACTTGCAGAACTGACACTTTCCCACTGTTGGCTTACGTCCTCCACTTTGAAATCCTAACCCTTTTGGTCTCTGCCCATCAACACACAGCTGGAGGAGGGTCTCCCCTCTTTGTCTGGCAGTCTTTTCTCTCTCTCTCTCTCTTGATAGGTTCCCTGATGGGCCTCACCCATCTTTGTCTCCTCTGTGCCTTATACTCAGCTAGTCCTGTCAGGCTGGCCTGACTCATTAGCATAAGTTGCATCTAGCAGCCTTTGGCACAGTTTAATCAAACTGTGAGAAGGGGACGACAGAGGACAAGATGGTTGGACAGTGTTCTCGAAGCTACGAACATGAGTTTGACCAAACTGTGGGAGGCAATGCAAGACAGGAGTGCCTGGTGTGCTCTGGTCCATGGGGTCACGAAGAGTTGGACACAACTAAACGACTAAACAACAACAACAATCAAACTTTGATTAATTCTAATTTTTACTAAATCCAATAATTATGGGTGCCTTGCACCCACAAAACTAGCACCCCGACATATAATTATATTTAAAATACAATAAATCAGTATGTACAGGCTAAAAGCTTCCCTGTTGGATAGCAAGGCCGAACTTACACCCTAATAACTGTTAATATTTTCTATTGTTGTACTGTGTTTGGGTCTATGGCCCACAATAAAGTTCTCTCTCTGTGTGTGTAAATAGTTATAAAAGCTGAAGATAGCAGGCACCGTCTTAAAAGAGGCTTTGCTTTTTCACTCTCACAATAAAGGAAGATGGGTTTTTGTCCTGTGACATATGGGCCATGTAAAAAACAAAGCACTCCTTTCCCAGTCCCAGCAACATTATTGTTTTAATAATATGCAGATTTAATTATTTAATGGATTAAAACTCAACTACCAACTCAGGTTTCTTTAATTGGCGACAGCCCTAATTCATAATGGTTCATTGGTATTCTAAGGGAATGTGCTTTTATATGTTTGACCAGACCAAGAGGGGAGCGGTGGGGAGGGCTTTGTGTGTAAGCGTGAAGGAGATCATAGTCATATGCAGGAGAATCTTAATGTTGATGCTGAACCATCGATGGATGTTTAATAAGCTCTAGATGTGCATGGCCTCTGCTCTTGGTTTCACGACAAACTGAACAGAAGGGAAAAAAGAAAAAGGGTTTTGTGCATCTTCTCAGATTTGATTAATGTCCACCTTGAGTTTTTATTTAATCTGCATTTCCCCCCAACAAAGGAAACAGCCCAAGTTTCCATTTCCATAAATTCCCCTGTAGTGGGGAGCTGGGAAGAAGATGAAAAAGTGGGGGTTGGGGGTGGGGATGTTGGCGGTTCTCATCTAAATAAGATGCCATTGTGTTGACATTTTGCAGGCACAGAAGGAAATGGCCTGCTGATTTGATTTTCCACTTAAGAGGATGTAATTAGTTCTAGTTTAGAACATAATAAGTGTTAAACTAAAGCTAATAAACCAAGTTTGTAATCCAATTTAACACCAAACAAAAGTAGGCATGGAGGCTAGGTTGTGCGGGTGAGGTATTCATAGCGGGGTAAAAACATTTTAATAGGAGGGGCTGATACCAAATCTTCTGCATTCAGCCTAATTCACCGTACTTAGAAACATGCTTTCTTTTTCTACATAACAAAAATAATAAATGGTTAGATATCTGTGATCTAAAGATGAGAGGTTTATTTCTACAACGATGCTGCCCTCTAATGGTGGCTAGTGTCATAATGTCCTTAGCTTTTTGTTAGAAGGCTTCACCCAGATCTGCCCAAGTCTTATGTTAATCTTCAAGTGTTTCTCATCTTTATGTGCTTCCTCCTTCTAAAATTGAAGTCTTGCCCTTTTTAATTTTTGAACTTAATTCACACTGTTGCACACACAAAGCCATCTATTGGTACCATTTACTGACACTTGATAGGCTTTTCCCGCGATGGTGTCCATGGATTGTGAAACAGTTATGGGTTGCTTCCCCCCGTCCCCTTCAACCTAAAGAAAGTGCCAGATAAAATTAACAAAGTTTCTAGATGAGCAGCTGTGATCATAGCTACAAATCCACCAGTAATAATAAAGAAAATGGCAGGGCAGGGCAGAAAGAAGAACAGCGTAAAGCAGCTTTGTAAATTAACCCATAAAAATTACTAGCTTATTTGGGGTTTGGCAGAGGAGAGACAGCAGCTCACTGCATTTCTGTACAGCAGAGGAAACTTCTCTAATCTGGTAGCCAACTTAGTTTCCATGCTAGGTAAAGAAGAAGGCGCTCCTCTGCCAGCCTGCTCATTGCTCATTCAGCTGCATACATTTTTATATTCTTGCTTACTTGGGACGCGGGTGGCGTCTTGGTCTAAACCACTGAAACACTTGAGCTTGCTGATCGTAAGGTCAGCCATTCAAATCTGCACCACAGGGTGAGCTCCTGTCGCTTTGCCCCAGCTCCTGCCAACCTAGTAGTTCAAAAGCATAACATACCAGTGCAGGTAGATAAATAGGTACCGCTGTGGCGGGAAGGTAAACGGCATTTCCATGCGCTCTGGCTTCTGTCACCGTGTTCCATTGTGCCAGAAGCGGTTTAGTCATGCTGGCCACATGGACACAGAAAGCTGTCTGCAGACAAATGCTGGTTCCCTTGGCCTGAAAGCGGAGATGAGCGCCACACCCCATAGTCGCCTTTGACTGGACTTAATGGTCTGGGGTTATTTACCTTTTACCTTTACCTATACTTGCCTACATGCAAATGCCTGTGATAGCTTGTGGCTATCAGGCAAATGCTAAAATACAAAGTGGCTCTAGACCAATGACACAAATGTTGGTGCTTCTAATGAGGCAGGAGGTTTTGCATGAAGAAGAAAAAATGTGTATGCAGGAAGGGGTGCTTGCAACAGATCACAAACTGCAGTGTTCCAAATGTATCATGCAGTTTTCTGCAGTCGATCCCTGGCAGGGGATGAAGAACTGCTGGTCTGGATGCAATAGATGCCACCGCAGTAATGAAAAGCAATGCAATTGTAAACAGTCTGGAGCACGATTCCAAACGGGATGTTCTAAAGAGCCGAAAGCTTAGCCTTAGAGGATACATCTTTTAATATTAAATACACTTCGCTCTAAATCTGTAAGTGTGGAAATCCCACACATGCATCCTGTGGCAGTGGCCAGACAGCTGCTTGAGGCTGTGTAATTAATCTGCACCTTATCTCCAGCTTAAAGGAAATCAAGAAGCTAAATACAAGTCTGTGTTTGCAATGAAAGCAGCACATGGAAAGCATTATAACACAAAATACTGAAACATAAAGGTAACTCCCTCTCCCCAGTAAGAAGCACATAAAATAAACAAATTCCATAGACTATAAGGTGTTAAAGAGGCACCAAGAATGTTTCAAAGAAGCATTGCTTATTCATCACAGATAACATACAGTGGATGAATAGTACACCAACTAAAGGTGGAGTCCTATCGTTCCCGGGGAGGGAAGAAGCCTTCGGATGTGGCGAAAGGGTTGGACTGCTAGCAGAGAGGGAAGCCTGTCATCAGGGGCTCCCTGGCAGGCTGGTGGAAAGAAAGCTCTACTGCCAGTGGTATTCTCCAGGTTAGGACCAAAAGAAGGCTTTTCAGGGATGTGCCTAGATTACCAGATTGTAAATGATCAGTGCCATCAATGGACAGAGAATAATAATTTAATAATGTGCTACAAACAGGGTGGATTTAGGGGGGGCACAACCAGTTTGGCCACACTAGGTGTGGAGCTGCAGGGGGTGTTGAAACTAGGAAGTAGACTGGAAGGCAAAAGGTGGGGGTGCCAAATTTGGGTGTTGCACAGGACGCCACATTGAAACTTAAGGTCCCAAGGTCCGCCACTGCAGTCAGAGCCCAGCCATTCTGCAGAAGCTCGTCTCTAGGCAGCATCATCAAAGAAGTGCTTTCCAGCAATGTGAGAGACTAGAGGCAGAAACCTGCTTAGAGTAGACCTGTTGAAAACAGAGGGGTTAACTTGTCTCATTGATTTCCATGGATCTGCTCTAAGTATGGACTCACCATTGCATTTTGCAAGGGTTGCCGCTTTTTAGGTTGAAGCAGCATTACTATTTCTGATTATCCATTTTGTTTCCTAACTATTGCTTTTATTTACTTTTGCTTGTTCCCTTGCGTTCATGGCCAACACCTGCCCCAGGCTCAGGTAAGAGTCTGTGAAACAGATGCACTGCCTTCAAGCATGCTTCCAGATAAAATCCCCTAATATGTGCCTTGTTTGCCTCCTCTGGGTATAACTTTTTCTTAAGACTGTACATATGCTACCTGTCGTGTTTATGTATACAACTGCAACTGGCTTCATCAACAGTGGAAGAGGGGAGAAAATGGTGACGGACACAGAAAGCTGAATGAAAAACAGGTTATAGCTGTATTACAAACAGCCATTCCAAGGGCTGATACATAGGCAGAAATGACTGATAAGGAACCCAGGGAACAGTGTGAGAGAAGAGGAAGCAGGGACAAGCATGCTCAACCCTCTGTAGCCAACCAAGAGTTGAAAGTGACTCTGTCTGTAGTAGGAAACTTGTTCTGCCTACGTAGGCTTCGATGTGTGTTCTGGAATCCTGGAAAACTAGGGTTTTAAAACATGCAAGGAGCCTACAGAAGTTGGCTGCGCTGGCATGGCATAAGGCCAACCAAGTGGTGGGCGATGATGGTGAGGAATCCTATGAAGAAGTCCAGTGGAGGTGGAAGTCTTGTCTTGGTAGACCTTTTCAGTCCCAGCACACTGCTTCCATTTCATTCTCTCCCCTTCTTTCCTGCCACGCCAAGCACAGGCACTTTAGGTCAGGAGTGTGTTTTCCAACATGATCAAGCACAGAGAAGCATATGCTAATGGAATACGCCAGTGTGGTGTAGTGGTTAAGAGCGGTAGACTCGTAATCTGGGGAACCGGGTTCGCGTCTCCGCTCCTCCACATGCAGCTGCTGGGTGACCTTGGGCTAGTCACACTTCTTTGAAGTCTCTCAGCCCCACCCACCTCACAGGGTGTCTGTTGTGGGGGAGGAGGGGAAAGGAGATTGTTAGCCGCTTTGATAAAGCAGGATATCAAATCCAAACTCTTCTTCTTCTCTTCTTCTCATATTTCACACATATTCAGATAAGGGGCCAAAATGTTACGCAAGCTTAAAAGGAACTGAGTTATCACTCCTATGGCATATTAGGTTCTTCAGACACCCACAGCTACATTTGGCAATGGGGTGGGCCAGAGTCTCTGGAGTCTGGAAACAGCGTCAACAGCTGCCAGGCTCAGTCAGGAACTAAGATCTCATATAAGAACGATTGACCCAAGGAAAGTCCATGGGATGTCAGACTCTGAGCCCAGCACAAATGCTGCTGGGAGGCAAAATGCAGGGCAAAGGAACAACAAGTAAACATCTACAGGTGGGACTGTGAGCTGTTAACAACCAAGAGGAAGAACAGGAGGTAGAAGCATAGCAAGGCCTTGCCAAAATCTTTTGATTTTTGTCCTGTAGAAGCACCTGGGAGCAAGGCCCATTTTACTCAAAGGGGCTCCTGAGTAAATTGCATGGGCTGCCTGGCAAGATAAGCTCCTATAGATGTTTGGTAAATAGGGACGTGGGTGGTGCTGTGGTCTAAACCACTCAGACTCTTGGGCTTGCCAATGAGAAGGTCGGTGGTTCTAATCCCCGCGATGGGGTGAGCTCCCGCGGCTTGGTCCCTGCTCCTGCCAACCTAGCAGTTCGAAAGCACGTCAGAGTGCAATTAGATAAATAGGTACCGATCTGGTGGGGAGTTAAACGGCGTTTCCGTGCGCTGCTCTGGTTTGGCCAGAAACAGCTTAGTCATGCTGGCCACATGACCCGGAAGCTGTACGCCGGCTCCCTCGGCCAATAAAGCTAGATGGGGCCGCAACCCCAGAGTCGTCCGTGACTGGACCTAACGGTCAGGGGTCCCTTTACCTTTACCTTTAAATAGGGTGCACAAAAAGTGAGACAGGTGCTGCTGAGGATCAAAGACTGATGTGATAATAGGGTAGGAAGGCAATTTCAGGAAGAGGAGTTGAAGAGTGATTGCCCTGAAATTCCTCCCACCTGACCTTGTGCAGCAGCTGCTCAAAAAGAGAGACTAAGGCCTCACAATTGTGTGTCTCAAGGGGGAGAGTGAACTGAAAGGCTAATTTTATATACTCTTGCTTGTCAGCACTGATTGCGAATGCATGCCTGCTAACTTTCACAGCAAATGACCCCACCCCACCCCACTTTAATTGAAAGTACTGTTTTCCAATAAAGCTTAAGATATTTCTGATTCCAGTTGTTAGGCTGCACACTTGCACATAAAGCAAGTTCATGTTTTGTGTGTGCATTCCAGGTATATGAGGTAGTCCCGTGCCACAGCGACTGCAGCCAGTACATCGGGGTCACTGAACCCTGGAGCGTGTGCAAAGTGACAAACGTGGACTTAAAGGAGAATTGTGGAGAAGGTGTGCAAACGAGGAAAGTAAGGTGAGCAAAACATTGGCACTTTCACTTCCAAGTGAGGAGCCAGGGGAGCTTTCATCCTTAAACACAAATTTTATTTGGAATAGTAGTTTCTAGCAGAAAAAGTCTCTATTGTAGTTGTTGTTTAGTCGTGTCCGACTCTTCGTGACCCCATGGACCAGAGCACGTCAGGTCTTCCACTGCCTCCCGCAGTTTGGTCAGACTCATGTTGGTGGCTTCGAGAACACTGTCCAACCATCTTGTCCTCTGTCATCCCCTTCTCTTCATACTACTAAATCTTGGAATAGTCCATCCATCCCAGGAATGATTTTGAAAGCATGGTTCCTAATTTAATTTCCAGCACATGTGGCTTTAGTGTGCTGAAAGTCATAAAAGGATTTTGAATGTACAAGTCAGAACTCCCTAGATGGGCATGGACTGTTGCTTGCTGACAGCTTGAAGCTCTTTTGTTCCACCCAATTTTTGTGTATGTGTCACATAGTTCATGTTGATGTTCACCCCTGCACCACACACCCTTTCTGATATGTGCCATACTAATAACTGTTTCCCCTTCCCTATTCTATGCCCATCTCTCTGTAGATTGACATTGTAGATGCCACTGACGCAACCCCTTTGTTCTCCGGGGTTCCAGCCTCAGGCACTTCCTAATATTTAATTGTACTGTACAGTATAGCAAAAGTCATAACAATGTTAGGTCTCACTTTTTTCTTTATTCAAAACAAAAATATATATTTTAGATTTTCAGACGTCATTGTATGATCATGAAAGGGGTGGGAAAGTTTCATTTCTTTGGAAACTTGGCAAGCCAACGTACAACTCAAGTGAATGACACTAGGGATGTTGCTGACAAACTGAAACCCATTTTATACAAATTTAATTTAATTAGTCCTAATTTTTAAACCTGAGTTTTTTTTTAAAAAATGTTGCTGCTCTTTAATTCTCATATTTTTATGATTGTTTGAATCATTGTTTTTCTTTTTATGTACTACGGTACAGTGGTACCTTGGTTTATGAACTTAATCCATTCTGCAAGTCCGTTCTTAAACCAAAGCGTTCTTAAACCAAGACATGCTTTCCCACAGAAGCGGGGGACTCAATTTACAAATGGAACACACTCAACATGTTCTGCTTCCAAGGCAAAGTTCACAAACCAAAACACTGGGTTTGCAGCGTTCTTAATTCAAGTTGTTCTTAAACTAAGCTGTTCTTAAACCAAGGTACCACTGTATATCAAAAAGTAAGCTTTTGATCTATTTTTAATGATCAAAATGCCCAAAACTACACTACCAACATGGGTTGCCATATGTCCGGATTGTTCCAGACATTTCAGCGATTTTAACCTGGAAGCTGCTTAAGGGGAATGAATACTGGCTATGTCCGGGAAATTTCAGACGTATGGCAACCCTAACGTAAACTGCCCTGGGAATTTATTTATTGAAAGACAGTATAAAAACTAGTGTGCAGAAGGAAACCATACCTCTTACTTGGCTTTCCTTCTGCCTTTACCCATTCTTTCTTGGCACAAAAAGTTACCATTGTTTCCAGTGGAGTCTACTTCCACTTGGCTTAGCGTGGGTGGTTTGGGGAGGGGGGGGCATTGCTGTGTTTTTGTTCCTGTTTCATGCACAATTTCAGGGCTTTGCAGCGTGCCTTTGGAATCCTGGTGGTTCAGTATGATAGGTGTCCAATTACGATCTGGTATGACAAGAGACTCAATGACAAGCGCCCTAATGAGCGCTTTATTGTTGGGAACATTTGCTGTGAAGTGCCAAATGTTCATTTTCATCTGCCACAGGTATATTATTCTGCTGTCAAGTTTCACAAGGTTATGTTCAAAACAGAGGCTCACTTTGAAGCAGCGAAAGATTTATTTGGGGAATGCCATCTTTCTAGCTTTCAAATTTCCGCTAGAAGAAATTGGCAGTAGTAACTATGATAGATATTCCTTTTCCTACTGATAATTTCTTCTCCCTATAGCCCTGCTCTACCCCATGTTAAAGGAGGGAGTATAGTAACCTAGAAAGATAATAGGTCTTGTCTGTACCATTAAAGCCAAATGTGGGGCGGGGAAAAGTCTATTATTCATTCCAAATATTGAAATCTCAGCCCATTAGAATTAAAATCCAGAAACACATTCGCTTCCTGAATGTTAAATGCTAAATTTCATGGTCATTTTGTGCAGGCAGAGGGCCTCCAAGCCCTGTGTTCACAGTATGACCACCTCATTGTAAAGATGCTCTGATTTGAATCATGACATCTTGAAATGATGGGATAAACAGCACTTGAAAGAGTTGACAATATTGGCATGTGAGTACAGCCAGGATTTGAAGGCAGTTCAATATACTGCCCCTTCTGGTGTGAGACTCAAACTTAGTCATATTTCAGGTGTGTATTTGCACATTGCTTTACTATTACTTCTCCTTCCCCACCCCAGAAATTTTGGTTTATTTTACCAAGCTGAATTTAAGAAAACTGGATGATGATCCTACATATAATTAATATAATTACTACTGGTTAGTGCTTCCCCCCCCCTGAAAAATAGGTGCTGGTACGCACCATTAAGTTGTTACAGTAAGTAACAAAACAAAACAAAAAAAAAAGGTGCTGGTATTGCGTACCCTTGAGTACACTGCAACTAGTATTCACAATGGCAGGAAAACATAAGTAACAGGCTATGCAGGATGAAATCTGAAACAGGGCCTTAACCACCTAATCTGGTGCTGGTCTCAGGATTTATTTAGCCATAGGCTATATAAAATATTAAGAACTGGTGAGCAAATAAAGGAACTAGTGAAGTATAGTAATTACTGTAGCAAAGCAATCTTAACCCTCAGATAAGCTGGCTGTAGGGGTCAGGATGCAGTGGAGGTTCCCTTCTGCCAAAGTGTAGATTAGTAAACCGACTAGGGATGTGCAGAGTAAGGTTCAAATTGCTTTAAAGAAGGAAGACCTGTGGATGAAGAGATCCAAGGCTACCTTTGCATCGATGCTGCAGGATCCAGGGTCACTCCATAGCTAATCCCTGCCAGCAAGTAACCTAAATATGGGCAGCTGCATTTGTGCACATTTGGCGCTGTGGGTTAAACCACAGAGCCTAGGGCTTGCTGATCAGAAGGTTGGCAGTTTGAATCCCTGCGACGGGGTGAGCTCCCGTTGCTCGGTCCCAGCTCCTGCCAACCTAGCAGTTCGAAAGCACGTCAAAGTGCAAGTAGATAAATAGGTACCACACTGGCGGGAAGGTAAACGGCATTTCCGTGCGCTGCTCTGGTTCACCAGAAGCGGCTTAGTCATGCTGGCCACATGACCTGGAAGCTGTACACCGGCTCCCTCGGCCAATAACGCAAGATGAGCGCCGCAACCCCAGAGTCAGTCACGACTGGACCTAATGGTCAGGGGTCCCTTTACCTTTACCTTTACCCTTAGCCAATGTGATGTCCTCCAGAGGTTCCTGGACGACATTTCCCATCAACTCCAGCCAGCAAGGCCTGAGGCCAGGGATTATTAGAGCTGTAGTCCCAAACCATCTGGAGGGTACTATGTTGGCTACCAGTGCTCTAGATTGTGTGTTCCTTGGAGGAGGACCCCTGCATGTTTCCCTTAATCTGCAAAGTCCTGTGTCTATTGGCTTTGCTCTATAACGTATATATAAAAAGCAATGCTACTGTACTTAACATTGGCAGCCTAATAATAATAATAATAATATACATGTATATTTAGGCATGGGCTTTGTTTTTCCAGATGCATGCAGAACACCATGGATGGTCCTTCGGACACTGTTGAAGACTACCTATGTGACCAAGAAGAGATGCCCATTGGTGCTAGAAAGTGCACATTGCCATGCCCGGAGGATTGTGTCATGTCTGAGTGGGGCCAATGGTCTCGGTGTTCCTTGGTAAGGCATATACTACTGGAGAGAGAGGGAGGGAGGGAGGGAGGGAGGGAGGGAGGGAGAGAGAGAGAGAGAGAGAGAGAGAGAGAGAGAGAGAGAGAGAGAGAGAGAGAAGAAGAAGAAGAAGAAGAAGAAGAAGAAGAAGAAGAAGAAGAAGAAGAAGAAGAAAGCTAGCATTTAAGCATTTCAGAATTTTCTTGCTCAGCCTGACTCTCTAGCTGTCTTTTGTCAGCTGGTAAGTATGTTTTTAGAAGGGACACGGGTGGCGCTGTGGGTTAAACCACAGAGCCTAGGGCTTGCCGATCAGAAGGTCGGCAGTTTGAATCCCCGCGACGGGTTGAGCTCCCGTTGCTCGGTCCCAGCTCCTGCCAACCTAGCAGTTCGAAAGTACATCAAAGTGCAAGTAGATAAATAGGTACCACTACAGGGGGAAGGTAAACGGCATTTCCGTGTGTTGCTCTGGTTCGCCAGAAGCGGCTTTGTCATGCTGGCCACATGACCTGGAAGCTGTATGCCGGGCTCCCTTGGCCAGTAAAGCGAGATGAGCACCGCAACCCCAGAGTCGTCCGCGAATTGACCTAATGGTCAGGGGTCCCTTTACCTTTTTAAATACGTTTTTATCCCATAAGTTTCCCCCTGCAAAGCTTGGGGTCTGGAGGTTACTTCTTTTTATACCTGTGGTTGCTTTTGAATGGATTTTTAATGTTGCATGTTTTCCATGTTGTTCATTTTAGGTATTGTTAATTGTTTCACCCTGACTTTATGTTTTTTATTTGTATTGTGATTCGAAACTGTCGTAAGCCACCTGGAGTGGTGCTTGGGAAATAGAAGGATACCCCATTTTTAAAAACCAAACATAGAAAATAAAACAAAGTTCCGCCAGCATATTACGTGTATCAAAGTAAAAGGATGTGTCGTCTCCTTTCTCAGCCGTGTAATGGAAGCAGTGTGAGGGAACGAACAGCGGAAGTCGTGAGGCAACCTCAAGGAGGAAAGCCCTGCCCTGCTGCCGTGGAGACAGAACCCTGCAGCCTGAACAAAAACTGCTACCATTATGATTATAATGTGACAGGTACTGGTCTTAGTGGCTAAGATGACAAGTAGGAACTGCAACAAGATGTTGCAGTGTGTAGTTCAGGGTTCCAGCCAGCCAGCAGCTACATTCCATTCCATTGTCTCCCCCACCCGCTCCAATACTCAGCTAGCATTTTGTGGCTACTGAGCATGCTCAGTCCTCATTAGGCCATGTGGTTCTGCCAAGCCCTTCCCGTTGTGCATGGATGGTGCCATTTTGTTGGCGCAAGTTCCAATTTTCAGGCACTAACTGTGTTTGCTATTAGTATACGATGCAAGCTTTTTTTGTTTTCTTTGAATTGCTGATCTTTTCGATCCAGAAACACCATTTGCACTGAAATCCTATACACGCTCACAAGACCAGTAAACGCCACAGGGAGAAACATCTATAGGATTGCAATTTTCCTCGGCGATCTTTTGCACACCTACTTGGGAATAAGCCTCATTGAACTCAATAGGAGATCTGTCAAGTCAGCATGCACTGGATTCCACTGGGCTGTTGTTGTTGGCTGCAGTTTCCTAGTAGGCTGTACAAGAGGCCTGCTGTTGGTTATTGGAATTTGGAAAATGGAATTGAATGAAACATTAGTGGGAGGTGACATTTTAGCAGTAACAGGCTGTGTAGCGATGCCAGTGTTGCGAGGCTGGTTCTGTATCTTTGCCCTGCTGCACAAGCCACTACTGCATTTTACTGTATCCTAGTTCGCTCTGGTGCTATAGTGAGAAAGAGAAGCCATTCTCTTTCTCAATGGCTTCCTCCTCTATTCAACCCACCCCACCCCCTTGTTACCTCTAGACTGGAGCACCTGCCAGCTAAGTGAGAAAGCCGTCTGTGGTAACGGGATCAAAACAAGGATGCTTGATTGTGTTCGCAGCGATGGCAAGTCGGTGGACCTGAAGTACTGTGAAAAGGTGGGTGGGCGTTTCTTTTCCTCTTCCTTTTTTTGGTCCTGTAAATAATCCCCATCATCTCTAAATGCTTTCATTCAGACATGGAGTCAACTGGCACAGAACTGTATGGAGCTACACTCTAGGCAGATGCTTCTCAGTGTTATTCGAGGACTGTTAAGTACCCATGAAATGAGCCTGTGCCATAATCAGTGGTTTTGTCATTTAATTTCCTGTTTGCATGAGTATGTGACCACAAAGGTATGCTATTTTTCTTAGCTCCTGAAAGTAATGGTTTGGGAACAATAAGCAATCAAGGTGAATAAGTATCATAAATCTTAATCAGAATGGTAATCACCATTTTAATTTGAAGTGGTTCCTTTGTAGCGCTTTGGACATCTGCCAATATCATTATCGTTCAGGGCAGGCACCCCCAAACTGCGACCCTCCAGATGTTTTGGCCTACAACTCCCATGATGCCTAGCTAACGGGACCAGTGGTCAGGGATGATGGGAATTGTAGTCCAAAACATCTGGAGGGCCGAAGTTTGGGGATGCCTGGTTCAGGGTGTCCTTTCTTTTTCTTCTTGTATCTAGGGTTAGTGCCAGCTTTTCAGAGCCAGCTTTGTAAGTCAAGGAACCTCTTCAATAATACTGAAACAAGCATGGCTCATACATAAGGCTGCTTGAAAAATTAACCCTCACCTACAGTTCCTACAGTTCACAGCTAAACAGCCATAGGTGGGTGAACAACAAATCAGAAGGGATGCACTTTTTAATCACCAAGAGGCAGGAATAAGTAAAGACAGGCCCAGAAAGGAAATAATGTGCTTACTCACAAGCAAAGAATGTGAACTATGTATTGGGGTCCATTTAGGTCCTGTGTGAAGCAGACTTTAGCATGATGATGTCTTTTTTCCTTAAGACTCAACAATCTATATAATTTTATCAACAGACGGTGGTGACACAGCAGCAACATTTTAATACATCTCCAAGTATATCAAAATAGCACTAGGTCGACTTTCTGTCACTATAAATAGCAGGACAGCAAAAGTTCTAAAGTTTGTTATGGACAAAGTGGGATTTGCACTCACTGTCTCCACTCATTCAGTGCTGATATATTGTCAATCTACTGAATCTACTACCGTAGTTTGGGGAAAGTAAATGCTTCCTTCTTTATGGAAGATATACTTGCACATAAACCACTTTACTCTTACACACATTGTTAACGTGGTTGGGTCTATTTGCATTTTAAAGTACAGTATTAGGTGCAACGGGGGAAGTTCCTCTGGATGTTTGCCAGTAATTCCTATTGAAGTTAATGAGAGCTGTGTGTTTGTGTGTGCCCATACATATGTCTCACGACAAAACCTGTCTCTCTTGTATTATTTTATATTGCTTACTTAATGAGACATGATATGAAGTGTGTCTCTTGACATGGACATTAGAGAAGCATGAATACCTTTCCTGAAACAATAAGCAATGGTGGATTTAATTCAGCAGGAAGTCAGAAGAGTCTTTACACCTGTTCACGTGGGGCTGAATCTCCCCTTCTAAACCGCCTCCCCCTACAAACTGTCATATATGATCAATATTTTAATGTCCTGCTTTCTCTGCTTCCACATTCATTCTTTGCTGGATCCATTTTGCTGGATTCATTTATATCTGGTGTTGGTTGCCTGCAGGATATAAGGATATACAGGGTGAGTCCTTTAAAAGAGGCCCCTTGGATACAGAGTACACATGTTCCATGGGGCCTCTTTTAAAATACTCACCCTGTATTATGAATGAATAAGTTACAGGTGGTGGTTGTGCAGAGTGTGACTTTCTGCAACATCCATCTTACCACTGGCAGTAGGCCTGAGAGCCCCACCATCTCCACCATGGCCCGCTACTCGAGCACCCCAGCCAGCACAGCAATGCCTAGCACAGGCATCCCCAAACTCAGCCCTCCAGAAGTTTTGGTCCTGTTAGCTAGTGATGGTGGGAGCTGTAGTCCCAAAACATCTGGAGGGCCGAGTTTGGGAATGCCTGGCCTAGCAGAACTGAACCCCGCCTCCTGACCCATCAGCTGACATCACCCAGTGGCACCAGCTGATTGACAGGAGGAGGTGGCCTCACAGACAAAATGGAGCCCCCTTGTGGACTAAGATTGGACTGTGCGCCAGAGGTGCCCTATCCCTGTAGCAGAACAAACGTCAAGTGAAATGTAGTTCAAGTTCAATTTTTATTACAGCAAAAGCCAGCAATACAGAATATCATAATCCCAAACAAAAGAAAATCAGCAATAACATCACCAGAAATAGAACAATTACACAAAAGGAATTTGCAATGTGTCATTCAATAGAAGGGATTTACGTTTCTTAATAGCTAAAGTGCAGAATTTGGCCACGTCATATGATACTGGGCTTGAGGAATCTTCCAGAAGGAATTTTCGTAAGATTTTGGGGGGAAATTCCAAATAATACTGTAAGGGTGTAAATTTTGATAAAAGGGGTAAAATAAGTCGAGCTCATTCTTCACTATAAAATTCACAAAATAAAAGAATACGCTCATGAATTGGTACCCACATAAATTTGCCGCACAGCACCGCTGAGGGCATTGCCTCAAAGCGGGCTCTAGAGAAGGCCCATCCATAAGCTTTGTTAGTGATATTAGATAAGTAAGGGGCAGCTGTAAAATTAGGGTAAAATGTAGTTGATATATCAGCTTGATAAAATCTCAAGAGGTATTAATCTCAATGGGTCTACTCTGAGTAAAACCTGACTACTACCCTCTGCAGATTTTTTAGAATAAGCAAACCCTAGATCCTGCCTAGGTACCCATGTTCACTACAGTATATACTCTTGAGTATAAACTGTCATTGTCTTAATGCAGGGGTCAACAACCTTTTTCATCCGTGGGCTGGTCCACTGTCCCTCAGACCATGTGGTGGGCTGGACTATATATATTTTTCAGGGTGTGTGTGTGAAAGAATTCCTATGCCCCACAAATAACCCAGAGATTCATTTTAAATAAAAGCACACATTCTACTCATATAAAAACACGCTGATTCCTGGACCATCCGCGGGCCGGATTGAGAAGGCGATTGGGTCGCATCCAGCCCACAGGCCTTAGGTTGCCTAACCCTGTCTTAATGCATCCTTAATTATCTCAGAAAGTCTCCACCAATCTGCTAAGTAAGCTACTCCAACATCCTTATTGCTGCCAGGCTTAATTAACCCCCCCCCCCCAAGCATATTTTCAGTGTGTATTGTTGCTTATCACAAAATCTCAAAGAACAGCCGGAACACTAGTAGATCTCTGCTGGGTTCCAAAATTAACACATCACAAAACTTTCCTTGCATTTCCTTGAGGTTTTTGAAATTCAAATTATTTAAATTCAGGACAGACTCCATGCTGTTCAAATACCCAGAAGCTTATTGTTGCTCATTTGCCTACATTAACAAATCAGAAGAGTTTAAACTAAGCTTCCTCTCTGCCATTCTGTGCCTGCCTTACAAACAGGCTATCAGCAGGTAAGCTTCGCTTTTTAAAAAAGTAACCTAGCCTGAGATGCAATTCCTGCTGAGCTTAGGCAGAGATACCTTGTTAAATCCCAGACATTTACACAGATCTTAGGGTAGACTATCATATTGCACACTATGAAGTGACTTTTTTGGCAACCTCCCTTAGGTAGAGAACTTTGCGTCCTGTGAATGATTGCACTAACACTGAAAACATTCAGAAATCATTGAGAGAACATTTCGGTCTACCAGGGCATTCTTCAGTTGACTTGGAGATTGCCATGCTGGAGACTAGCATGAACCTGCTGCATAGGAGCTTAACAAGAAGTTCGCTTCTATACATTTGGGCTTAAATGGAAACAATAGTTTGCCCCACTACAGGTGTTAATTAGTATACCAAAATACCTAATACTCACATTATTATTATGTATTATCACTTAATACTCACACATTATTGTCCTCCATACAAACAAACAAATCTGTGTACATAAAAATGAGGATTTCAGGCATCTGTGTCTAGTGTTAAAGGGTGAGGTTGTGTGAGAGTTGAACTTATGTGCTTTGCCCTCCTCCTCTAGTTCACCCTAGGAATTCAGAAATCTTTGCTTCTGTTTTGGGTTTTTTGGGTTGTGTTTTTTTTTTACTAACCACAGCATATTGTTGCATCCAAACCTACTATGGTTAGTTAGTTAGCTAGTAAACTATGGTTTACTAAAGTGTTTGCATTAAACCATGGTTTATGAAGATGACTTTCTTTAGTAAATCAGTTAAGATTAGGGTTTGAAAGTAACACTAAACCGAAGCCGATCAGAAACAGAAGTGGGAACTTCTCATCCCCTCATGGCCACTCTGGAAGAGAGAGGAGGAGGGGAGTGTGCAGCCCTGAATCTCTCACAAAGCTCATAGCACTAACCCATATTTTAGCATTGCATGTGAAGACAGCCTGCAGGTAACCTGGCATCTGGTTTTCAACATGCGGGCTTTGGGAGGAAGGAGAAACATTCAGTCATGTGAGCTCTCGCCCACAGTCTGAAGCGCTACAATTGAGAAAAAACAACTGCTGGCTATAAGAACTGGGCCTTGATTTTAGTCTTGGGAATGCACATCAGTTTATTCTCTGTCTCCCTTATACTTTGTTCTATTGCTGTTTAGTGGGCTATGTCTACAGCCGCCTCAGACCTTCTGCTTAATAGCCAAGTGCTAGGAATGAATGCTGGCTTTCTGCAGGTTCAGGGTTTAAGCTGAGCAATAAATTTGGGGATTTGTTTAGCATTAGCACATGCGTCTGAAATCTGGCTCAGATTTCCCAGAATCATATATGTTGGTGATGTAAAAGCATTTCTGTACATTTACGCATGATGTCCACACAATGCAGGTTGGCTGCATGATGTCCACACAATGCAGGTTGGCTGTGGAAACACTAGCAGAGCACAAATATTTCTTAGGACAATTGCAGTGTGTAGAGCTGAGTATAGAGTTAGAAGCTACTGTTGTAGCTTTCCTATTTAGAGATTTCAGAAGCAAAATAACAAGTGATGCCATTTGCAGAACAGAAGAGAGGTCTCCAGCCTCATTTGTTAATGATGCTGCAACTGTTCAGCTCAGAATGTGCAGGCGCACGTCTTCTACTGGTGGGTAGATAGGTGCTAAGTACCTATATTATAGCTGCACAATGTAGCTGATAGCTTCTAACAGCTGTGCTAAATTTCAGACAATATACCACTTGTTCCTTCACTGATCATCAATTCTGGAAATTGAGACAGTACCAAAATTATGTTTAAGGAGTTGTTTGCAGGGACGTTTCTAGGTCCTTAAGAGACTTTTGGACGCAGCTCAGTGACACAAATTTGCATAAAAGCTGTGTGTACTAGTTTCTTCTATATATAGTTGAAAATGTAGGCCCAGGAGAAGGGAAGCCATCATGTACTATTCAAAAAAAAGGAGGGAAAGGGCAGGAGATCAGGGGCCCAGTGGAAAAGACCCCCTGACAACCCACCTGTCTGTCTATATCTTATTCAATGATTTGGAACATGTTTAGGTTCTTATATGAATTGCTGCAATTCTGAACAAGCATTTAATGACTAATACATTATTTATGCAGTTGATTTCTCTCTCTTTTGTCTTCATAATTATTAAGTTGTATTCAAAAGGAGTGGTCACCTTTAATTCAGCTGTTATCCAGTGGCATAAACATCTTGCACATTGACCAATTGATAGTAGAATCATTCTTTTTATTTTTATTATTATTAGCTTGGCTTGGAAAAGACCTGGCACATGAATACATCTTGTGTGGTAGAATGCCCTGTGAACTGCCAGCTGTCGGACTGGTCTCCGTGGTCTGAGTGCTCTCAGGCTTGTGGCCTAGCCGGTAAGTTTGGGAGATTCTCTTTGATGCCTAAACGTCTTAAAACATGAGCCTCCAGCTCATACCAGCCACTGAGAAACAGAAGGGGAAATTGCTTGGATAAAGAGATTTGTAGGGTTAGGGAGGTTTGCTTTGCCTGCCTGCAAGCTTCCCTTATGCCACGCTTGTGCTAAGAGGATCAGGATTGTCAAAATCCATTTCTGACTTAGATAATGGAAATGAGAGATGGCAAAACACTGCATGGAACTATTGCAGGGGACTATATTTGTGGCTGGCAGATCAGAGTAAACATAAAACAATTTTAGGCCCTGAGAAGCACCCAAAGGTGTTGGGCTGCTTTCCTACAAATTCAGTTAGCATCAATATATGGTTATAAATGCATCTCTTTTCAGGTTGTAGATTCCAGAAAATCACAAAGTTCTGTTTGCACTTAGAATTAAATTGTGATGAACAATTTTACAAATATGTGTAAGGCGAGAAACCTTAGTAGGTGATTCAAATGTTACAGAGCATCCTCTAGAACCTGGTTTAACAAACCAAGAGCCTGCCATGACTCTTTCCGTGTAGGTATTTTCCTCCCTGGAGCAAATTCCTCCTCCCCACTTAACCAGGGTTACATTTAACCCGGATCTGAAACTGGTTCAAAGTGGTTGAAACTCTGCTACGATGAAAGCATACAGCCAGTGGCAACCACTATGTGGTAGACATTGGCCACATGTGGACAATCATATCTTGTCCATCCTAATTTGAACAAGCGTCTTGTGTGGCATACTTTTGTTCTGTTTCTCGCTTCATGAAAGCAGGGGAAACAAGCAGGAATCTGCAGTAAATTACAGTGGTACCTTGGTTTGCAACCACTTTCAATTACAACCGTTTTGGATTACAACCACATCAAACCTGGAAGTGTGTGTTCCTTTTTTTTTTGATCACAACCCATTTTGGCGAAAGCGCACCTTGGGTTACAACCTGTTTTGGTTTACAACCGGACCTCCAGAAGGGCTTATGGTTGTAAACCAAGATACCACTGTATTATCTCCAAACTGGGAAATGATGGTTAATGGCTTCCATGCAAGCCAGGATGTTAAGCCATGGTTTAAATTTGGCTTAATGTTCTGGCTTGCCTGGAAGCCATTAGCCATAGTCTCCAAATCTAGGCACACCATGAAACTATAGTTGACTGCATTTTCCTGGCTTGTGGCTCAACTTGTGTGAAGTCACTCTATGTAGGGGAATGAGGCTTGTTCATATCTTTGCTTTCTAAGTCAAAGTATGATAGTCTAAATCATAGAATCATAGCATTGTAGAGTTGGGACCATGAGGGTCATCCAGTCCAACCCCCCTTGTAATGCAGGAATCTTTTGCTCAACATGGGGCTCGACCTATGGCTGAGATTAAGTGTCTCGTGCTTTACCGACTAAGCTATCCATTGTTCATCAAGTATATATTTGGGGCCAGTTATATGACATTTTCACCCCTCAGCACATGCACAAGATAGTTGTTCCTTTTGTGCTACTGTGTTGGGAAGGGCATCACACCACAACACTGCATGCACTGACTGCATTCATGGCTAGAGGCATTTGACTTATTCAGCATCTCAGCAGGAGAGAGGGGATTTTAGCTAGCTTCTAATATAGCTCTGCTGCCACCCAGTGGACTCTCAAGGGAAGCTTGTATAAAATTCCATTCCTCTGGGGACAGAATGTAACTCAAGTAGTCTTACAGCTGCACAAGAGGCAACAGGTATTATATTTTAAAATAATGATTCTAATCATTCTCTTTTTATAACACCATTATGCCTTTTAATTTAACTAAGGGCTCATCCAGGCTTCCTTTTGTGTTGCCTTTCTAGGCACTGGGCTTTGTGCTGAATTGGAGCAAATGGCAATTGGGTTTTCCACGGACTTCGTTTTGCTCCATTTCAGAGGTAAAATGCAGGTTTCCCCGGGGACAGCACCACGACATGGAGCTTTAAAGTGCAGGCCTGTACCTAGAAAGTACGGCGTGAAAGGAAGTCCTAGTATGGTGTCTACTTGTAGTGACAAATACCACAGTGCATTTGGGTTCAGGTGAAACAAGACGCTGAAATAAGGCTTTATTGCCATCACTGGTCAATGAACCTTTTAGTGCTACTACAAGTCACACCCACACACTCTCGCACACTCGTCCTTGTGCTAGTGCTGTAGTGACATCTGTCTCTGTAATGAAATGTAATACCTTAGGAAGAAAGGAACACAATCAACCCAGAGGATCACAAAAGGGATGGAGGAATGCAAGTCCTTGTAAATAGAGCCTGGGTCCTCCAGCACGCCTGGGTAGCGTGTCTGCCTTAGCTGGCCTGAAGATTAATGGCTGCTAAATCCATACTGCTTTAATTTTCTTTCGAGTCTAAGTATTTTTCTCTTGTGAGACTAGTAGACGTCTATGTTAATGGGGGGAGTATTCAAGAATTTATAAACTAAACAACTATTTAAACCAAAGCAAGATAATGTGAATCACCTTTATTAAATGCTTCTAGGTTTGGAACTTTTGACTTTGGAAGGAAGATGCTACTGCATCCAAACACCAATATTTTGATTCCCCCTTAAAACATTCTATGTGTCTGTGGTTGTAAACAAAGTTTGTCATCCTCAGGCACAGGTTGCAAACTCTTTAAGCCCTTAATACTTGCCCCAAATTCATTTACTTTATTTATTAGAGTAAGAGCTACAAACAACAAAAGAGTTGTTTATAATAAAATCCCTAGAGGGATCAGATCCAGTCATGAAATGGGACTTGATTTAACTCATAGCAAGTGGACTTACCAATATTTGCTGTTTTCTTAGGACCTGGCACCACTTCCTCAAAACCAGTTCTGAGAGAACTGGTACGAGGTGCAATTCCTATAATTATAATAGTACCAGAACAAGTTTTTCTGCTAAACAATTCAATGCATGCAATTCACAACCCAATGCCAAATACGATTTTACAATTCTTCTGAGGTCAATGACATTTAATTCCTATTTAATATGCATATTAATTATCATCATGAGATCCACCCTCATGCATCAGCTGATTTTCTATCCCATCTTCTCCCTGGCAGTCCTGCAAGCTCTTAGAAAAGGCACCTCCAAGGGTTGGAAGACCCTGCTGAATGAAGTGGCCCATGACAACCCCATACATAGAAAATGATTCCATGCATTTTTCTGTGCCTTCCTCCTTTCTGCTTAGCCCCTCATGTCACAGACTACCCCAACTTACAAGGAGCATTTTATGGGTGGCTTCTAGGGCTGTTGGGGTGACGATAGGAAGGCAAAGCCAACTTTGGCCTACACTGTGGACAGATCTCTGGTCCCAACTTCTTCATCATTTTCTTCTGATTATTATTATTATTCATGACCATCACTATACATAGTGTAGCACAGATTTGCATAGTAAGCAAAATACTGACAGGCCCCTCCCCACCCCTCAAAATCTTAGACCACGGCTCAAATTGTCCCTTTGGATGGCCCAGTATGGCCTAACAACTTGAAGAACCTATATTGACCTCCAGCTAAGAATTGGCATTTCTCTCATTCACCCAGGAGACTGATTTGACACAAGATCTCCTTTCGCTCGTTCCTTAGTCTCTGTTGATGTCAAGGGGTCTTCCACGTGTCATTGAGCTCCATTTCCCATCAGCCCCAGCCAGCAAGGCCAATGGTCAGTCATAGTGGGAGCTGAAACTCTACACACATTCACAACCGGTTCCTTATTGCTTTCAGACCCAGGTCTGGATTAAGTAAATCAATCCTGATCCTGAATAATGGAAGCCAGAGGCTGAGACTCCTTGATGCATGAGACTAATGTCATTGTTACATTCTCGCTTCTCTTCCTCTCTCTGTGTTTTGAAGGAAGGATGCTACGCAGGAGAACTATTATTCAACCATTCCAAGGTGACGGGAGACCTTGTCCTTCGCTAATGGAGCAGTTCAAACCATGTCCAGTAAAGCCCTGTTATCGGTGGCAGTATAGTCAGTGGGATGAATGCAAAGTTGAGGTAAAACAAAAGTTTGAAGCCTTTCCCTCCATCTCATCCTCAGATACACACACACACACACACACACACACACACACACACACACAGCTTATTATATTGTTTATTAAGTACCTCTAAACTTCATTCTAATGAGGTATCAGAAGGTGAGCTGAGCACTACCTCAGACTTCTTAAGTGAAATGGAAACCAGCCATACTGCTTCACATGTCTCACTCTTGTGACTCAATTTCCAGTGTTTAGCGAGGAACATCTCATGAGGACTATAACACTTTAGAATCCATGTTTGAATAAACAAAGTTACTATCTGCCCATCATTACACAGCTGTTGTGTCAGGAGGAAAGATTCTACCTGAGTCTTGCCTCTGACATGCTGGTTTTCGTTGTGTAAGGAAAGTTTAATGCAGGAGCACAAACTAATTTTTATTCTATTTATTTCTTCAAATGTATATACTACTAGAGCAGGCATCCCCAAACTTCGGCCCTCCAGATGTTTTGGACTACAATTCCCATCATCCCTCACCACTGGTCCTCTTAGCTAGGGATCATGGGAGCTGTAGGCCAAAATATCCGGAGGGCCGCAGTTTGGGGGTGCCTGTACTAGAGTGTAAGAAAAACACACAAAGCAGTTTACAAAAAGCTACAGTCGCAAGCACATTCTGGCATGGTGCAACCTCTTTCTGAATATTTGTGGTAGCATGTTTCAAGGCAACAGATCTAAAAGATCTAGAGGGTTTTGCTTAATCAGAAAGCCTGCATGAGTCCAGAGGGAAGTTCCACACTCAAAAGTAAACTTAACAAACCCACTAAATGGTGATTGCATACATAAAACGACTCTCTGTTATTTTACATTCAGTAATTACATTATGATAGTAAGCCTTCCTTCCCAAGACTTTTGTTCACTAAGAAATTATGCCTGCCGTCATGCATAAAATTAGAAAATACGCACAGCTTGATTTCTCTCATATATCTTTTGTGCTAAGCTTAAGGAGATGCTAGAATGCTAAGAGATCAGAAACTGAACAAGATAGGGCAGAAGCACTAGCCTTGGCTACCACAAATCATATGAACTTTGGCAAGCTAAATGGGATTGATACACTTGGGCTGCCTGCCAGTTGATAAGTCCCATTGAATGTTTGTGGAATTCTCTTCACCCTTGTGAGGAAGTAGGAGCAATGGCTTTTTCCACCTGCAACCTAATCCTTTTTATGGTTCTCTTCTTCCAGAATGCTCAGTGTGGAGAAGGGACAAGAGTCAGAAACATTTCCTGTGTGGTCTATGATGGATCCAGCGATGATGCTGGGAAAATAGTGGATGAAGAATTTTGTGGGGAAATTGAACCGGTTGTTGATGGCAATAAGAAAATGGTGCTTGAGGAAACATGTACCCTACCTTGCCCAGGTGACCAGCTGTGTTTGCATGAATGATGAACCTCTGTTGAACCCTAGAAAGTTATGTTCTTTCCCACATTTCATTGCTGTATGCTACAGTCAGTGGAGTTATCTGCTCACTCAAAGTTTCATGAGAATGTGATCTACCGGTAAATTATGTAGCCCCTTGTGTGGTTGCACTGGAAACCCAGACAAGAAGGAGTAGGCAGGATTAGATCCTTATAAGAGAGGGAACCCAAAGGTGTGCAGGAAAAAACCTGCATTTAAGAAGAACCTTTGGTTTACCCCAGGGCCCAAAGGCTGCACATGGATGCAGTACTCATGCTTCAAGTGTTAGCAAACATTAGAGCAGCAGGCTGATGTGAGCTCTCAGCCACCTGGTGCTGTGAATTAGGCTCAAGGGTGAACTCCCTTCATGTAGTTCCTCCTACTTTCAACTTGGCAAAAGACTCTTTGAAGCCAAAGGAGAGAAGGAGCAAACTTTGCTCTTGGTCCTGGTGCCAGCACTGGGCCTTGAACACCTTCTGAGATGGATTTATTCCAATTTAATGTGATTTCCCACCCACCTTTTGAAAGTAAATGTTCAGAAGTAATTGCAGCCTGTACTAATAGCTCTGAGCCAATTGTTCTCTAGTTGTCCTTCAGCTTCCACCAGGTGCTGATTTGGGTGAAGGTAATTCCCCCATCCAAAAGCTGGCCATCCAAAAGCATTGATGGCTGTTCATTACTGTTCACAACTGCTGTTTCACCCTTTGGCTGCTGCTATTTACCCCACTGTTTCATTCCTCCCCAAGCGATTTAGGCCAATCTGGGGTCACACATGACACCACAATGTTTAAACTGGTTTTGTGTTCATTATTGTCCTTAATAATGACAAAAAAAAATGATGATGTAAACTGCCTTTGGCACTCTTTTTAGGGCTGAAAAGAGGCATACAATGTTTGTATACATGTTTGTATAAACTAAGATTTTGCTACGTGCTGACATCACTAAGGGCAAATGAATCCCATGAGAATGGGGTTGATGCTTCCTGCATTGGTCAGATGGGCATTATTAGCCAATCTAAGATCACTCTTGTGAATCAAATGCTTTCTTGGGGCTTTTGTAACAATATTTGAAAGAGTGATTATGGGCAGGGCTGTAGGTTCAGATAAAGTTTTTAACAAAACTTGCTCTCTAATGTCAACTCAGTACTGGATCCTAACAGCACATCAGAACAAGTGCTACAATGCTTCAAGCTCAAATTTATTGCTCTTTAACAGATACCTGTAATCTTTAAAAATAACGAGGGCAGGGTGGGGGACATTGTTGCTGTTCACTCATAATTTTGTAGAGGAAGTGACCTTTGCTTGAATGGCTCCACAATTCACCCAAGAAAAGATTAACTGCCCTCTGGGGATGGGTTAATGAGGCACTCTAGTTAATGTTTCCAAAGAACACTACATGCCCTCCTATTATACATACATCGTTTATTCAATAATTCATTTCTTTACGCGAGTCCTTAATGTTAGCAAATAAAATCCCCTTCATTAAGGCATCCTGTTAAACATGAAGTTGATTTTATTTGTTGTCAACGTAATGTAAGGCAACATGAATTTTTAATAGTCCTTTTGCTAAAATAATTAAAGCTCCAAACTCATTTGCAAGCCTAGATGCCTTTTTCACTTTATGGCCCCCATACACAGGGCACGATTGGTAAAGCTGACTTTCCAGGAAACCCACATTCACTTAACATGCTGTGTTTCGTGTGGCTCTGAAGCCATAAGAAAGCTTTGGGTGTGGTAGTATATTCCGGCGTATAAGACAACCCCTGACTTTTGAGAAGATTTTCCTTGGTTAAAAAGTAGTCTTATACTCAGGAATGTACAGTATATAGTCTTTGCTGCTTTCAGATCATGAATACCGAAATACCAGATACACCAATGAGCAGATTATCAGTTCAAACAACCAAGTCTATTTGTGCCATCACTTTGGGGTTTGGGTGAGGTTTATTAAAACAACTATGCTGGGGCAGGAGATCCATGATTTGCAACCAAATAATCCTATACAAATCTTTTAACACTAAGGTTGTGGCATAATGTTGCAAATCCCTCATGTTAATTAACTTCTTCATTAATACCTTTTGGGCAGGTGACTGTTACTTAAAGGAGTGGGCAGAATGGAGCCTCTGTCAGTTGACCTGTGTAAATGGCGAAGATCTTGGCTTTGGGGGAATACAAGTTCGATCTCGAGCGGTGATCATTCAGGACCTAGATAATCAACACCTTTGCCCAGAGCAAGTATTGGAAACAAGGCAGTGTAATGGTGAGTGTTAAAATCTATAGGCAAGTGAGTCTTAAAGTATATGTGCTCTGTTAACTCACCATTGATCAGGGGGGGAAAATAGAACAGGGAACCAATGTGCTTCTACAGAAACAAGAACACAGGATAGAGATTTTGACTCTGCTGCCCTGAGAGGGAGAAGTAGGGAGCAATGTTCAGCTGTAGAACATGCATTGCATGCAGAAGATCTCCAGCTCAGGCAGAGTTGGGAGATTCCTTAGGTTTAGAGCAGGGGTGGGGAACCTTTTCATCAGGATCAGCCTCACCAGTCAAATTTGACAGGCTGTCCACCAGTCAAAGCACTCTTTGAAGCGGCCTCCACTCCCTCCTCCTGCCAAGTGCCGTGAGATGCCTTTGCTTGCAAAATATGCCTGTTTTTCTCCTTTCCCCTTCACTTGACCAAGAAGGGAGAAAAAGGTGGGTGAGGGGACGAGGGGCACACAGACTTCTCCAGTGTTCTAGCTAAGCTTGCCTGACAGGTTATGTCAAATCATGCCACATGATTCGAGCTTGGTGGAATTCTCTAGAAATGGCCTCCTGGGCCAACTGTAGGTGCTGGCAGTGAACTAGGCCAAGGATTCCTCACTGCTGGTGCAGATAATGCTGAGCTAGATGGACCAATGGTTCAACTCTGTAAAAGGCAGTTCCCTATGTTTTTCTCAAGCCAAATGGAGGATTTCTGACAGTGCTACTGTTTCCAATTCAGATGGCCAGTGTTATGAATACAAATGGATGGCCAGCCCATGGAAGGGATCTTCTCGAACAGTATGGTGCCAAAGGTCAGATGGATTAAATGTTACAGGTAAGTGTTCTTCCCCTTTCACAATCTCGAACACTCTTGAGCCTTATTCAGAAAAAGTAGAAATATCTCTTTGCTATGATCTAGATGGGGGTGCTGTGTTGGGACCCCCCAGCAGGGCTTGCTTGACGTAGGCAAAACCTTCCTTTTAACCTTGAATTTTGGCCCTTAATTTGAAGGGTCTAAAGTACTTGAGGCCACTTTTAATGGAGCGGGTTCTGTAACACCTGACATTTATTTGTATTTATGTGAGGGCTTTTTTTGGGGGGGGGGTTGATTTGTTGTAATTGGTTTTTAGTGTTTATATTGTGTTGTAAGTTGCTTCTGTGGGTAATAATGTCAGTGGTAGACACCATGTGATTAGTGTTTGTGATTGCTTATGAAATTAGCAAATTCTTACACAACATTAATCCAGGGATTATTGACATGATAGGCTGCAAGAGGTTACTTAAGAGTTATTAAAGGGTTGTTAGGATCAGACTACAGGTATTAAAGTTCTACTCATATACGTGTTTCAGAGCTCATTGAAGTTTCCTACGAAATGTTAATGAGCACTCATGAAAGCCTGTGATTATTAGCTTTGCATTGGGTTCCTGAGAATTGCTAGTTACTGTGTAAGCCAAACCATAGCTAACTAGCTCCTTTAGCTTTGGGTGTAATATGGATTGGGAGCGGTAGAGCACACCCACGGAACAGATTTCTGCCACTTCAACATATTTGTTAAAATTCAGCCAAGCCTAAAGCACTTCTATGTCTTGTTGATTTTGAAGAGATTAGCACATCTAAAACTGCTTCCCATCCAAGTCGGCGGAATTACATTTTGGCTGGGTTGTGTGTCTTCAAAGGTTTTAGAACCTGCTTCTCAGATGCTATCCTCAAAGCAGTTTCCAGCAATAAAAATGATGGATTGTACCCACTGTCAAGTTTGCCTTGGAGAAAAACACTTCTACTCACACAACATGAGTTTTGCTCGTTCCCCACCACCACACACACCTACGGCAGCTCTCCATGTAACATAGCAACTCTTAGGAGCAACTTTTCAAGGAAGTAAGTGAGCAGTGGAAACCGGCAAAAATCAGGTATCCCACCTTGTGAGAGTGGAAGTGCTTTCTGCTAAGAGAAAGTTGCCATTGGATATAACCCTATAATTACTATGTAAAACATTTTTTTAATAAAAGCATATAATCATAACAATCGACACAAACTAAGAAATAGCATTTGAAATAGCAACTCACCAGCTGCATCTCAGAGGTCTACCTGAACATAAAACATTTTTGCAGCTCCCACCCCATCCAATAAAAGAGCATGCCAAAAGAGCACACTTGTTGTGACAGGAGGAGTCTCATTTTTCAAGGGGCCACCACTAGAAAGACTACTTGCCTCCAGTGGCGGAGCTTCATGCTCCAGCACCGGGGGGTGGAGAGCAGGTGGGGGTGGGGCTGGCACGCGTCCTGAGGGTGTGGTGCAGTGTCTGCAGGGGCGTGGTGCACATCCTGGGGGCGCATGTCCTGGGGGCTGGGCGCCCAGTGCGGGCAGGGAGGCAGCTGCGATGGCACCCTGCTGGGATTGCGCTGCCGGGGGCGGGGCACTCCCCCCGCACTCCTCTTCCTTCCCCAGTGCTCGCCTCAACACCAATGATTCTAACATCTGCATAAGGCTCTGGTTTTTAGAAAATGAGGAGAAATATATCTAGGATAAGGGGTGTGCCTATATATATATCCAGACTCAGGGCCCATCCACACTTTTGTTTATCCTGTGATTTCTAGTCACGGGTTCAAGAGGTTTCTTTTTTGTCCCCTGGAAAACCTGCTGATCACTGCTGATTTGGAACAATCTGCAGAAAACCCAAGTGATGTTTTCCCCGATTCAGCAGTAAACAGTGGGATTTCCAATTGAAAGCAGTTGGGGGGGGGGGGATTACAGCACTATTCACATAAGATCATTCCAAGGCTAGTATTACTTTATTGATAGCCATTCTACACTGTGTGTGTTTTTTTAACAGACAGTATGTGCAGTCTTCTGGAAGTAAGAGGGCTGGGCCTAAAAACATTGCATTGATGCTGTAATGCTTCTCTGTAGCAGTGTCAGAATGTATATGTGCTATCTTGAAGCTCACTCGGTTCAACTGCATTGACATTTGTATTTGCTTATAGAGCACTGTTTCTCACATGTTCTACTTCTATCACAGCCTAATGGTTCCGAGTGGCCTTCTTATATCCAAGTATTATTTTTACAGATACGTTAATTCAAAATGAAACGGGTGATGAAGCTGCTCTTTCCTCCTGTAGCCCCCCAGATGGCTGACATTTTGCAATAAGGGCATTTACAGGCATGTGCATCTTATTGCCAGGACATTCAGACTTTATTCCATTTCACTTGCCAGCTAGCAAGACTGATTTGGTTCTCTGTTAATCCCTTGGTTAACGTACAGCTACCTAACTGCATCTAATTGCATCTGCTATTGTCAGGACTTCATCATTGTTTCTCACCAGTACATGGGCATAGTTGTTTCAGGATGCAACAGCAAACTTATATTGAGTGGGCAGCTACATTTTACTGCTGAAGTTGTTTGAGGAAGAAACAGGCAAACTGGGTACTACTGAACGATGGCAACAAGAATCCTGGCTCAAAACAATGATGAAAGCCTGTGTGTGCTTCTTTGGTTTAAAACAATAACTGTGCCACATTCATAACCTTCTAGCTACCGAGAATTAAGAGCAGAGCACCAAGAAAGATCACCTCTTGAGAACCAAAATATTTTTTCAGTTACTTGTTTTACTCTAGTCTTGAGCATGTTGTCTTGCCATGCATGCAACAGCCTTCAAGGAAGGGGATGGGGAACATGTGAGCCCCCCAATGGTGTTGGACTACAACTCCAGCCATCTCAACATTCTCCAAAATGTTGCATGGTAACCTAACCCCTTCTTGTGGGGGGCCCCTGCAAATTTGCTCGGTGTTCGGAGGATGAAGACAAAGGACGTTCATCTTGTAGTGAATATGTTTTCTCCCATGTATCATGCTTGTCAATAGTACTGTTAGTGGCATTAAAGCCATCCTGCCAAGAACACAATTACCTCTCAAAGTTCAACATCCGTTATCCCCTGCACATTTTCACATACACAACCAATTACCTGTGTGAGCCGTAAAGAGGAAAATAGCATCTGGCACACCGACATATTAATGAGACATAGAGCGATGCCAGTAAATCCATCCGTTGCTGTGTCCTTCCTCGGAGAAACTGCAAAGGAGTGGGAGAGCATCCTCTTCCATTATGGGATGTCACTTTTCCTAGCTGCAGCAATTAGCTTCCTCGCTTCAGAGGCACATTTGTGTCAAAATGTGATTTGTTTTGTTCTGCAGGAGGCTGCTTAGTGATGCGCCAGCCAGATGTTGACAGGTCATGTAAGCCACCGTGCAGCCAGCCCTATTCTTACTGTAGTGAGGTATGTGCTACTGTGTCATAACAAGCCACCCATCCAGCATGTGGCTCCAGTCACATGTTGGTGCATGATATTGAACTGTGGGGACTGCAGCGTTCTTAAGACACTTAGCTGCAATTAAAATCTCAAAAAGGAACCCCAATACTTCTTGGAGAAAAATAATAATGTTTGAGCTAAGTGTTCTTAAGAAACTTAGCTGCAATTAAAATCTCAAAAAGGAACCCCAATACTTCTTGGAGAAAAATAATAATGTTTGAGCTAGTTGGTCAATATTTGGAAGCTGGGTGGACATAGCTAAATCTCTCCCCACTGCATCTGGCAAATCTTCCCCCCACTACAGCTTTTCCGTGGTGGGGTGTGGCCCTTTTAAAATTGCTCCATGACACATTGTGTAGCGCTCAGCGATGCGTGGATTTGCAACTGTGTGTAAAACGCTTGTTCCTCTGCAGACCAGAACGTGTGCCTGTGAAGAAGGGTACACAGAAGTAATGTCTTCTGACGGCACACTTGAGCAGTGCACTCTCATCCCGGTGGTCGTCATCCCCACAGTGGACGACAGAAAGGGAGATGTAAAAACCAGTCGAGCTGTAAACCCCACGCAGCCATCTAATCCCCAATCAGGACGAGGAAGGACTTGGTTCCTGCAGCCTTTTGGACCAGGTGAAGTCTCGCATGCATAGTTAGTGCTGCTAAGTGCTATCGTAGAACGCAGTGGGTTTTCCTGGCCTCTGCACAATTTTCATAGGAGGCAAACATGCAAAGTAATGCAGGAAGAGCCAACACCTTATCCCCTCTGTTAACAGCATGGATAAGAAGTGGCATACATTTGGTTATTATTTTTTAGTTCTTTGTGTACTCATACACTTGTACAGTACTGATAGTTCTTTAACTAAAAGCGTTAGATTTCAGAATGAAACTTAAATTGAATAAGCAGGCACAGGGTTGAAGTAGAAGTTGCCCCTCTGACTGTCAGCCCCTAAACACATTCACTGACCGAGAAGATGTTGGGTAGCTTGATCAATACAATAGTGTTAATGGGAATCTGGGGTGAGGGGGGAAAGTTCTATAATATCACCTCTCTGGGCTCTGGGCACATACTGTATTTGCTCTGAATCTTATCAGTCCTTGATTACCACTTGAGTTCACAGAATCATCGTGGCAGGTTTTGCTCTTCACTCTCTGGCCCTTTTTGTATTGACACATTGCACACTGATGTTGCAAGGAAAGGTGCTATGTCAGATAAGCAATTTCATGCAGCATCCAAGATGCAATATGGAACAATATCACTAACCGTACCTGTGTGAAAGCCTTTTTATTAAAACAAGCTTTAAAACTTTTTTTTTGTTGAGTACTAACTTGCAGACTGATGACTAACATTCATTCTTTTTAGATGGGAAGCTGAAGACCTGGGTTTATGGTGTAGCTGCTGGTGCATTGGTTTTGCTCATCTTTATTATTTCTATGGTATATCTAGCCTGGTGAGTTCTTCAGTCATTTATTACTTTTGGGACTAGCGTTCCCCAAGCTGATAACCTTCCAACATTGTGGACTGCAACCCCATTCATGCCTAACCTTTGACCAGGGTGACTGGAGCTCATGGGAACTGGAGCCTTAACAACATTTGGAAGGCATCAGGTTGAGGAAGGCTATTTTAGACTATAAAAGTAGTGAGCATGTGATCTATCCATGTATATTCCTACAGTTTTGCCCCAAATCAGTTTGTTGCATCCGCCTTAGTAATGTCTATTAAGTGATCATTGCAAAACTAGCTTTTATTGCTGTATTATTCCATTTGGCACAATGTCAACCAGCTTTTTTTCTTTTTTTATCTGTTCTACATTTCATTGTTGTTGCTGGATTTTTTTTCAGCAAAAAGAAAAGGGGGAAAGGTTGATTTTAATAACAATGCCTATGGTTTTTGATTTTAATAGTAATGCCTATGGTTTTTGTTTTAAAACTCAAGAAGATACGACAACACCATTTGTATTTGTACTGAACCCGATGTATTAATGGAGGTGGGTTATAAAGCTATTTAAGTTTATGTTGGGCCCAACATTACAGTGAAGCTACAATCTACAACTTTTTGTTGCTGGGTTTTCCTATCAAATCTTTGCTCAAATCCAGAAAAGACCATTCAAAATTACTGGATACAAATATGAGTTGGATGTTAGCTTTCATCAGAAGTTTGTCTTGAATCAGACAATTAGTAAATGCAACAGTCAAGTAATCTATTTTCACTGTTAACAGTTAAATTAACTCACATGGGAATTACTTTTAACTTTGGCCCAGATAAGTAATGTTATTTTGACCACTTTGTTATCTGAATTTCTAAAGTTGGTTCCCCCCCTCCCATGTTGCAGCAAAAAGCCAAAGAAGCCTCAAAGAAGACAGAACAACCGTCTCAAACCTTTAACGCTGGCTTACGATGGAGATGCAGATATGTAAAATAATGACTTCCCATTGACTCTAGTCTCTTGAAACTGTAGTGTTCAAAAACAACACACATGTGTGTACGTTACTGAGCAGATGTTACACCACAAGACAAAAAAAAAAGACTTCACAATGGCCATGGATATTCCAAGAAACATGCTTTGTTCTAGACCATCAGTCAGTACAGCAAATTATGGTGGCAAATTTATCTTGTTAGCACAGCACCTGGGAATCTTAATGTGGCCTTCTTTGAAACTTATGAACTGCAAAACCGCTTGTGTCTCCAGCCCATTGTATATGATCTAATATTGACATCTGAGTGTCTTGATGCCAGAACTATCCACTGCATTAAGCTAATATAGTCAGTAAGCATGAGGAGATCATACCAAGATGTCTATAATGATTGATATACAATTTATATACTCCGTTGCACCATATGTATTAACTTGTCAAATGATATACTGGCTAAAGGGGCATTTTAGGGCTTAGCAACATGTTAACTTTAACTGAGAATAACAACCCAATGAGCAAGTTCTGGCATTTTGGCAGGGGAGGGTAGGTTTTTCTTAACCTCTCTTTCCCAGGTTGCAGGCTTGCAAAAGACTCTGTCCTATATTACCAGTTCCAGGTACTAAAAGCGCCATATAGACACACTTATCAAGGAGAGAAGCATTTTCAGGTTCAATGTTTTATAGAGGTTGTCTGGAAATTAATATCCGTGTGTAATAAGTTTTTACTTTCTCTTACTTTCAAACTGTTGCCTGCAACTTTTTTGCTACATGGAAGGCAATTTTTTGCACTATATTAGTGCAGCATGATATGCACTTATTACCTAGTATTGCCATAGAAACTGCCTCTTTTCAGAAAAGGATGAAGGAAAGGATGCGGCATCTTTGCAAATCGCATCGTACAGATGTTTATCAGTAAGTTCTTCAGTCCCGCTGAGAGTAGAGATCAGTTTCTGGACTGTGACTGGATCAAGCCAGCTAATGCAAGTACTGTTTATACCATTTCTTGTAACAGCAGCTGTTTTGTAGTCGATACCATGGCAGTAACATTAAGTGTCTACTTTCTGGTTCTGTCAACTTCTACAGATAATAGATTTTCAAGTTGATTTCTAATTACTTTGAAGGTTGTTTACAACTAGATTTTTATATTGCTAACTTTGTAAAAAAAAAGAAAAAAGTGGTTGCCCCTCTAATCTTGGGGGAATACTTTAACAATAATCCAATATTTTCAAGCTGAAAGATGCAAAATACCTGTTTATTTTTCTCCTGCTAATGGTTTGACTGCTGAAGAATCAATAAGCACTCTTTCCATTTGAAATAACCTGGTTTAGTCTTGACTGAATCCACCCCACCCCATCCTGACTCAAGAAATATTTTTTAAATTCTTAAACATTATTGTCCAACTTCCTAGTTGAAGTGTGGGGGCTCTATTTCACTCTCGGAGCTTCCTTGCCTATTGATTTCCATGGATAGAACTGTTCCTTTGAATGAGACACAGCCAACCTACACCACTCTGTGAATATTCAAAACTGTACAACTCCTCTATCATATTTCTGGCAATTACAGCTGCTTAATCGCTAGTAACCTTTTCCCTTCCAATGGGTTTTTTGGTGTATTAACTTACAATATGAAGCCCCTTTAGCCGCTAGAAATCCTCAACCTTTGCAAAATGTAAGATCAATATTTAAAGACATCATCTATGTCTGTCTAGTTCAAGTTATGAGCAGATTAATGAGCAATACAATTAATCAACTTTATCAGGCATCCATTACATGTTAATGATTTTAGTTCTAATTTCTCAGGTTTGTATCAATAAGCTAAACCATTCATAATGCACCCCGCTATATTGCCTGTTGATAAAAGTCAATACTCTCAGCTGTTTCATGCCAAAATGGCTACCTAGACAGGAAAGATATGCATTTATTTTTAGCATTGGTTCACAATTAGATTTATGAACTTGATGGGAGTAAGCTTCCACTATGAATTCTCTGGTGTTGACACACACAACGTCAAAGTGTCTGATCTCATGCTGCTTTTCGTTTGTTTGTTTTTCAAAATGAGGATTTATCATAACTTGTGAATCTGTTATTAGCAGTAAAGTAATGGGAACACAAGGGTTATTCTAAGCAGCCCTGAGAAAGGTTATTTGGAAAGATGATTAATAAGGTTCAAAATAAGTGGATATAAAACACAGCTAATTTACTGATATTAAACGCTGGGAAACTGAGTAGCAAATTTAATGAATGGTTAGCTGAACTTCTACTACATTATCCGTGCAACCCTATGCATGCTTACTTGGAAGTAAGTCCCATGGTGTTTGGTGGGACATGTTCCCAGGTAGAGATTGCTCCACAAGACATGTGCATCTTCAATTTACATTACAGGGTGTAAAAAGGGGGGGGGGAGATGCACAAAGGATGTTCTTTAATTGTAAAGAGAAAGAATTATTTTAAAAGATTATTGAGAGGAAGGCTGTAGGAAGGCTACAATTGCAGTCTGGATTGTGTTAAATCTAGAGATCAGAAAGGTAGCACTGAAACAGGAATACAAGAAGTATCTGTATAAAAATAAGTTGCTTTTAAGATGTGTTTCTACAAATCCAGTGCCTAAAGCAGCCACATCGGTAAATTGTGAGTTTGTGAAAATAATGTTTTCAGTGACCAATTCTCTTTAATCCATTCCAAAAAATAGCTGACTAGACATTTTCTTTTTATTGTGGAGGTTTGTAATTTCCGTTTTAAAATGGTGGGTTTTAAAAGATTGTTACGTCTGCTTTGAGAACTAGAACAATAATTCTTCAATGTTTGCTGGTTCTGAACAAGCCTGATTATATTTGTTACGGTCTCTGGATCTTAAAATCCTCATCCTATCACAGAAATTTTAAGCATCTCCCTGCCCCCAAATTCAGCACTACATACACAAAACTATTTCAGCAATTCTGTAATTATCACTGTAAAAAAAATCACTGGAAGGAAACAGATCTGTCTTTTTACCTTTTGTAAATTGTGCTCACCCAAAGTTTAAAAAAATTATTTTGCCTAACTTAATTTACTTGAAAAGATTTTTTTTTTGTAGAGTATGGAGGCGACTGTCTGGGGAAAATTAGCTTTTTGTTAATTTGTAAATGGTGTAATGCATTCTTATTTTTTAAATTATGTATATTTCTTTTTTTTAATGCACAAAATGTTTATGTACTACTGCAAATTTGTGTATATTGTCACCAAACATTATTCAGTTAATGCAGATCACATGTGAAAATGTAAAAGTCCTTACATTTTCATATGGGAGATTTGTACATAACTGCGGTAATGCAGACAATAAATATTAACATAAAACTGGTGTGTCTTCGTCATAACTGAAGTGTTATCTGGTCACAGAGTAACAACAATGACTGCTCCACACATCAATGTGGGGGCAACTTTTGCGTGGACGCGCACAGCCCCCTGGTCCCAGAGGTGACTCGCTGGTAGTTCGGGGCTGGCATCGCCTTCCCAGGTAGGATGCCAGGGGTCTCTGCCTACCCAAGCCCAGTGTCGAATATTGCCTGGGGAGGTGTTGCCAGGGGAGGGACTGTCCGGCTCACACAAGAGAATTTGAATCTTACCTCCAAGCACCAGTCAGTTCCAGAGCTTCTCCCACCCTCACTCATGTTCTTTTGCAGGTTAACCTTTTCTCTACAGGTTCACAGGCGCTGCTACGTCAAGGCCGCTGTTGAAGGGCCGGAAAGGAATTTTCCTGCATTGGCAGGTTTTGCCTTTCCGGTAGGAATACGTCAGAACTTTGGCGGTGTCAGGCCTTGGGCGGAATTCTCTGGAGATTTTCCTAGAGGGAGGGGCGTGAGGCGGAGACCTCACCCCCTTTGCGGCAACAAGAGTGGGGTATTGGGGGGAGCATTGACCATACCATATAGGTGTCATCGCTTCCCCCTTCCAGCGGCGGTGAACAGGGGGCGGGCTCTCTCTGCTTGAACATATGTTCTCCAGAGCCAGCCCCAACCCCCATACATGTGGATAACCCCGAAGCCTCCCAGAACCCCGGCTGGGGACTGGGAAGGATAACACCCAATGCCTGAGCCAAGGTCTCCCTACATCTGAATCTTAATAAAGTTGTGGCCAATTTGAATCCCGTAGCACGTTGTTATGTGTCTTTATTCCGCTTAGGGGGCCGCCGGGGGGTTTGGGGGACTCCGCCTGTCCATGCAAACATCACCTTTTCAGTACTGAAACGTGTGCTGCACACCATTGTGCCTGTTAAGACCAAGAAAATAAATCCAGTAAGACCTTTTGGATCATGGAAGCTGGAATAAGGATGCTCAGCTGAACGGGGCCCAGATGAGAATTTCAATGCAATATAGAGATGTCTGCTATATGCATGGAAGCTTACTTCTGTGGTGACCTCACCTTTGTGGGATCAGTGTGAATATGTGGCATAGAAGCAGGAGGGAAGGATATCACAAGCTTGTCATTAGCAGAAAACCTTTTTAAAAGAAGAAGAAAAGTCCTTTTCCTTCGCCTCCCAGAGAAAAGATGGTGATAGAATATGGAATCACTTTTATCATACCTTTTTTTCCTTGTTCTGGGCAAAAGGCTTCAAGTTCACCAACCTCTTGCTCCAAACTGCCTCCACAAATTTCTGCATGCTCTGGAATAACAAAATTCACAAATGATTGGCATAGGTTAGCATGTATGGAGAGAATGTTAATACTCTTGACAGGAAGACACATGGCATATTGTGTGCTCCCCTCCCTTCTTTGGTATCCCTCCCTGCTGGACCACTTTTCTTCCATTCCTAAAGTGATAAGAACAGATGGCCCTTTCCCCCCTCAGCTGGATATTTGCTTCGCTTTTATTGATTGCTCTGACAGTTTAATCCACTTCGGAGGGGGCAGCCTCGGCTTTAATTGGCTTTAATGTTCTTAGAATGGTGTTCATATGACAGCTTTTAAAAAGCATCAAGCCCAAAAGGTCGTCAAGTGCAAATAATGCACTTGAAATACATTCTTAGGGTGACTTCAGGTAACCAAGGTCCCTCCCCATGCAAGCTATATTCTGCTATTTCTTGTGAATGCAAATATGTGGTGGGGTTTCCACACACCAAAAAGGGCACTGTGTGTAGTTGACACTGGCACCGCAACGCAACGATGAAGCCACACAGTCTAGCTTTCCAGAGGCAAACCCACATTATGTGCCAGACAATGGTTACAGTACAGCTCAAAAATAAGATGCAGAGAGGCAAAGTCATATGGAAATATCCTTTGACTTCAGTCAGGAGGTCACTTAGCTTGGCAAAAACAGTCCCAAATTAAGCAGACCTGTGGGATTGCAGGGAGCACAAACATTTTGGACATTATGCCTGCTGAATACAAATGTTTGTTCCATCTACCAGAACGAACCTTTGACCACCGTTTAAAGCAGTGTGGATCAGATTATTATGCTGAGATATGATCCGAACCTGTGGTTCCGGTAAGGGTAGCATATTCTGTAATGCAATCCGATACCCAATTAATAAGATCTTTCTCTTCCCCCAGAGTTGACTTTTAAACACTTCTCCCAAAGTGGTTTCCTAGTGTCTCTGGAGGAATATTTCCGTTCCCATTCTGTCTCTCAAATATCCCTTAACATGCTGACATCAAAGGCATTTTTAAAAGTCACTAATGATTGTGTATTTCAAGGACAATTTCCTTTCATTTCTTTCTTGTGTCTTCTAAAAGAAGGCAGAAGCGGAAGATGACATGATAAAGAACACCGTGTGAGCTTCAACTTAACACCACTCTAAGAGGGAGTTCTGAAAGTAAAGAACCAAACTTCTCCCAATCATAAAGGGGGGGGGGCAAGAGGGTCCATCAGCTTTTGTTGCTTTTGATGCAATCCAATTAGTCAAACAGAGACCTACTGCTGAACAAAGTGAATCACAAGTCACTCCTAAACTTTGACTAGGAAAACCCTAAAGCAGGTATTTATAGCTAGGTTCAATGTGAATCAAAGCAGGGCTTAGATTCAAAAGTGTCCCATTAGGAAGAAAGGGCCTCAACTGTGATGGGGGGGGGGGAGGTGAGAGACGTGGACCGATAAAACAACCTAGAAGCCATCAAAGCAAACTAAATGAAAAGATTAATGAAGTCCAGGTGTAAATGAAAGCACGTATCCAGCAGGTTTTAATGAAGCTCGTGTAGTACAGAGGATGGGTGGAGTGTTACTGTGAAAATTGTACTGAAAACAACTATTAAACAAAAACAACAACAAAAAACCTAGGATTGTTTCAAAGGTGCCAAGGAAAGGATTTGGAATAATTTTCAAATATACACAGAATATAATGATGCTGCGAACCGAATTCCCAAGCCCAGGTCACCCTTGGCACAGCTCCCAAATTTATTGGAGAAAAGTTGTCCGAAGACACTTCTTTGTATTTACGTTCTGGGGTTGGAGAGATACAGGTAACTGGAATAAGACCTAAAGCATACCAGCTTTCTCATACCGTGAAGTCAAAGATAGGAACTGATCCCCAAGCTGAATGATATGACAGGGTGTTTGTACTTTTCAATTTTCAGCTATTAACACACCTTATTTTCACCTCCCCAATTTACAAAGGGGCATATACATTCCTCCTTTTGCTGCAAGGCCATGCATGCAGTGCAACCTTCACACCTCTTACTGGCTGCTCTTACTGGCAAACATAGTGTCAGACTTCAGGGACTCTGCTTCCTCTCCCCCCCACCCCACCCCTTGGGCATAGATAAGCAGAAGACAGCGAAAGGAGTCTCTTACCAGTTTGAAATTTTAATGATCACAGCGAGAACAAAGAAACCATTCCTTGGAATGAAGGTGCTCCCAATTAAGGTTTCCACCCACTTCCCCCCTAGTCTCCCCAGTCACTTCCGCATCTTGCAACCTGATCTCGCAACCACTGTGCTTTCTGTGCTGCCACCTTACATGCTCTCCTTGACCTTGGGCTGAGCAGAGGGACACTTTCCAGCGAAAGGGAGTCTATTAACTCTCTTTCTCCCAGTTCTCCTCCTCCTAGCTATTCCCCACCCAGTACTTCCCAGCTTCTGCCTTCTGAACTATGCCCCTCTGCAAATCACTGTTCCAAATCAATACTACTTCCCTGCTCCAGGGAAGGTTCAGGATCCTGATCAGAGGGAGGGGGAGGCTCCCACCATTCCTCCTCAGTGCAGCCCTACTCAGCACGGTCCCTGGCACACAGATACTTTCTGATCCGAAACACTACTTTCTCTACAACCAATCACTCTGCTTGCTATACTGCTTTCGTTGAATTTATTTATTTATAAAGCAGTGTGGTAGGTACACAAGCTGCTACGAACATCCATTAGTGCACCAGAGTCACAAGTGCCACTGGCTTGTTCTTCCTATGAGCATGCACTCAAATCCCAAACACAAAGCAATATTGTTCCTAGTACTATTGTTTCTCAATTGTGGTTTTGCGGGGGCAGGGGAGAGAGAGAGAGAGAGAGAGAATAGTTTGCAGATGAGAAGCTGGAGCCTATTAAGTATTGCCATAGGCTCTAATCCAATCCTCCTAGCAGGTAACCCATTAGATATTTGGGACAGTGCTGGTTAGAGGCTTGGTGGTTAAGAAAGAGGAAAGGTGAATTATATCCAGCTCTTTCCCTTCCTAAGCAGCTAATTGCATAGCTAACACAACTCATACCTTCTGATGTTTTACAGGTACAAATAAATGTGGTGTGTGTGTGTGAATGGATAGATAAACAGATACCCTATTCCAGGGGTGGGCAACCTAAGGCCCGGGGGCCGGGTGCGGCCCAATCGTCTTCTCAATCCGGCCTGCAGACGGTCCGGGAATCAGCGTGTTTTTACATGAGCAGAATGTGTGCTTTTATTTAAAATGCATCTCTGGGTTATTTGTGGGGCATAGGAATTTGTTCATTCTCCCCCCCCCCAAAAAAAAATAGTCCGGCCCACCACATAGTCTGAGGGACGGTGGACCGCCCATGGCTAAAAAAGGTTGCTGACAAGGGACGCTATCTGAGACTTTCCTCAATTCTATATTCTGTCAGCTGTCCACTACTTTAATTTACTCTCCCCACCAGTTGTCCTGCAAAAATTTCTGAAGCATGAAGTATGGATTTAGTAATGTTTCATACAATGGCTAATCTCACAACAAATAATCTGCACTTCCTACAAAATAGCTGCAAGCTGAAGCACACACTGCAGTCTTAATGAAGGGTTGACTTTAGATTATGGACGGTCCTTGTGACCTGCATAGGGCCACCTCAGGGCCACTGTCTCCACTGCTCACTTCTTCCCGCCCTCTGCTTTAGGCTGGTGTTGCAGAGATAAGACAAGTGAAGGCCTTGGAAGGTGCCTGATACCATCTTTGGCCCCTGCCCTTGCATTTATTATCAGAATAAATAATAGAGGCTGAAAGAAAAACAAGTGTGCGAGGAATCCAAAAAGGGCACCTACAAAATCTTCCCAAGAGGCAAAACTAGTGATTTATCAGTTACACGTGCCAAACACACAGAGGTATCTCTTAAAATACGAGTTAGAACTGCTCGCCTTTGTATTGGATCCTGTGGATATAGGGCATATCTTGACTGTCACTATTTTGTGAAAGGGATTCAAGTGCATACCTGAACTTAAGGTTTGCGCATGTAAAGTGGATTAAGGTAACTCAATCACCCTAGCAGAACAAAACCAATTGGGGGGGGGGACCACATCACAGGCTTCTTCCAGGTTGGAAAGTGTCTAGGTAATTCACTAAAAAGTGTGGGATACACTGGGTTAAAGCTGACCAAAAGTCCAGAGGTAGCATTATTATCAATTTATGATGAGTCCGCAGGCTATGAAGGACTTGCTCACAAATTTATTGATAGCTGTACACATTATTATAGCTAGGAAGTGGAAGGGGCAAGCAGAATATAAAATGGAAGAATGGTATAGAGAGGTGTGGAATATAGCTATTAATGACAAATTAACATGTGCCATTAAGGTAAGACGAGGAATATGCTGGAGAAATTTTGAGGAGATATGGAGGGTGTTTGTAGAATGTGTACTGTTAAAACAGAAAGGGGTCAAACCATCGCAAGAGGTGTTGAAATTTTGGGAGGTTGGATAGTTATAATGGAATGGTCTCAGTGGTGGGTGCACATTTTTATTCTTATTTATTTATTATTACTTTGTCAAAATAATTTTTCAAAAGAAAAGTGGGATAAACTAATGGCTAATGGGAAGACATGTGAAACACCTCACAAACAAATCAGGATGAACGCAGGATGGTTTCTCATTGTCCTATAACTGCCCTGTAAACAAATCAGTACAAATGCCGAGTAAAGACCCAATGCGATCTAATCTCCCTGTAGCTTTGTGCAAGCAAATCAGACGAATGCTCAACAAACAGGTTGTCTGGAGGTGTCCACAGTGTGCAATGCATTAGGTGGACTGAGCTAGAAAACTCTATGTGTAGCTAAGGAACAGAGAGTTCAGAGTGAGTGGGGCTGGCCCCGATTCTGTTCTCTTAGAATTGTAGGTATTAGCATTTCACTATTAAGGGTCAAGAATGGCTGCTTTCAAACTATGAGCTAAAAACTAGAAGGAGAAAGTACATACCTGTGGGAGCATCCTCGAAAACCACAGGCCCCTTTCTTTGCAAAAGGACAAATTGTCAATTATCCTGCAAAGAACGAGAAACAAGCAGCATTTGACTATAAGATCAAGAACGAGTCATGGGAATTCTCTTCCAATTGTCTGCTACAGACCCTATTTGGTCTCTATAGGACTATTACAGGGAAGCAACTCTGATGGGAACAGCACAAGTAAATTACCGACTGATTGAAGAAGAAGTGGCAGATAACTGAAGTGTCTCCTGCCTCCACTGAAAGTATAGAAGATGTGCTCAGAATGCACTTTAGAAAGCAATTCACAATGTCTATCAGCCTTTCCCAACCTGGTGCCCTCCAGATGTTTTGAACTGCAACTCACATCAGACTCAACCTGCATAGTCAGGCTGGCTGCGGCTAGTGGGAGTTGTGGTCTAAAATGTCTAGAGGACATGAGGAAGGCTGGTGTATATGCAACTGGGAACAGAGCATATTTGGGGTAACAGCTGGCTCACTCACTTCCAACAGAATTCCATGGGTCTTTGGCATTAATTAAGTTCTGGGTTAGAATCACATTAGTGTGATTTTCCTCTTCTACTAACCACTTTAACTGAATACACGGTAACTACAGCCGGCGGTAGATATGACTTCCTAGCACCAAGCACATACCTAGTACCAAACAAACGGGTGGGGAATCTTCCCCTTCCCCAACGTTGTTGTTGGGATGTTAGGGGAGGGGTAGTACCTCTGGTGGGGGACACATTGTGCTCCTTCTGGGGTAGTCTTTCCATCTTTGGTCCCCACGCTGCACTCAGTGCTCACCTGTGGCTCCATGAAGCTGTCGGCATGTGACAACAGCCACATCCCAAGAACCAGGTGAGGGTAGCCAATGGGTCTCAAACCTTCAGTGAGGTAGGGGACTCACCCTGCATGTGAAGACAGGCTCTAGTGGATTGAGCAGACAAGATCAAAAGCAGGTGTCTCTTGAGACAGACGGATGCCAGCAACAGCATCCCTGACTATTGGTTTATGCTGTCTGGAGACCAACAACATTGTGTGTGTGTGTGTGAGAGAGAGAGAGAGAGAGGTGTTCCACATTCCTGGTGTAAATCATCTAATTCTTGTCTGAAGAACTCGATCCAGCTTCTTACAGCATTTTGTAGGGAGCAGGCCAGCACAACCCCCCACACCCACATTTATTCCACTTTGAGGACACGGTGAAAATTCTAAGACTTATTCCTGTGGAGGGTGGTGTTACCTTTTAACTATGAAGTGGATTTTTCTTTAACTGGGGCAGGGAAGTCTTGGTGTTGCTTCAAGTTTTAACTCAGCTGTGCAGAACAGTCAGGCAGCATTCCAGCTTCCTAAGTAAAATGGGGATGAAATAAGAGATGGAGGGGGGAGGGGCGGACTTTCAGCACTTCATATTTAAAAGGCCATTTTTTAAAATGTTTGACTTCCTATATTTTAATGTTTGATGTTTTATTGTGTTTTTATATGTGCTGGAAGCCGTGCAGAATGGATGGGGAAACCCAGCCAGAAGGGTGGGGTATAAACAAAAGAGTAACAGTAATGTCAGAAGCCCCACACCCCTGAAAGCTGCTCAACATTTCCCTCTTCCCACACTTCTCCAGGGAGACTAATGGTCCAATAAAAAGGAGGTATTCAGCCTAGTCCTCAAATGATCATAATTATGACTATCCTGTGTTGCAATCCCAATATTCTGTTTTTAAAGACCTTACAGGACTTTAGTTTGCAGGAAGCAAGAAACCACCAGCAACTGGAATTAGGGAATGGGAAGCTGTGTTACACCAGGTTAAACTTATTTAGCCCAGATTTGCCTATGCTAGCTGCCAATATGCAGGTAGGAGTCTTTCCACTCTGCTTCTGAAGCTAGTGCCCCAACACTGAGCTCTTATCCTTTCCCATAGTGGTAGCAATCAGGTAGCACCGAAAAGTATGACAAAGGTGGAAAATGCAGAAGAGAGCAAGATTTTAAAACAACCTGATGATCAATTCTGCCAAGTATGGCTTGTGTCTTGCAGTGAGGAAAACAATTATGGCTACAATCCACAAGATGGCAGACTTGTCAAACTTCCTTGGGATATTTGAGCCGTCCTTTTGAACATAAGCAAAGCTTCAAGTTCACAAAAGAAAAAATTCTGACTAGGTAGCCCGAATATGTCAACTTTTGCATTTTGCACAAACATTGCACAAACATTCCACAATCTTTTAGGAACAGTCTTTGCTATGCTCTAAGAATGTAAAGTCGTCTATAAGGAGCAGCTCTGGCTAAAATAATAATTTTAATATACTCCCTTATTTTAGGGAGCACCAGGGTGGCCTTGGTGGTTCTCCCCCTCCCAACTTTATCTTCACAACAACCCTATGAGGCAGGCTGGACCTAAGGGACTTCATTGCCAGTAGAGGACTTGAGCCCATTTTGCCCTAGCCCATGTCTGAGCTCTAACCACTACACCGCATCGACCTCCTGCACGGCATGGCACACCTGACTCCCAAAATCAAATATATATTTATTCAAAATTCAGCACAGGCTAGCAAGCTGTTAGAAACAGTGGCTAAAGTTATCAGTGTTTCAAAATGGCATGCTATCTTTGCTCTTCAAGTGCTGCTGACTTAAGCCAGAAAAGGTAAGAGAAGCCGGCTCCTTCTGTAAGAAGGGGAGGAAAGTATTTTTGGGGTAAATTAAAAGGGAGACCACTGGGGAGACCACCACTTCCAGTCTCATGGGTGGGACGGCACTGGCCAGGGATGGTGGGACTTAATACTCTAAAACATCTGCAGGGCACTGTGTTGACTAAGGCTGGGCTTAAACATCAGGCTAAGGCCACAGAGATGCAAGTTAAAGTCTCCACTAAAGCTCAATGAGTGACTATAGGCCAGTTACTTTCTCTCCCAGCCTAAACCACACAAGGTTGATGTGAGGACAAAACAGAAGGTACATGTTGCTCTGAGCTCCCTGGGGGAAATGGCAGAGATGCATAAAGACATGAGCGCATATATTCTGGAGATGTACCAGCTCCCTCTCTCTGTACAAATTCAGCACCTAGGTGATCAGCATGTTGTAGACAAAATGAAAAACAAAAACAACAGTTTTATTAGTGAACTGGCACAGTTGAGGGGACACAGTACTTACAATGCTCAAGCCCACCCAGAGGTCAGATGGATGCAAACAGCAGGGCACTCCAAATGGAAGAGTCGTCTTTGGGAAGCAGCTGTAACTCTCGGTGAGGGTTCACCTCCAGAGAAGGTTGAGGACAGAAGTGAAGTTCACACATAAGATTCCTGGATCTGAAACAGAACATGACATACAGAGAAACCTGATGAAAACCAATGCATGTTTTCTGATGAGATATCACTTTGTTGGTGAACTATTTCTGTACATTAATGCTTGTGCTTGCTTGATTTTGTTTGTTTGTTTGTGTTGCAAATTGCAGATGGAAATGAAGTATCAGGAGGACCCCTTGTGCCAGGCAGAGTTCTCGAGATACACATATATTCTCTCTCCCTTTCCCTAAGCATTTCCTGCAGTGTGATAAGACAAGGAATGGGGCCTGTTTCAGAATTTAAAGGCACTATGATTAGTTTGAAGAAAACTTTCAATGGCGCCTTAAAGAAAAATGAAAATATTAATTCCTGAACCAGTAAAAATAAAGATCTAGAGGAAATGCCAGCTGAATTCCACAGGAGGGCAGCAAAGTCCTGCATTTGGAAGAATGTGAAATAAGGCCATTCATTCTCCTTGTGTTTTGTTTTACTCTCCCTTCTCCCACTTCATTATAATTTCGCTGAAAACAATAAATGCAAACACTGTCAAGTGAGCAAACAGCAATATATAAACTGTATTTTGGAAGCACAGAACAGCACCAAGTACCAGACAAGTTAAATGAAATGAGTACATGGTGTAAAGGGGGATAAATGCTAATCCTGGCTGGTGTCTATTAAAGCAATTTTGAATCTTGGATTGTTTGAATGGACATGAGAAGGTGCTTCATCTTCTGGCTGCCAATGCAGTATTTAAACAGATTTTTTAAAAAGAAAAAAGTGCAAATAACACAAATTGTCTATAAACAAAATTATTTTTATCGAAAGCTGGGAAGGGCTGTAGCTCAGCAACAGAGAACCTGCCAAGTATGTAGAAGTTCCCACCCTGAAACACTGATATCTCCACATAGGCCTGGAAGAGACCTCTGTCTGGAACCTTTGGTGAGCTGCTTTAAGTCAGTGTAAACCAGGGATCAGCAAACTTTTTCAGCAGGGGGCCAGTCCACTGTCCCTCAGACCTTGTGGGGAGCCGGACTATATTTTGGAAAAAAATATATGAATGAATTCCTTTGCCCCACAAATAACCCAGAGATGCATTATACTGGTAAATAAAAGGACACATTCTACTCATGTAAAAACACCAGGCAGGCCCCACAAATAACCCAGAGATGCATTTTAAATAAAAGAACACATTCTACTCATGTAAAAACATGCTGATTCCCGGACTGTCCGCGGGCCGGATTGAGAAGGCAATTGGGCCGCATCTGGCTCCTGGGCCTTTGTTTGGGGACCCCTGGTGTAAACAGTATGGAGCTAATGGCCCAATGATCTGACTCAGTGGCGTAACGTGGGTTGCCAGCACTTGGGGCCGCAGGGAGGAAGGGTGGGAGGGAGGGAAACATATGGAGCATGCATGCACCCGCGTCACCCAGAGGTGTGCCGCCACAGAAATAAGAGTTATGTTGTCTGGAGAAGTCACTTCCTTGTTCGCATGCAGAAGCCGTTTTCAACGGAGACCAGCGACGGAAGCTGTATTAAACAGAACCTGGTGCTGAGATTTCATTCCCCTAACCATTTTGCACTCAGGGGAACTTACCGTGTGTGCACGCACACACACAGACACACACACACAACTCTATGCTACTGGTCTGACTTTGCATAAGGCATGCCCCTCAACTGTCCCATTTTAAGCAGGACACCCTGGAAATTACAGAAGCCATCTGTGACGATGGGTCCCACTCTCCGTTACTATCAATGTGACACAGGAATTCAGAGGGGAAAACACCCACCCTCTTCTCCTGCTGCCTCAAAAAATAAACCCCTTTTACTTATGGGTTTCTCAGTAAGGAGAGCCTTCCAGCTTACGTGGCCTGGTACCTTAAGAAACTCTAGGCTGTCCGATGGAATAACCTCTTGCCTACAGTAAAGGGTCTCCCTCAGTTTGATTCCCCACTGTAAAAGTTTGCCCTTTTCACTCTGGCAACTTCTTGGCGCCTCAGGTTACCCTACTAAGCCTCCTCCGTGTAACTCCAGGACACAAACTGCCACCTCTCAGCCTGAGGTGAGTTTTGCCCTCTCTTGAGCCACCACGGCTGTGAGTCCTGGTACCTCGCTGGAAAAATAAAGACGAACCTTTTTGGCAAAACAGAGATGAAGTTTTATTGTCTTAAAAGCATAAGTGTTTCTTTAACGTGTCATGTATTTATCTGCCTTGTTCCAGTTGTACAAAAAAAAACTCAGTCAAACATTTAACTTCAAGTTTTCCTAAATCTTATCTAAATTCCCAGTCTCCTGACCTCTCCAATTTCTTCATATAACCTCACCACACCACATCACACCACACCCTCCTCCCTCTCCCTAACTGACCAAACCGACACTCCCTCCTTTTTGAACCGGGCACAGTCCCGCCCCCATCAGAATTCTATGTCAGTCAGGCTGGAGGTGGCTTAACTCTTTGCCAGCCAGGTAGGAATAAACATTTCGAAACTGCGTCAATTTGCCACACCATCCCAGCAGGATTTCCCATTTTGGCTCCTGCAAGATCATGGCCCTGAGAGATGTGCGTCTTGGTTTTCCTCCCAGGCATGTTTGAGGGTATGCATAAGACAGCTTCCTGTGTTCCTGGCAATGTGTGGGCTAGCCCATGCTCTTGTTAGGTGGACTTGTAGCTGGTTTTACTGGCAGAAGGGAATACAAGGGTGCCTAAGGAGTGTGACTATAGCCACTGAGCTTTTGTCACTTCAGGCACAACCCACCATTAGTTGGGAAGGACAAGCCCACGCTGACTCCAAGCAACATTCAAACAATCTGCCGCAAATTGACTCTTAAAAACGTTGGATCAAACCATGGCACTGTGCCACTATAAATGATGTGCGGAAAGGTCCTAAGAGGCGAAAGGATAGCCATCTTCAAATGTCTGAAGGGATGAAGGTTCACAGAGATGATGGATCAACCCTGCTTTCACTTGCTCCAAAGAGGTAGGACCAAAACCAAAGGGTCAAATCACAAGGGAAAGGATTTCAATTAAACATTTAGAAGAACAGTACACGCTGTTCAGCAGTGCTACAGACTAGCCTCAGAAGATGTTGGGCTCTCCTTTGTTGGATGATTTGAAACAGAAGCTGGATGACCAACTTACCAGGGATGCTGTAGGAGGGGAATTCTTATATCAATTGGGAGTTGGGGCAGGAAGGCTTTTGAGATCCTTTCCAAACCTATTATTATATGGGGAGTGGAGAGATGCTTCCTAAACATGCACTTTTAATTTGAACCATGAGAATAAAAGGACACTATAATCTGGTTCCTATGGTCACTTCTATTGGGCTAAACACCATCACAACAGCCAGTTTCACCAAAATGGATATTCTGAATGCACCCAACAAGAGCTGGTCAGCAGTGCCACCTCAGTTTCCAGGTTGTAGAGGGATGGATGCCTGAGTCTCACTAACAATACAAGGCAAATAAAAATAGAAAAAGCAGTGCTTCTGGGAGAAAGGGCTGAACTTGGCCTCTCTACCTTCCCATGTGCTAGAAGATTCACCACCCTCCTTATGGAAGGGCATTTGCATATCTGATCTTCTATCCACCCTTGGGGGTGGGAGACTATCTTGGTAGAGCTTTATGACTTCAATCTGCTACATGCCTAAACCAGTCCCTTTTGATGCTGCTGAGATAACAATTATGATACACAGGCACAAGCAAATCTGGCCCACACATAGCTTGTATGAAGGGGCATCCATGTGGAAAGGGGGGAGCGTGGCTGTGCTACTAGCCTGGCCCACCTCCATTGTGACAAGCATCACCAGCCCTGCCGACATCTCCACATGGTGCTTTCTCTCTTTAGACCTTTTTGAATGTTGCTGGCACCTGTCTGTCTCAAGAGATGACGCAGTGTGTGCTTCCGGGGGTGAAGTCAAACCCTCTGTGTTAGCAGCACCAAAATGACCTCCCTGAGATGCAAGCCTGGGCAGTGTGTATGGACAACAGGACCCAGCCCCTCTTGGCTTCGTGGTGCAAAGGAAAGCAGAGCAGCAGAGGGTTAGGATCAGAGTTTTCCTTCTCCCAGATGGGTTACCTTCCCAGGATGATGAGCCCTGGCTGCCCCTCACTTCCCCAATAGCACATGCAGAAACTGCCTTCTTGGCTGTTGGACCTACTACTGGTCTCGTCCACTCAATCTGCCAGAGTCTGTCTTAACATGCAGGGGAAGCCACTAACTCACCGAGGGTTTGAGGCCTTGTTATTCCTACATTTTCTGAGGTATAGAAGGAACCACACCAAGAGAGGGGAAGGGGAGTTTCTATTACAGGCCAGCCATGCCTCCTAAAGAGACAGGCCACACGTGTTGCCGGCTATGGCAGGGCGGGCAGGGGGAGAGAGTACTGCTCCCCTGTAGCAAACAGGAGAATCTATCCACCGCAGACTTCAAGGGCTCTGAATCAGAGTACCCATCTGGACCTCAGTGCTATTTTTCTATAAAAAGAAATGCCAGAACTCACCAGGTTCTCTTAGAATGGCAATGGGGCCCACCTGAGAGGTGGTGAGTTCTGGTTTTTGTTTTTGTTTTTTTAAAGCCCTGCATCTACTATTTGCCTCATGGAAAATCATGAACACTTTATGGCAATTAATTCCCGCTGCTAAATGAAGATCACACACAAATATGCACCTGTGTCACGAGAACATGAGCCACTCAAGAGCCACAGCCATTTTCTACCTATTATGGCAGGAGTGATATACAAATTGCCTGTCCTAAAACACTAGCAGGGATTTGCTCTGGGCTTGTTTGAAAACAAACCTAGATTGGCACCTGAGCAGGTAGCATAAATTTAGTTCCTAAAACCATCAAGGAACGTCAAGTATAAAAATGTAGCTGGCCGGACATGGAAATGTATTGATGTTGTATGGCATGGGGCCAAGTCTTTTGTACCTTTTCCTTGTCAGCAAGTGCCTTCGTTTCATTATAGGAAATGTGCTTTTGGAGCACCTTCCTTTATCAGATTTCACTTATAAAGACACGAAGGTTTAAATTCTCTCCATGGTTCCATGCTGAATTTTACAGAGCAGGGAGAATTATGGCCCAGGCATTGCTTTAAAGTCAGTAGGTTGGCTTTCATACTGGGCAGGTTCTGCTCAAAAGCTTCTTTGTGAATCGTAAATCAAATGAAGAGCATAATAAAATCACACTTTCTGTAAAAGTAGCTGTACAATGCATTTGGCTTTAGGAAGAGGAGGAAAAATCCCCCTCTCCCTCTGCGAAAATGGCTGAAATAAAATACAAATGGTTGATATTTATCCTAAAGTGCCCAGCGCCCGTTTTATATGCTGTTATTTCTCTCTTTTACAAATGTATTCACTGTAATGCCCACATGAGACTGGCATCCTGTTTTTACAGTAGCTCTTGGTGCTGAAGGAATGCAAAACAGAAGCCCCTGGTTTTAAAATAGGGACACAAATTAAGGCTTGCTAAAGAATGGGGACGTTGAATGACAGCAGTTGCTCAGCTGTGGTGTTTGGGAAAGTGCTAGAAGAGGAAGGTCAAAGATACAATAAAGAGAGAGTGTGTGCGTGCTTCCAAACAGGCACTATTTGGGGTGGAATTTAGTCACGTACCAGCAAATTCAGGTTGTACTCAATTAAAGTCGATTTGGACTTCTTGTGCAACATGCCAGATTCCCCCAAAATCAGACTTCTTGCAATAAAGAATGGGGGAAATGCACTGGAAAGTGTGCAATAGCACTTGGTTGAATGCCGTGCAACCTCCCCACACACAGATCAGAATGAATTCTTAATAAATAGCTGACTTCATCTAACTTCCACACAAACTTTGTGCAAAGCAAATCAGGATCCATGGTCAGTGAAGAAGCCGACTTGAAGCAAGCAGATTCTGTGCATCTGTGAACATTTACACTCATTGTGTTCATCGCAGATTACACACACAGCAGATAGCCTTGAGCTAACTAACATGTCAGGATAGAATGCCCTAAAATAAAAATAAATCTACATGTCCGGTGGGTGGGGGAAGTGTGCAATAGAATCTGTTTAGCACTACAGAATGAGAAGTGTAGGACTGAATTCTTCCCCACCACCACCACCAAATGTACCTCTGTGGGGTGGGAATTTCACAATTTAAGGATTGCCACAGAGAATGCCCTCTCCCAGGTGACCACCACCCAAACTTCTGAGGGCAGTCGAACTACCAAGAAGGTCTACCGGGAAGGAAGTGATCCTTCAGGTATCTGGGGCCTAAGGTGTCTAGTGTGAACACCTTTAATAAAGTCTGAAAGCGAACCAGTGGCCAATGAAGCTGTTTTAGAACAGGGGTTGTGCAAGTTCTGAAGGCAATCCTAGCTACGGTATTAATTTTGGACGTTTTGAGGTTTCTGTGTCGTCTTCAAGGGCAGGTGATAGGCACAATGAAGTGGCTTCACCCATATTTGCTAGGGTTCAGACCAATATTTACACCACCTGTACCCTAGCCACCTATGCTCCTGTTTCATCGCACACAGGTCATTAGAGTACCAAGGCGAACTTTGTGCGCCACAGCAATGGAGAAGGGGGCACTCAGGAGCGATTGCATCGCCGGCCCTATGCATCTCGCCATTTCATAAGGCGAAGGCAGCCTCAACAGGAGCCCCCAGCCATGTCTGCCAGCTATGAGCACCTAAGTATGGAGGGGTCATGAAAGGTGTTTAAAGTGACTGTAAGTATTGGTCTTCCCTCATGCGTACAAATTGCCCCTGAGACTCTTCTTGGTGAAGTTGGAAATGCTATTATTAGAGAACTGGAGCGCTCGAAGTGCAATGCGAAGTGCCAGATGGCACCGCGAAGTGAGCGGTGTGCGATTTACAGTAAACAAATTAGTTATCTTTGATGGGTCATGGGGAGAACAGAAATGGGCTCCGGCTCAGTCAGGGAGTACTCTGGTAAATGTCAAAGAAAGCAAAATAAATAAATAAATGAAAAAAACGGTAGAATCTCTCCCCATTTAAAAGATGTTGAAAAATGCAGCTTGAGCAACTTAAGTGAAAGCTGTGTGACTTGTAGAGTTTTGCAGCTGGTTGTTCAAGAGCTGTTTGCTGGAAATTCTTCCCAGATGTGGGAAGTTTCTACCAAAACGGAGAGACTGCCAGTGCTGGTGGACCTCTTGCAAGCGAAGACCACAATGAAGCAGGGTGAAACTACATAAACTTACACTATAAACAATCTATGCATGCTCCTATACAAAATTACAGGGAAGGAAGCCCACCTAATTTAATTGAGGCTAAGAGATTTATTCCTGGATAATTATCCATAGAACCTTGAAAGTGTCAACACACATAAACAGAGGTCCATTATTGCATGGGTGGAAATGTATAGCCCTTTCCACCCAAGCTGTAACATGAACCAGCTGATATTGCTGCATGCCACACAGGTAGCATCACTTATGGTAGGGATGAGCGATGTGGATACTTCTGATTTCAGCAATGACACACTCCCAGGGAGAAGCTACCTACGTTGTCCCTGCTCATAGAAGTTACACCTCACATCTGGGATACACGGGGGTCTGGCTCCATGCTATAACCACAATGTCTAACATACCAATCAGGTTTGAATCATGTCTGGAAAAGTAGTGATCACCTGTGATTCCCCTACCTGGAGATGCCAGGGCTTGAACCTGGGTCCTCCTACGTGCAGAGCAAATGCTGTACCACTGAGCTAAAGCCTTTTCAGGTCATAGCTGCCCCCATCTCCAATCTCAGATGGGTTAAGCGCTGAGGATGCCCTTGTGGGTTCAGCAGCACCACACACGCATGCTCACCCCCAAAGCTGGAGGTGGGTTGTCGACAAAATTGTTCTTTTCTTGCATGAGACCCAATTCAGTGGGGTTCAATTTTTGCACCCCTTTTTCTACTGCTAAATCCAGGTGAATGCATTTAATCGAAGTTCAAGAGTGTAGCTTATAAAACAGATTCTGTGAGTTCCGTTCCCTTTACAACCACTGCTTCTAAAAGAAAAGTACATTTCTGAATAGACTGTTATCTGAAGTTATCAGACTAATGTATTAGCTTTATTTATAATTGCTGTTCTGTTCCCCAAGGTGCAAGCTACCAAGAGAACCATTAGAGTCACTGATTTATTTATTTTTTTACTTTTGTAGTAGGAACAGCTTTGTAAAAATTACTTTTTAAAAAGAGCAAGCTTAAAGTCTTTTCATTTAATCCACCTAAGTAAAAGAAAAGAAAAGCTGAACTAGGCAGAATAAACATGATTTCTCTGATGTGTCTGGTAAAAGGATTCTCCCGGGTAGAAGCTCCAACTTCTATTTATTTCACTTTATCAGCTCTCCATGCTGCAGAGACCTTGAAGAAATGTTGGGTCCCAGGGAGTTGTCACTCACTGCCTCCTATAATCAGCTTCTAACCCATTCTCAGGATCTTGCTTGCTCAGATAAAGAGTGATAAGTCTACAGAAACCTGTCTGATAGAAAGTTCACTTCCTGAAGTTAGACCACAAACAACTGCCCTATATAACACCCTAACAGATAAATCTTACAGATGGGTCACAGAGGGAACTGAAGGCAAAGGAGCCAAAATATCCACAACCCTACAAGGTATAGGGCAGGGCAGAAGGGAGGGTTTGCTTGCTTGCTTGCTTATTGTTTCCAAGGCTGGCTGCACTGCTGGGGAATGGCAAGGCTTTGGAACCAAGCTTTTCCTGGATCTGTCCCCTTTCTGCCATTACTAGTGTCAAAGCGCTGCCATTTGCCCTTCTTCATGTGCCTCCTCTTCAAGAGGTCCAGAGGGTGGCAACACAGGGCCCTCTCTGCAGTGGCTCCCCGTCTGTGGAATGCTCTCCCCAGGGAAGTTTGCCTGGTGCCTTCATTATACAAATTTACTGTAGGTGCCAGACAAAAACGTTGCTTTTTAACCAGCCCTTTGGTTGAATTGATTGACATCCTGTGCCCCAGGGGCGTAGGAAGATAGGGGTGGTCGGGGCAGTGCACCCCGAGCGACACAATCCCAGGGGCGCCATCGCCGCTGCCTGCCCCGCCCCAAAACACGCGCCACATCACTGCGCACAGCAGGCCCTGCCCAAAACGCATGCCACGTCACTGGGGGCAGCGTGCCTGCTCTCCGCCCCCAATGACAGAGCATGAAGCTCCACCGCTGCTGTGCCCTTTTAAAATGTGGGGGGTTTTTCGGGTGGGGGTATTGGGTGGTTGTTGGTTATTATTATTATTATATTATGCGTTTTGTGGTTTTATATTTTGATTTTATTCTGTGAACCGCCCTTAGACCTGTGGGTATAGGGCAGTATATTAATTAATAATAATAATAATAATAATAATAATAATAATAATAATAATATGCAAGGTTTTTACTGCAGCTGGGAGAGACCATGTGAAGTTACATTTCTTTTCTGTTTCTCTGCCCTTGGAGAAGGAGAACCAAAGTACCTTGTGGTCTCTGGGACCCACTTCCACAGACGATAGGACTGCAGCTTATAAAGGCATTTTAACCAACAATGGGCCAACTACTTTGGTTCAGCTTTAAGAACATAAGAAGAGCTTGCTGGATCAGACCATTGGCCCATTTAGTCCAGCATCTTGTTCTCAAAGTGGCTAAGCAGATGCTTGTGGGAACACAAGAGCACTCTCCTTTCCTGTGGCTTCCAACAACTGGTATTCAGAAACCTTACTGCCCTGACCATGGCGGCAGAGCATAGCAATCGGGGGCCAGTAAATGTTGATAAATTTTACACTTCTGCTCTTGGAGAGTAACCGTGCAAAATGGAGTAACAGCTAACAAACAATGTGGCTGGCTGGAATTGCCTTCCTTGCTAAGCATGAAGAACACTATGAGGAAAAAAACTCATTCAGACACTTGTTGCAGTCCAAGTGAAAAGAAGAAGATATCAGAATTGCTGAACAGTGCTTCTTAGCTGGAGTGCACAGTGGATTTGGATGCAACCTGAATTCAGGTGCGGTCCCTCAAAGGGATTTGGGATTTGTCCAAGACAAAGTGGGACCTGTACAAAGGCTTTAATGTCTCAAAGCTGGGTTGTCACCAACCTTTTTTGGGCCAGTGGGCACACTTAGAATTTTGAGAAAGTGCCCTGGGCACAGAACAAATCACAAAATGCCTCCCACGGGCATGAGGCATGACACAAAATGGTTGCCATCGGGTGTAGCATAAAACAATATAGCTGCCATGGAGGTATAAGCATAATACAAAATGATAGCATATATAAAAGGGCAGAAAAAGTGAAGTATGCGCCTCCCACATCAGCCACAGAAGAAGTACCCACATCAGCCATGAAGGGAGGGGGATTCTCAGCTCAATCAAATGTGAAATATTAGCATCACATCCAAAGGATTTTGAATCAAGCCAGGACAAATAGGAACTGATCAGCCACAGCAAACAATCATCTTTTTGATAGGATGTTACTGTGACCTTTTCATGGGTGTCATATGAGGCTCTGGCAAGTCCATTCTACTTGTAACCAGAGGGAAATACTTCTACCTGGAAAGTAAATTCTTTTTAGTGCTTCCCACTTCAAAATCAACTTTAAAGTTGCCTGACACAGAGGGCCCTGTGGACCCACTTGTTTACAGCTTGGATTATTTCTTACCTCTTTCGCACCTGCAATTCTCAGATCAATTGCACACAAGTGGCATGAGGATGTTAAGTGATTCCTATTACACCCACCCTAAAATGCTAAAATCTGACCCTGTGGGGAAACCACTGAAACCATCCTTCTGACATTTGGCAGGATTCATGCCCTCAGAAAGACTGACCTTGGCTGAAAATGTTGCCCAATTCTGCCCAATTTTTTTTTAAAGTTAAATGAATGAATTGGCACAGAAGACCCCTGGACCTATTTGCCTGTAATTTGGCAAGCTTTAACTACCAGGGTGGTGAGGCTGGGGTGGGGGGTGGGATGCTGGTACACCTGCAGATGTCAACCACTTCTGAGTATGGCTGTTCTTTGATTTTCCAGTAGTGAATAGGAGAGGAATGAAGAGGACTCACATGGACTCTGAGACAAATCAGATACCTGGCAAAGGAACCTTGGGGTTGATGCACACCACTCATTCTTAGCATTGAATAATGTACACTGAAGAAGGAGGCATGAACTAACATTTTATCTTATTCTAAATTCTGGTCACATCCCAAATACCGTTGAATTCTCGCTACTGAAGTATGGCGGTATCTGAGTTGCCGAATTGCTTCAGCGTGCAATACCAAGTTGCTGTCTGAGCTTCCCGAAATCAATATTTAGATGTAAAGGAGTTTCTTAGCCTTCTTCAAATGATTTGATAACATAAATGTGTTCCTTGTGACTGCAGAACTTTTTTTTAAAAAAAGAAATCCCTCTTTGCACTTCAAACCTCTGTGCCTCTAGTATCTGTTTAAACTCTTTCCCCTTCTTTATTAACTCATCAAAGCTAAAATGCCATTAAAGAAAGACATCGTCTGTCCTTCATAAGACAAATGTTAAATACTCTTAGCTCTTCTCAGAATCATCCCTTTAAACAGCATAACTATGATCTCTAATATCTCTCAGCCAGATGTTTCCCAGTTGGAGAGTGAGGTTTTGATGCAGAGTTTCATGCTCTTAATCAATCTTTAAAGAAGCTTCTGGAGCTTCCAGGATGCTGTGAATTATATTTCTACTAATTCCGAGACTGCATTCTTCCCCTGACTTCATTATCTGCACACAAAGAGCATCATTTTCTAAATGCTCTGAATTCATTAGGCTTGCTTGTGTTTTGAGGAAGACTGCGATCATGGCTCTCAAAGCAGGCAACTGGTTTTGTTTTGTTTTTGTCTGCGGTTGGCATGTATAATTCAAATCAATGTTTTCCTTTTGCAAGACCAGAATTGCTCTCATGCTACATTTTCAAAGTTCATGACTAGATTCCTGCAAATAAAATTTATTTCTGAACAGGTAAAAAGCAAAGAAAATGAAGAACATAGGATAATTCCAGATGTGATTTCCTAGACCTAGATCTAAGGCTTCAAAATGAAACCTTTGCACTCAGTGAAATGACTTCCCCATTCACTTGCATGAATGGGGAGATGGTTTGACATGGCCAAAGAAATTCAGACAGGGATCATCCTCCTCTTTTGAAGTGAATAGGGTGCCCTGAATGCAGAGGAGTTCTCTGCTCACATGGGACTCTGGATTGCAGCAACTAAAGGCTAACTCACTTCTAGAATCTTGTCCTAGAAAGCTCTTGACCTTGACACAAGCATTGTTGCTCTCACCTTTTAAAGGCCAATGTCTTTGCAATAGAAAAGTAATAAATCAGCCTTTAGAATTTGTTTTAGAAGCAAAGAAAAAATAATCTACTTTTGTGAGCTAGGAATACAGAACTGAACTGTCTTGCCAAGATTACTTGAAAGCTAGACAAGCAGGAAATGCAGCAGAGCAGGTGATCACACCAATTCATCTCTTCTACCTTCCCTGGGTCACAATCACTATTTCCGCTAATGACTCTGAATACAAAAGTATCAGTAATCTACAATCTCCACCTCATTTTTTTTATTAGATACTTCTCAACCCTATATTATACCTTATTTTTTGTAAAGTCAAAAATATAATCAATAAGTACAGAAACATCAGTTTTGTCTTTCCACTATTCAATAAAACACTATTAGTTTTCTATAACTAGTTGTTCAGCTCATACATAACTAATCCATTGAGCAGATACTGCCATGAACAGCTGCTTTGTGCTGCAGCCAGACAATAAGGCAAATCAGGGTGATGTCAAGAACACATCCCGAGTTGGATCAGGGCCTCCTCAAAGCCTCATGCTGTTTTATCTTTTTGAAAGCTACTTTTATGTATCACAATGCTTTTTTCTGTGCACTATGCTTTTCTCAGTCTATGGGCTTTGCAAGAACTGAGATTGTCCCAAATGCTGCCTGCAAAGCATTGAAGAGCTTTAGGTGGCTTTTTAAAATTTATTAAAGAACAACAGCAAAGGATTTCTTTTAGCGTGCATGCACACTTCTTCAGATACAGCCATATGATTATGACTGTAAATTCCCTATACGGAAGTTCCTTTTTTCTTCCAAATTATTGAACCCAGTATGATTATATATATAACAGATGAACTTTTCTGTGGATTACCTTGATGCATGTTTTCAATTTGAAAAATGCCCAGGTTGCCCGACAATGGATTGGTTGCTCTCTACTTCCTCATAGCTCTTGCAATATAGTCATACCTCGGTTTAAGTATGCTTCGGTTTGAGAACTTTCAGTTTAAGGACTCCGCGGACCCGTCTGGAACGGATTAATCCACTTTCCATTACTTTCAGTGGGAAAGTTCACTTCAGGTTAAGTATGCTTCAGGTTGAGTACGGACTTCCAGAGCCAATTACACTCATACTTCGGGTTAAGTGCGCTTAAAGTTGAGTACTCTGCGGACCCGTCTGGAACGGATTAATCCACTTTCCATTACTTTCAATGGGAAAGTTCACTTCAGGTTAAGTACGCTTCAGGTTAAGTACAGACTTCCGGAACCAATTGTGTACTTAAACAGAGGTACCACTGTACTGTATATCAAGTGTTCAGCCAGGATTAAAAAGTCAGTTGCATAGAAAGACTGAACACTGGGGGTGCCTTAAGTATTCTGCAGGGTTCTTTACTGAAACCATCTGAAAGGGGATATATTTCTTATTTAATTGCATGCGTCTCATCCAGCACCTCAAACAGCAAGGGCAGGATATATTTACATGGCACAAGTGTCCTTGTAATTTTTGAGAAGTGACTCAATGTGTCATCTGCTGTGACCTGCTTAATTCACCTCCCTCTGCTCTTCTCCATTTCACCCTTCCTTCCTTCTATTCAGCCTTTTTCTTTGTATCATTCCTTACAGTTATTTTCCCCCCCCCTCCACTATTTAGTGCCTCCTTTCTCCTCCATTTCCAGTTTGGCGCTGCTGGAAGTACTATGTTAAAGTGCTCTCAATTCTCCAACTGTGAAATGAGCATCTTGGCAACCTTCCTTACATGGTCAACCCAAGAATTAAAAGAGGCATTTCCCAAACAGTTCATTTTTGCTATGGTATTGCACTGCAGTTCTCATATGCAGGTGATCTCCTGGCTATTCAGATCTCCCCAGTTAGGAAACTGCAGCTTCATATCCATTGTTGTGTTAAATGATTGAGGAAAGTGCTATTTGCCTACCACATGCATGCAATGTATTCATGACTGCAAGTGGATGGCGACTTAAGTGTCACCAGCGACCATTAATTGGTGTCTGTGACTATCATGAGTGACCAATGACACAACTCTCCACCCCAAATTATTCAATCCATGGCATTTATGGATAAGGAGCCCTGGGGAGGAAAACAGGTGCACAATTTAAAAACAAAAACAAATTAAAAAAAAAACCTTCTGAAACAGTGAAAACATTCTAAAAACAATTGCAATTAAAACCATTCTCCTATCCAATGATCTCGAAGTTGCCAGAGAAGAGAGAAATGAAGAGTGGGAGAAGTGAAAGGGAAAATGTGCATATATTTGTTTATTTTTAACAGCGTCTTATTTTTACTGCTGTAAAAGAAATTGCAAAAGGCTGATCTCTCACCCGCCATTCCACAGTAGGCAACAAGCACACATTTAGTGCTTTAAATGCCGCCCCAAAGGAGGACCAACACCAACAAGACCCAATACATTTTGCTTCTGATGAAGGAGAAGCAAATACCCCCCCCCCCCCGGAAAAGGTCAAGGTGCAGAGTATCCAAAGCTGTCTTATTTAGGCATCTAGGACAGAAGATCCTACAAATACCCCACTCCTTCTTTGCATGAAATGTACAATAATAATAATAATAAATCAGCAATTTGCTACCTTTTCTCAACACCCAAACCAGAGGAAGCTGCCTCATTCTGCCTAATATTAGGGCCAGTGACAATCCCATCTCTCCCTTTCAAGCCATCATGACCCATGGTTTTCATTGACTGTGTGCACTTAAGCCAGCCAAAGCCGCAACACACATATCTTTGCCTGGAGGCATATCTCTGAGCCTTCAAGTACTGCACTATCAACTGTAGTGCATGCATGGACTGGGCTCAAGCTTTGATAAGCAGAGATGGGGGAGAAATTCAGTTCAATTCACATTTTGCAAATTTGCACTTCCTGAAAGAAAATGCAACTATCCTTTCAATGTCACACTTCTGTTAATTTTGTGGTGTAGTCCTTCTACAAAAAATGTGTACAAAAATGCATACATTAGAGCAAGTTGTGTTCAAAATGCAAGTGCTTCTGAAAATATATTTTAAATATGCATTAGTAAAGGTAAAGGGACCCCTGACCGTTTGGTTGGAGGTTGGAGGATGGATGGCGGCTAACAGATTGAGGTTGAATCCTGACAAGACAGTAGTACTGTTCGTGGGGGACAGGAGGCGGGCAGGTGTGGAGGACTCCCTGGTCCTGAATGGGGTAACTGTGCCCCTGAAGGACCAGGTGCGCAGCCTGGGAGTCATTTTGAACTCACAGCTGTCCATGGAGGCACAGGTCAATTCTGTGTCCAGGGCAGCTGTCTATCAGCTCCATCTGGTACGCAGGCTGAGACCCTACCTGCCTGCAGACTGTCTCACCAGAGTGATGCATGCTCTAGTTATCTCTCACTTGGACTACTGCAATGCGCTCTACGTGGGGCTACCTTTGAAGGTGACTCGGAAACTACAACTAATCCAGAATGTGGCAGTTAGACTGGTGACTGGGAGCGGCCGCCGAGACCACATAACACTGGTCTTGAAAGATCTACATTGGCTCCCAGTACGTTTCCAAGCACAGTTCAATGTATTGGTGCTGACCTTTAAAGCCCTAAATGGCCTCGGTCCAGTATACCTGAAGGAGTGTCTCCACCTCCATCATTCTGCCCGGACACTGAGGTCCAGCACCGAGGGCCTTCTGGCGGTTCCCTCGTTGCGAGAAGCCAAGTTGCAGGGAACTAGACAGAGGGCCTTCTCGGTAGTGGCGCCCGCCCTGTGGAACGCCCTCCCATCAGATGTCAAAGAGAAAAACAACTACCAGACTTTTAGAAGACATCTGAAGGCAGCCCTGTTTAGGGAGGCTTTTAATGTTTAATAGATCATTGTGTTTTATTTTTCTGTTGGAAGCCGCCCAGGGTGGCTGGGGAGACTCAGTCAGATGGGCGGGGTATAAATAATAAATTATTATTATTATTATTATTGTTATTATTGTTATTATTATTATTATTGGTCCAGTCGTGGACAACTCTGGGGTTGCACGCTCATCTCACTCTATAGGCAGAGGGAGCCAGCATTTGTCCGCAGACAGCTTCCGGGTCATGTGGCCAGTATGACAAAGCTGCTTCTGGTGAACCAGAGCAGCGCATGGAAACGTCATTTACCTTCCCGTCGGAGCGGTACCTATTTATCTACTTGCACTTTGACATGCTTTCGAACTGTTATGTTAGTTAGGCGATTTTTGGCAACTCTGCATAGGAAAACATATATTAAAGCAGACAGGCACACTAAAAGCCTGACCAATTATTCTGAGAACTTTAAAAAAACCCTCACAGACTGAGGGAGAAATGTGCTGAACTAAATTTAAGATTGGTAAATTGAGAAATGGAAACTGACAGGTTCATCTGTTCCAGTCTGAAAGGAGAAAGTTTCCAACCTGCAGTGTGATTCTCTTGCTGTAGGAATTAGAAGCGACCCTCTCCATCTCCTCCATTTCCTGCTGCTGTGCAATTTTTTTTAGAGGAATCCTATTTCCTGTGGTTTACCAACTTGGCCCATTTGTGTACATGCTAGCATATTACAATCCCTGAGAAATAGCATACTTTGAATACCTTATCAACAGATGATAGATCTTCCATGAAAAAGTAAATCTTGTAGGTTGATTACACTGACCTAACAGTTCCCCTAATCTTAATTCTTGCATAAAAACGTAATTTTGCAAGATAGATCCTGCTGGGCCTTAATGAAGGCACATAATTTATTTCAGCCTTTTTTTAAAAAAAATCCTCAGTTGTGCATAAAGGCATGAAGTGGAAATCTGAGCATTATGAAAATGATTCCATAAGCTAAGACTGCCTACCGCAGAGTTTGAGCTAAACACAGCAATGGGTGATGAGATTCAGTGGGTGGGCAACCACAATTGTCTTTTGAATTAAGTGGGGGGTGGGATCAAGGAGGAAGAAGAGATAAAAAGATGTCAGGTTAACAATCATGCAATTATGTGTGTGTTGAAGAAATCAGAAGTGGAATTACATCAATGTGCAATTTACTAAGAGGTTTATTTCTTTTTTCAAAAGAGAATTTAGCAAATGTTTGATTTGTGTACTTGTGAAAAACTCTAGTATTCCACTTTATACACAACAGTGTACACAGACCACCTTGACCAAAGGACACTCAGCAGTTTTAACCTGATTGTTACACTAGCACACACCCACTGTGCTTCAGATAAAAGCACCCAGAACTTCACTGCCAAGCTTAACCCATAAATCTTTGCTGGACTATTGTGGCTCAGCAAGGAAGGCAGAGGTAACAGCTAGAAATTGCAGCAAGATGCAAATGAATACATCTTACATGGACAGCCCTGGTTCTCTACATGGCGAGTGTGCAAGTTATAGGGCTGGAAATGCCTTATCCCAAGTAAGAGGTTTTGCTTAGCTAACTGATTAATGCATATAAAAATACATAAACTGTTTCCTAGATGTGATCCTCCATCATCTGTATTCTGACCTTTCCCTTCACAATCTTCTGAATTACTTTACAGCACAGGTAGGTAGCCGTGTTGGTCTGAGTCGAAGCAAAATAAAAAAATTCCTTCAGTAGCACCTTAAAGACCAACTAAGTTTATATTTTGGTATGAGCTTTCGTGTGCATGCACACTTCTTCAGATACCCTTCAGAGCTTTCGTGATACCCTTCAGATACCCTTCAGATTCTTCAGAGCTTTCGTGCGCATGCACACTTCTTCAGATTCAGGTATCTGAAGAAGTGTGCATGCACACGAAAGCTCATACCAAAATATAAACTTAGTTGGTCTTTAAGGTGCTACTGAAGGAATTTTTTTATTTTACTTTACAGCAGTTATTGAAATCAGCTCAGTAAGGAATTGTGTTCAAATTTTCCAAAACAGCTAGACAATTCCTCCCCCCCCCTCCACAAACCCAATTCCAAACTGGAAAATGCCTTCACTCTCCCAGCGAGGTCGTCAGGACTGCAAAGGGGTCCAAAATCAATCACTTCTCCCAATCCCAAGCCCAGATTCCCCAGTTCCTCAGTAATTGCTCCCCACCAGTGCCGCATCAGTGCCACCCCTACACCAGCCACTGCCATGCTCACTCACAGACAATCTTTGCACCTTTTCCAGACGAGAGAGAGAACATGTGTCTAGTCCTGGCATCCAGTGAAGTATGGGAGTATTTTAGGGGCCACAATCCATATAGGAGAGGCTGGACCAGTGAAACAGAAACTGACCAGGATAAGCAAAGTTTCCTGCGCATTGTGGATTTTTGAGGGGCTATTCATTGAGACCTTTTGTGAGCACCATAAGAGGTACTGCAGACACACTGTTGCCCACAGGTGTCATGTTGGAAAGCCTTGTATAACAGTTCAACCAACAGAGTGAGTGAGTGTTTTCGTGGTGGTGGGGGGGGGGGTTCAGGGAGATTTGCAGACCATGATCAGTTTCTAGTCTACTTTAAGGTTTCATAAACTTTCAAAGTTAAGGTTATTATATAATGTTTTTTAGCCAAACTGAGATCCTTGCATCCTCATAAAGTTACCCATTCCCAAGTTTTAAAAAGTCATGATAATTATGATTCACTTGGTAGAGAGATCAAATATTTTAATTTCTTCTGCAGAGGCTATCCTTAGCAAAAGGTCCTGGCAGACCAATTTAGTTTAAAAGCCTTGTATGGAGGGCAAGGAAGAGGTTATTAAAAGATGCATAGACTAATACAGAACTCATAAGTCTCGCCTTTCCCCCGAAAAACAAAGGAAGCCCATTACATTTGACCTTTCATCTTTTGAAATGATTAATCTTTACAGCAAATTTTTTTCCTTAATCAGCTCTTTAATGCTAATCACAGAAAATGACTCCCCAACTTTTAGAAGCTTAATTTGGAACAATTCCTGCTTCCAATACCTCTTTGAAACACAGTCTTAAAAAGTGCAGTTCATTTCTGCTGGGGACATACTTCTAGAAGGTCAAAAAATAAAACTTGTGCTATTTCTACTCACCTTATATTAGAAGATGTATCAAACTACCCATGAACACTCATACGATATATCATTGAACATGAATGGATCCAGTGACCTGTAGAGGACAAGGTTATTGAGCAACCTATTAGACATGCTGACAAAAATACAATATTTGGGTCATATTATACAACATAAAAACAATTACTTTAAAATGTTTCACTGGGATAGTTTAAAGATACAGCTCACAAAAACAAATTAACTTAGAAGAGAAGACCTCTTTATGCATTACATTTGGAGGTGACACAATTGGAATATAGGCACCAAATAATTAGAATTATAATAATTAGAATTAGAATTGTGCACTCCTTTATGTCTTAAAATATTACTTTTAAGTGTTTTAGTTCAAAAGTATGCCAAGCCAACAACAACTGTTTTAGGCATGCTTCGGGGCCTGGGCATGCCCAGTTTTGATTTTTTTAAAAAATATAATAATAATAATAATATAAATATAAATATCACAGACATTCCTATAAACAACCAACCGTCTTGTCTCCATTCCCCATACACTTTATACAAGCAGGTATCATAAAGTCAATTGTTTCATCGATATTATGTTCTGTCTACCTGAACAAATACACTATTCTTACCATTTTTAGCTCTTACTATTTTTAGCTCTTATTTTTCTGATAATAGAATATTCATTTTTAAACCTTGTGGCAGTGGATAAATTTCTTCCAATGTTCCATAGCAAATTGTTTTATTTTCATGCCCCTCCTAAATAATCTTGGGTGTATGCCACACCCTGTTTCTCCATTTTCTCTATGTCAGCAGTTCTCTCCCCACCCTCACACCAGTTTTTGGCCATTGAAACATTGGCTCAGGCAGGAATCAAGAGGCGAAGGGAGATAGCTTCATCATGCAAGCACTGCGTTCAATTATTCCCCATATATTTGCTTGGGCCACTACACAGTATATAAGCAGGCATTCCTAAAAAGAAAAACCAAAAGTAGCAAAAAAAAGTTTTGCTACTTTTGCACATATAAACCTCATATAACAGATTTTATTACAATCCAGTATGTTGTATACTGCCTTGATATCCTTTTATGAAATTGAGAATTATAAATGCAACACACTCATTGCAGGGCCAGCCCTACCATTTGGCACAGTCAGCTTCCATAGGCAGCTCATTTGGGATGTAATGAAAGGGCAGCAAATGGCTAGACATTTATCATTGCATGTTTACAGCCAGGGAAAGGTACCGTACCTGTGAGATTTTCTGCCTAAAGTGGCAAAATAACTTGACCAACCAGGAGTGCTTTGTAGCTTGACATGGAGGGGTGAGGGTGGTGTTATCTACTGCTCTGCCTCAGGTAGTGTTGTAGCCTTCAGTTGTAAGAGTGCAAGAGTGGTGGGGTGCTCTCCGCAATAAATGGTTCTGATTACTCAAAGCTGTATTTGCATATGTACAAGCAGTAGACATCATTCAGCCATCTGTACTGTCGGACTCAGATCCAGGAAGTAACTTTTGGCGGCTTTTCCTCCAACATAAAAGCTTAGGGAGCCCTAATCTCTGCCTCTGCGTTCTACGTTTCAACTCCCGCCTCTCTCTTGCTGACGGGACTTGCGTAGCCTCCCCCTCTGTCCCTGAGCTGGTGGAGGTTCCGGCTCAGCATCAGCGAGCCCCTTTACTCTGTGGCTACTTCCTGCCACCCCTTCCCCTTCTCCTCCTGCTATTTCCTGTCCTTCTCCTCCTAGCTGTTCCTGCCTAGCCTCCTCCTCCCTCTCTCTCCCCTCAAGGTCAGGCTGGGTAGTGCCATGACAGGTAGGAACATGTTTTGTGGTGCCTGTATGCATGCTCCATCATCCCTGACCACTGGTCCTGCTAGCTAGGGATGATGGGAGTTGTAGTCCAAAAACAACTGGAGACCCATGTTTGGGAAACTCAGTGCTAAGGAATCCAGTCAATGTTTTATGTGCTCCAGTTCACCGCAGTCTTCAATAGTTTGAGCCCAGGATCTACACAAAGCTCCGGAGCTCCGGAAGCTCTGGGACAGAGGTGTACCTATGGGTTGGAGAAATGAGAGCATACAAAAACCACCTGTGGGGCGTTGGAAGTCCTCCTGTGACACCTGGATACAGGGCCAGCTCTAGGTAGAGTCCTGGTGGTGCGGGGTGCCCAGGCGCCGGGCTGGTAGGTGGGGCGCTGCGCGGCAAAGCTGCGCGGAAGCCATGCTGCGCCCTGCGAGGGCGGGGGCGCCGGAGGGATCTCAGCCCCTTAGTACCAGGGCGCGCTACCTGCTCGAGACTGCCCTGCCTGGATATCACACACACACACACACACCCCTCGGCTCAGCACAGCAGTACCTGCTTTGCCAGAAGAAATCCACCAGGATCTCTACCAATAAAAGCTGCTGCTTCTGCAGGAAGGAACAGAAGGGGGTCTTCAGAATGGCTTGCAGGCAGAGAGCAGCCACAAAGAGGGGCATTTCTCCTGTCCAGGAGGGGGCACTGATACAACTCGTTGCCAAAGGCGCAAGGGACGTTAGATATGCCTCATGCTCAGGAGACTGTGCACTGAGGGAGGCGATGAGATCTATTTCTGATGAACTTTTCTTATGCCTAACACGTGTTCAGGTTTGTCCTATGAAAGATGGGTTGGTTACCCACCTTTGTGTAATTAGTACACATAGGGGCCAACTCTCCCCTCCACCCCAATAAATTATTTGAGGGTGCCTGCCCTGCCCAAAGTTGATGTACATTGCCATTCAAGTGGTGTGTGTGTGTTGATGTATCTTGTGGTTGATTATGCAGGGTGGGGCTTACCTGCCCCCTCTCCCAATATTTTATTCAAGTTGGCACCCCTGATAGTACAGAAAAATAACCTACAGAAATTAACTATGGCCTGTTTTATATGCCTTTAGGGAGGAAATTGTTTCTGTGTGGTAGATCCTGCTTCAGCATTCTGTGCTTTTCTTAACCCATCTCAGCAGCTCCTCCTTTCCCCACTGCATACCATTCTGCAAATGTGCACAGAATGGCAGCCTAATAAAAGTGCGCTGTGCAATTTTCAAATTCTCTCTCCATATGTGTCTCCCCCCACTCGTCTCCCTCCCATTTATTTCCCTTTTGTGCGTTCCTTTATAGTCTCATTTTTTGTTCCAGAAAACTTTAGACTTCAGTTAAGATAAGCTTCACGGAAATGGTAACAGTAATTAGCACATACAAGGGCAAGTTCCTTGGGGGATTTCGAAATAAGAACTTTCCCTACCGAGATAAATAGTGGCAACGTGGAAATCAAAATGTTTTGGTAGCACTTGATAGAACCACAAAGACTCTCCAGTGAATTTTATCACATGGCTACGGACGCTTGTTCAGTGCTCCGCATAATAAAGAAATGTCTAATGTCAAAACAATTGCCTCAGAAACCTAAGATAAGTCTTTATGAAAAGTGCGAAATCTTAACACAAAAGAAAGGCCTGCTGTTTCTCCAACTGCCTAAACAAATTGAAATCGGTTTTTAAAAATATAATCTCTCTCTCTGATAACTTAATTTCTTAAATGGGGCCCTATATGAGTGCTCTTGAGCAACAGTGGGGGGAAAACAAGGAGTGTCGGATAACACTCTGTGTATTTATTGTTTCAGTTCTTTGCCTTTTAACTATTACAGTGTTCCATTTCTCTTTCAATCATTTTGGGAACAGTTTAAGTACTGCTTGCCCTCCTCTATCATGGCAGTGACCCTATTATTCTATTATATAATGCAGCGCAGGGTAATAAAAGAGACACCCACAATCATTAATGCATGCCAATACGTTCTCCCTTTAATCTTCCAGCATCTCTTTGCCTCTGTATGCGTAATTAGTACACGGAGATAAACTGCTTTTCAGCTATGTTTGATTTATTCAGTGTGGTGTAATTATAAATAAATTGAATCAACGAATACTGAATAAATCAGTTTCTGCCGAGAGAAAATTGAAACCGGTGGCCTTTCGCACGACGGAATCACTCTCTTGTTTGTCCTTTGATAGCTGTTAAAATTCCACTCTGTAAATATTTCTTTGTAAATTAGCTGACAATATGGAAATGCTTTTTATTCTCTGCAAAGTATACACAAATTGTTGTGCCTCCCCCCCCCCACTCCCCGATATGCACATAGTTAGCAAACATAAATAACTGCAAAATAAGCCGTTTTGGGGGGTTGTTGCTTCTGTGCCAAATAGAATTAATTGTGATATTCTTTAGAATTGTATCTGCGGAAGGGCCCGATATAATTTGCTGATAGTACAGGAACTACAAGGAGAGGGCATTGCAAAGTATGTTATCTTCCTTAAATACCGCCCTATTAAAAAGCGCGGTCAGATATGATTTATAAGTACAAGCTGCAACCATGACCCAATATGGGCAGTGTGTGGTTTCTAGAAAAAGACATGCAGAGGGTTAAATCTGTTGGGAGGTCACAGCACCTCCCAGTATGTAAAACCTTTTCTCCCAACCCCTACCACCGTATCAGAGGGATGGGGAATGTGTGGTCCTCTAGGGCTTGTTGCTCTACAACAGGCACCCCCAACTGGTGGCCCTCCAGATGTTTTGGCCTACAACTCCCATGATCCCTAGCTAACAGGACCAGTGGTCAGGGATGATGGGAATTGTAGTCCCAAACATCTGGAAGGCTGAAGGTTGGAGGTGCCTGCTCTACAACCACCCCAACATTCGTTGTTGACTGTGGCTGATGGATGCTGGAGTCCTACAACATCTTGGAGGGTCACAGACCCACTCATCACACCGTAAACAGCTACTCTGTATTTAAGGGGAGAAATGTACCTGCTCAAGGGCACTTTCATCGGTCCCCACTTTGCGTTATGACCCAGTGTTAAGCCCTGGAACTGAAAACAGTAGCTGGAGCAAGCCTTGCCACAAAATTAAATGCTGAGCACATAGGACGTTGGACTTAGACCTGGACAATATGCATTTAAATCACAACTGAGAACATAAGAAGAATCATAGAATCATAGAGTTGGAAGAGACCACAAGGGCCATCCAGTCCAACCCCCTGCCAAGCAGGAAACACCATCAAAGCATTCTTCACATATGCCTGTCAAGCCTCTGCTTAAAGACCTCCAAAGGAGACTCCACCACACTCCTTGGTAGCAAATTCCACTGCCGAACAGCTCTTACTGTCAGGAAGTTCTTCCTAATGTTTAGGTGGAGAAGCTGTTGGCTCAGGCCAAGGACCCCCTCCAGTAGAGTATCCTGTCCCAAACTATATGAACATGGGAAGCCGACAAGCAGAAACAGCCCTCTTCGCACTTGTGATTCCCAGCAACTGGTATAGTAGTAGTAGTTGTTGTTATATTATTTATACCCTGCCCACTCTGGGTAATTCAGAGACATACTGCCTCTACCAGTGGAGGTAGAATGAGAGTGGTGATGTGTTGTTCTTGTTTACAGAGGACAGCCATCTATTTGAAGGTGATGACGAAGGGCAGTAGTTCAGTAGTAGAGCATCTACTTTTTGCATGCAAAAAGTCCCAGATTCAATCCTTGGCATCTCCAAGTAGGGATGGCAAACAGTCCTGCCTGAAATCCTGGCAAACCACCGCCAGTCAGTGTAGACAAAACTGACTTTGATGGACCAACTGCCTGACTCACAGAAAGGCAGCTTTCTATGCTCCTCTATTTAAAAGGGTTGTTTTGTTCAAGTCTGGTTTTAAAGATATTTAGCAAGATCATTAGTAGAGCAGATGTTAGTACCTGGACAGTAATCTGAGCAGGCAGTGTTAGTGGGTGGTTCCCTAGACTAGATGGGTGGGAGATTGCCTGCTGTTGATGGGGTTACACTTCCTCTGAAGGAGAAGGTTCATAGCTTGGGGGGTACTCCTGGATCCTTTGCTGCCACTCGAGGCTCAGGTGGCCTCAGTGGCCCAGAGTGACTTCCATCAGCTACGTCCCTATCTGGACAGGGATAGCCTAACTACTGTTGTCTATGCTCTGGTAACCTCAAGGTTAGATTACTGCAATGCATTATATGTAGGGCTGCCTCTGAAGACGGTTTGGAAACTTCAGCTAGTGCAGAATTCAGCGGCCAGGTTGCTGACCGGACTAAGACGGTTTGAGCATATTATACCGATCCTGGTCCGACTGCACTGGCTAGCTTTTAGTTTCTGGGCCCAATTCAAAGTGCTGGTTTTTTTACCTATAAAGCCTTAAATGGCTCAGGATAGCAATACCTCAAGGACCGTCTCTATCCATATGAACGTACCCAGATCCTGGGATCATCTTCTGAGGCCCTTCATCATGTGCTTCCTCCTTGAGAAGTCTGGAGGGTGGCAACACAAGAACAGACCTTTTCTGCAGTGGCTCCCCGTCTGTGGAATGCTCTCCCCAGGGAGGTTTGCCTGTCTCCTTCATTATACACCTTTAGGCACCAGGCAGAAACGTTCCTTTTTAATGAGGCCTTTGGTTGATTTGATTGACATCCTATGCCCTTTTCAAATGGGGTTCTTTTATTGGGTTGTTGTTTTTATTTTGATTATATATTTAGTGGTTTTATATTTTGATTTTGTTCTGTGAACTGCCCTGAGACCTCTGGATATAGAGCAGTATATAAATTCAATAAATCACAACAACAACAACAACAACAACAACTTGTTCTCAATCTTCCCCAGTATGGTGAGATGTGTTGTATTTCTACAAACAGTAATTATTTCTAAATTTGCATCTATACATAAAACTTAGCACATGTAAACTTGCAAATCTGTGCCCTGTTCTCTTTGACACCTTTCTTCCCTTTCTTGGGTGATGTGTATGTGGCCACTCGAGCCACAGCTGAATTGCGTGATCAGTCATCCTAGCCGCGTCATTCAATCATGCATTTATATGCATGTCTCATTGCACCCACAATGAAATTCCACCACCAAATGCATCTCACTTGAGCTTTGCAGTGGTGCATTACCACCAACATGCATATACAGTGCTTGAATTATGGGGAGAAAGATAGGGGCATCCTCAGGGGCCTCCATAGAGGCTAGTGATGCGGGGAACCACGGCACCAAGTTCTGGAGGGCGCTGGAGGGTGCCATGGAAGAGGCGGAGGCCGGACGCAGCACCTCCCCGCATCAGATTGCCGCCCTCGCCCGCCTCTGCCATGCTGAGCGGCGCCCGGAGCCTCCGTCCCGTTGGAGTGCTGCCCGCCCGGAGGGCTGCCTCTTGCCTTTCCCATCTCCTCCTCAGCGAAGGGGCCCTCAGGGCATGGCGGCGGGAGCAGCTGAAGCGCCAAGGCCCACCACAATGTGCACGCGCTTCGCCAAACTGCCTCTTCCCCGCTGTAAAAAGGTGAAACCGTGTGTGTGAGAGAGAGGGATTTTGAAGGGGGGGGGGCGCCAGAAGGATCTTTGAACCACTGCGCCTAATATCCTTGAGATGGCCCTTGCCTCCTCAAATGAAAGTTGCAAGCCCCAGCTTCTCACTCCCCTGGATTTTTAGCCTTGAAGTCATGCCCCCTGCAATAGCTAAAGGGACCCACGCAAACATAAGAGGGACTCCCCTCTGGCAACCCTGTAATTTAAGCACTTTGTATGTATGGTAGGGCAGGAAGCAGCAAGTGCACATCAGAGCCCAGTCGCACCAGCGCAACATCCTGATCAGAGACTTTCTCTCAGCCAATTACTTGCCTGACAGATTGTACAGCCTCCAGCAACCAAGGGTGCACCTCTCCTTGGCATGCCTCCAACTTTCAGGAATGCAGCTGTAATTTTCCCAGGCATAATGACTCGCATTTAGATCTGGAAGCAAGGGAAATGGATGTCACAATTTAATTTAAATATCAAAAATAAAGTTTGAATCCTCTGTCGCCGCCCCCACCCACCCACCTACCCCCACAAGGACGCCAATGTCCTTCCTCATTGAGATTAAAGAGGCGCTTTGCTGGCTAAAGCCAGCGGAAAGACATATGACCCCCACAATTCCTCAGAACTGCTCTGCCTTGGTGATACACTTGCAGCGTGGCAATAAATCTGCCAGCTTACGAGGCACCGACACGGCATAACTTACAAAGGCAAAACAAGATAGCCGTGTAATAATCCGTCACTGGAATGGGGTCTGGTGCTTTGCCATATCGGAGCAGGTCACTCCTTGATGAGTGCTCTGCCGTGCCGGTTTTGCAGCAGGCCGGTCTTTTTTAAAAAATAAATAAATAGCAGCGCCGACTTTTGCAGCCACCTAGTTGCCAGTTGTAAGTTATCTCATTTGTGGCCTCTCTTTTCCCTCACAGCCACTTCTATTACCCAGCCTGGCATAAATCAACTTGCTTGGGACACAAGGGGTAAGGATATGGAGCCTTCCTCCTCATGAGGTAATCAATACCACTCCAAAGATAAGCTAGCCATCGGAAGGTGGCAGGGAAGTGTCAGCTCCCCCCTCCCAGCCTCTCCTCAGGAGCTCTGCATATGTTATCAAGGCAGTCCACTTCGTTCCAGTTTACCTGACCGGGGGTGGCGGGGGGGGGGGGGGAGAGAAACAGCACAGGGCCTGCTGACAGTGTCTGAGAGGCTACAAAGTGAGGGTTGCCACAGAAAACTTCTTCTGCAGCTGCCTTTACCATTTTACACGTGCAAGCTGCATGGTGGGTCTGTGTGTGTGCGTTTTGTGAGGCTGTGTGCATTCTGTGTGTACATGCTGCATTAAAAAAAAGCGTATCTCCCTCCACAAAGAATTCTGGGAAATATAGCTTGTTAAGGAAGCTGAGGATTATAGCTCTCTAGAAGGGTAAACTACATTTCCTGGGATTCTTTGAGGCGGCAGGTGCTTTAAATTTATGGTGTGACCAGTGCTTTCCCCCCCCCCTTTTTCTAGAAAAAGAGGTGTTGGAACTCACCACCAACACCCCCCCCTGTACTCTTAGAATGCCAATGGTGCCCACCTGAGAGGTGCCAGCAAGTTCTGGCTGAAGGAGGGGGGGACCCCTGGGTGTGACCCTGAAGCCTGAGAGGAAACACCAAACCTGTTACTGTAACCAAATAAAGTGTAGGCTCTCCCACCCCACCAAGGAAAAATGCATATATTAACCTTCATAGCCCTATATGGCATTTTGTTAATTCACAAATGAGGCTGGTGGCGTTTTCGTTGCGCTCAGCCCATATTTTCCCTTCTAAAAAGAAGAAAACCAGGAGCATTAACTTTGCAGAGGTCCGATTTACGCCGAATAAGGTAGGAATAAGGCGGCAATCCAAGTGGACCGTACTACTTTTCAGGTGGGGCTGTAACCTTTGCATTCAGTTCCTGGTGTCTCCAGGTAGGCCTGGACCAAGGCCCTGTTGGAAACTCTGGAAAGCCCCTGCCAGTCAGTGTAGGCTGCACTGAGTCAGATGGACCAATGGTCCTGTTCTGCAGAAGGCAGCTTCCTATACTCCCAACGTTTCTGAATGCTTGTAGGGAGGGGTGTACACATTTTCCTGGAAGTCAAAAACCAACACACTATTTGCAGCAGGCATTTTGCAGCAGCCATTGGACTGGGCTGCAACCTTCCTTCCTAATACGCCAGCTTTTGGTGGAGACGGAGGTTTACATGAGGAAACAATCAAACTAGCTACCCCACCTGCAGTCCAGAGTGGTGCATGTTGGAGAGAGAGCTTTGGAAGGGAGATTCTTACTCTCTCTCACAGCCGTTGGGTTTCCATCTACCCCCATCCACCTTTAAATAAACGTTCCCCATGAAAATGCTAAGGCTAGAATGAATCGCATGCACCTAGCTTTACAAATAAGTGAAGATTTTACTCAAGAGTTGCAGCAAATAAGCTCCCACCTGTTGGCAGTAAAATAAAGAAGAAAAGGAATGACCTTGTTTCCTTGCCAAAGAATTGTGCAGACAGAGGCAGTGAAAAATCTCATTTTAGAGAAATTCATCCACTTGGCTTTTCTACAGCTGCAAGCCAAGCTGCAATTTCTTCAAGGAAGCTGAGATGGCGGAAAGGGGAAGAAGCAAAGGCTTCTGGGAGGAGAAAGGGAAAATCTCAGGTGAGAGCAGGAAGCAATTACTGTCCTCTGCAGGTGCTAAGGGCTAAGAATTACTTTTAAGAGAAGACTCTGTATTCTACATGTGTGATTTGTACTTATAATTTCACTGTTTTGTGCATTTTTTTAAATAAAAAAATAAGAGAGGAGAAGGCAGCTGCCACAAGCTCTAGACAGAAATGACAGACTCACCTGCTAGCAGAGCTGCAGAACATTCCTTCTTCGGTTTACAGGGATTGCTCAGGAAGTTTGTAGACAAAGATTCCCAACAGTTATTGCATTCTAAGGCAGAGTGGGGTCACTGGTGTGGGGCTAGCATATTGAGCACTCCATGGGGAAATACTCCCATTTGCCAAAGTGGTTTCGAGTCCTGCTAATGACAACTGAATATATATCATCTCCCAACAGGGGTTAGCAATGCTGTTGACAAAAATTGTTGCCAAATTTGTGAAGTGTGAATCGTTACATATGGTTTGTGAAAGCATACAGGCACACATTTCCCCCCTGCATTTCAAACTTTACAATCACTTCTTTTCAGAGCAGCAACCTTTGAGGACCTTAATTTTAAGTTAAACACGCTTATGTAGGACCTGAGTGGAGGAAATGCAGAATTTCATATAATTCCTGGGAATTGGCAAGGAAGATATCCTGGCATTGTACAGTATAAGCCCTTTTGCATAATAACAACTGGCTGAAAGAGAAGTACAGTATACAGTGGGGATGGGGAACCTGTGGTTCCCCAGATGCTGCCAGAATGCAAGTGCCATAATCTCTGACCATTGACTGTGCTGCCTGGGGCTGGTGGAGCCCAACCACATCTGGAGGGCCAAATGTTTCCCATCCCTGCAAAATAGGCTATTGCAAGGTGAGAAAACAGAGGCTTGTAAATTTATTGCTATTATTCTTTCATAATACAAGCCTCTCAAAAAGCAACAACATAGCACCACACTTTGAAAACATATTTTTAGGAGTCGCGGGAAATGACACAGGAGGAAAAAGAGTTATGGCCTGCAGCCGTTTAGATGCCACAGAACTCCACCCATATCTTCCCTATTGTTGGTGTGTATGTGTTAAAAACTCTTCCTAGTACTTCTGTTCCTTTTATTTACTGGTGACAACTTGTTTTCCAACAAGGGGATTTATGCAAAAGAAAGCAAGGACTACTTTATCTAATGTTTTCGCTCTTTGCCAGTTACAAAGAGGGCTGCCAATAGCGGAAAAAGAAAATGGCTTGTGTGCAGGCGAAGATCCGAAACTGCTCCTTACCTTATGTATGTACAGTGATACCTCGGTTTACCCACACAATTGGTTCCGGAAGTCTGTACTTAACCTGAAGCGTACTTAACCTGAAGCGAGCTTTCCCATTGAAAGTAATGGAAAGTGGATTAATTTGTTCCAGACGGGTCCGCGGAGTACTCCACCTGAAGCATACTTAACCGGAGGTATGAGTGTAATTGGTTCCAGAAGTCTGTACTTAACCTGAAGCGAACTTTCCCATTGAAAGTAATGGAAAGTGGATTAATCTGTTCCAGACGGGTCCGCGGAGTACTTAAACTGAAAATACTCAAACCGAGGCGTACAGGTATGACTGTAACTGAATATATCACATGTCAGCTGCTTAGTAACTACAGTAATTTAACCCAGCCCCTCCCTCCTCAAAAGTGTGCATATATCAATATTTATATATGTTTCACATAGACTGTTTGGAAATTTATAGGTCTCTTGCTCTTTAACAGTTTAGTACGACGAGTCATTAAATCTATAAGTGTTAATTAATTGATAAATACCATTTGGGAAATAGCTGGACATGCATTCTGATGAGTCTGGATTGGAAGTGTCAGGAGATAACGCTCTCAAAGGAAGAGCTTTACTAAAATTAGAAGTGGTTGTACCAAAGGTTGTACCTTTGTCAGCTCTGTTTTCCTGTAGTGTAGATAAAGGGAGGCTGTTAGGGGGACAGGGAGAAAAAGGAAAGCAACAACTGGGATGCTGCTCATAAGGGAACCGCAAGTCACTGAAGCTAAATTAATTTGTCTTTCTGATGGCTTTGCGTTCATGATGAGAAAATAAATTTTTTAATCGATATATTCCGAAAGCCCCAGCCTATCAGGCCTCTCCTGCAAGGCCCATCTAGGTGGGCAGCAATGCATGGCAATCTCAAAGTGCTAATTAAGGTATCCAGGCAACTCTCCATTGTCAGCCTTTCCCTCCTCCCTGAAACACACTAAGTTAACCGTTGAATTTTTAGGACTAATAAGCATGAAGTGCAGTGACATTTCTAATGGTTACTCTGATATTTGGGAGTTGCTGAGCTGCTCCGATGGGGGTGTTAATTTAGTGAAAAAGCTTACAGCCAAGCCAACTGAAATGAGAATTTCCTCAGCCCCTCACACAGATACGAACAGGAGGACAGGACTTTATCCAGACATCACCGGGCGCTTAGGCAAATGTGGTGTGGTGTGGCTGCTGCAAGCCAAGTTCCTATCGTGGTGACATGCCAGACCGTGATACCTGCCTACTATGATTCTCTAGGAATAAAGTGATTTCAGTGCAGAAACAGATGAGGGGATACACCCTGCACTGTTTGGCCACAGGTGCTTGTCAGGGAGTGCAAGTCAAAAACATCTCTTCAGCTGCCTCCTTGTAAAGGCGTGGCTAGAGCCCCATTTGGGCCTTTGCTTTCATGTGATCAGTCCAGCATCCTGTACTCCCTGTGGCCAGCCAGATGCCTGTGGGACTTGAGCACAAAAGCACTCTCCTCTCCTGCCATTTCCAGGACTATTACTGTCTCCAACCACGGATGCAGAGCATAGATGTCATAGCTAGTAGCCATTAGGAGCCTTACCCTCCGTGAATTACTCTTGCTCTTTTAAAGCTGTCCAACTTGGTAGCCATCACTCCCTCTTTGGGGAGTGAATGCCATTGTTTAACTATGTTATGAAGAAGTCCTTTTATCTGCTTGGAATCCCCCAACATTCAGCTTCTTGGGATGTCCGTGAATTCTAGTGTTGTGATGAGAGAGGAAGAAAAAACTTTTCTCTTAACTACTCCATTTAATGCATCGTTTTATAAATGTCTGTTGGATTACCTCTTACCTTTTCTCTAAATTAAGATGTTCCCAAATGCTGCAATCTTTCCTCATAGAGGAGTTGCTCCACCACACACTTTATCATTTGGGTTTAAATGATGCAAGATCTGTCGATGGTGCTACCTTAAAGCAAATCAAAGGAGTCCCGGAATCAAAGGAAGAGGGAGCTCTGGAAGAGGCTGGGAACTTCTCCCACTGTAGAGGATCAACCTCTTAAGTCATTTCGTTCAGAAACAAGTGAGAGAAGGAACACATACCTAGATGAGCTCCACCTGTTGTTGGCAACCACACATGGTCTTGTGAAGGCACTGCAGGCATACCAGTCGGGAAAGTGAGAGGAATTGCTGCTAATGAGTTGTTTGTAATAACTGTTACATTTTACCAGTCATTTTATTTTGCGCACTCTTCAATACCGCTTTGGTGTCATGTTGACATGGTGGACAATCTACAAATAGTAGAGATAAATAAAATCCCCAGCAACTAGAAAAACAACTACCAGACTTTTAGAGGACATCTGAAGGCAGCCCTGTTTAGGGAAGCTTTTAATGTTTAATAGATTATTGTATTTTAATACTTCTGTTGGAAGCAGTCCAGAGTGGCTGGGGAAACCAAGCCAGAAGGGTGGGGTATAAATACTAAATTATTATTATTATTATCATCATCACACCTGGCCCACCATGTTCCACATATTGCAACGGGGTGTATGTGAGTCTGGAGAGCTTGCTGTTCCCACGTGATTTAAAATTCTGAAATCTGCCTTGGAGGTCCTGTGATGGGTCTCACAGTCCTGGAACTCACTTCCAAATGAATTTCCATTTGCCCCCACAATACAACCTTACAAATGGGGTTTCGCAATTTCTGTTTTTGGCACGACCTTTCTCTAAGAGAGTAAATGGGCTTATGCAATTCAGGGTGGCTTTCTTATAGTAATGGATACCCTTCTGCAGAGTCTAACCTAGGAGTGTGGGCACTTTGGCCCCCCCTGGATGCTCCTGGAGTACAACTACTGTACAATCATCTCTAAACATTGCCATGTTGTCTAGGGCTGATGAGAGTTGCAGTGCAGCCAAATCTGGAGGGTTTTCCACCCGGCCTAACATATCATTCCGCATTATCTTCTGTGCAAGTCACTTTGTGGGGATATGGCCCTGAAATGCTGACCCCCTTCTTCTTCGGGCTGGAATAACAGATGGGCAAACTAGAGACATGGCTACGGACTCACATTTGTAGGGACCGCATCACCTCTGAAGAAACAGGAGGCCCTGTACAAAATCTCAGCTGAGCAAATAAGTGTTGGATACAACTCTATTATTTAGGTTTCAGGTACTTTTCATATTGAAATACTGTAGATGTCAAAATTATCACCATAGGTAGAACTATATGTCTTAACAAATGAACTATGATTTTATTTTTTAAAAAATACTTAGTTTTTGTGCTTTTATTTAAAACGCTTAATACGATTTCATTCTGTTTTTGAGAACTGTCACGTTTGGTGTTTTGCCATTTTCAATTTCCTTCATTTTCTTAAAATCCTCTTTCCACTCGGCTTTTGCACATTTCCCTCTTTCTCTCACTTTTTTTCCTAAATGGCTGTTCCACAGATGAAGGCAGGAAGACAAATTATTCTCAAGGCAGAGTTTCTCTGTCAGCAATTTGCGCAGTGAATCCTGCTTGTGATTAATGTTAAATGCAGACATGGCATTATAAAAATAAAATAAAAGAGGGAGTAATTACCAGAAGCAGTCCTTGGAGATGCAAAGACTACATTTGTATCTCTGCACATTTAAGTGGCAGGACTTGGGTGGGCATTTTATCACATTTAGTTTGTACCCTTAAAACAATGTCAGAGTGAATCTGCGCTCAGGCCAAATTCTCATTGGGAAGTAGCAAATATGGAGACATGAACTAATATGAGCAATTTATTTTTAAAAAAGGAAAAAAAGGGGGGGAAGCTAACAAAACTCAATCTCAAACGTGTCTCATTTCTTAATAAGCATATAAATGGACTGATTTTCCAAGACACAAAATGCCCTATAGAATTATATGATCTGGATCATCTAATAAAGCCCTAAAATGTGTCTCATGCATTAATAGAATGAGTGGGGTGGGTGTGGAGGAAAGAGATTTGTGGGTGGAATGTAGCATAAAAGGCCCCTATTTGCCATTTGTGGCTGCTGATCAGGTTCCAGCATCAAAACTGATTTTCAGTGCCACTTTTAACCTCAAGAACCTATGAAGGCACTTTCATTCAAGCATGCCCAGTGTCTTTTGTAGGCTGCTAAGCAGCTACAGAAGTATTTGGGATCAAGGATGAGACCGACGAGCCTCAACATCTCTTTCTCCAAAATTAAGCACTATGGCAGTAACAGGCAACCTCCAGATGCAATTTAGCTCACCTTCCCATTTGGCTTTCCAGGCCATCTTGGCTCATGAGGCTGTTTCCGCCAAGCTACACTTTCCTGCTCAACAGTTCACCAGAGCTGTAGCTAGGTGACCTTGTGCCCCTGGCAGAACCATCCAGATTGCGCCCCCTAGCCATGGACAAACTAACTCTTCTTTCCACTTCTTCTCCAACCCGCCCCGCCCCCCTTCAATTCAGCATCTATTAAAAACCATTTCTAATGAAGCAGTATTATTTAAAGAGTGTGGAATATTTTTAGCCAATTTTGTGCTCCCCCCTCGCCTGTGCCCCTGGCAGGGGGGGCACCTCACCACCCCCTAGCTACGGCCCTGCCCATCACATTAAGATAGGACATCAGGTGTGGGGCAGGTAAAGACATGGCTATCCCAAAAGAAGGGTTGCAAAGCTCTGTGGATGGCAGGGGACTAGAGGAGTAATCGAGGGTAATGGAAGAAAAGCAGGGGGTTGGATAATGGAGTCAGAACCCAGGTCATGGCTGGCTAAGTGATTTTAGGCAGAGTGGATCTAGGGAGACGCGCGCGTGCACACACACACACACACACACAAACAGCTCTGGGAATCCAGCTCCTATTCCATTTTGGATAAAAGCCTTAAAGCAAATTTCAGCACTGATTGTATTGGGGAAGTTTTGTTCCTCATTTCCTATGTCTAATATGAATTGTGTGCTTGTTTGTAGAATAGGCCAATTCAGGGCAACTAAGTCTCAAGATGTGCCTTTTGCAAAAGTTAACTTCCTGAAAAGGATTTTGGAGTAGAAGGCCACTGGATTTCATGGAAGTGGCTCCCTGAGTTGATTTATTTCCTTGCATACTCTTGTTCCTCCTGTCTAAAAATAACGGGCATACCAATTTTCTTTTGAGACAGATATACTTCTGTGATGTGGCCACCTTGAGGAGCTCTCCTAGGAATGCCATTAAATATCAGAATGAATAGCATAACAAATAGCTCAGTGCATATAGTTTTTTTTAAAAAATTAGAGTATTTACTAGCAGTTATGAGCAGTGCCCACATGAATACCATCTCCCTCCCTCATAAGATAGCATGTTTCTTTACTAGGAAGTTAGATTATATTTACACCGCTTTGTGAGGTTAAGAATAGATTTATAAAAAAAAAACACCCAGTAATAGGTAGACAAGATAATTAAAATCCTGCAAGTTACTTATGGCAGCTACTTAACTAGGTTTTCATTGTGTGCCATTCATATAGGTGAATTTAAGTTACTCAACAACTGTCATTAATATGAGCAATCATAAGCTATAGAACATGGTATGGCTGCAATTGTTGCCAGGGTCCTGTGTCATCTGTTCAGATCAGGAGTAGCTGACAGAGTGATCTCCAAATCTTGTTGGACTACAGTTCCCTTCATTGCTGACCATTGGCCATCCTGGCTGGGTCTGATGGGAACTGGGAGTCCAACAACACGTGGGCCGCAGCTTATTTAGCTACCCCAGGATTAGATGCAGCGTTAGAAGCAAGTCTTGAAATCCCAGCCCTCATGTGCGTGATAGTTTATAACATTATGCATGCCGTAGAGAAAGTGGGTAGAGAAAAGATTTTCTGCCTCTCTTAGAACACTAGAACTTGGGGACATCCAATGGAGCTAAAGGGTGGAAGATGGACAAAAGAAAGTACTAGTTACAGGTAGGTAGCCGTGTTGGTCTGAGTCGAAGCAAAATAAAAAAATTCCTTCAGTAGCACCTTAAAGACCAACTAAGTTTATATTTTGGTATGAGCTTTCGTGTGCATGCACACTTCTTCAGATACACTAGAAACAGAAGTGTCAGACCCTATATATATATACAGAGGGTGGTGGGAATGGGAGATGGGCTGATGGGAGTGGTAAACCTGTAGATGGGTGTTAATGGCTGCTGATGGCTGCAATTAGTCCTGGGCTGAGGTGCTAAAGAAAGCTTGATCATGCATAATGAGATAAGAATCCGATATCTCTATTCATCCCAGGTGCTTCCATGGTTTTAAGCTTGGTAATGATTTCCAATTCAGCAACTTCCCTTTCCAGTCTGTTCCTGAAATTTCTCTGTAATAAAACAGCTGCTTTGAGATCTTGTATAGAATGTCCTGGGAGATTGAAGTGTTCTCCTACTGGTTTTTCAGTCTTATGGTTCCTGATGTCAGATTTATGTCCATTTATCCTTTGGCGTAGGGTTTGGCCTGTTTGTCCAATATAGAGAGCTGAAGGGCACCGTTGGCATTTGATGGCATACACAATGTTAGAAGATGAGCAATTAAATAGTCCTGAGATGGTATGTTGGATGTTGTTGGGGCCAGTAATGATGTTGTCCGGGTGTATGTGGCAGCAAAGTTGGCATCTGGGTTTATTGCAGGCTCTGGTACCAGTGTCCATGTTAAGTCTGGTGGTTGTATTATTGTGGGTGAGGAGTTGTTTAAGATTGGGTGGCTGTCTGTAGGCAATGAAAGGTCTTCCTCCCAGAGCTTGAGAAAGGGAGCTGTCATTGTCCAGGAGAGGCTGTAGATCTCTGATGATGCGTTGTACTGTTTTAACTTGGGAGCTGTATGTGATGACTAGTGGTGTTCTGTTATTTTCTTTTTTGGGTCTGTCTTGCAGCAGGTTCTCCCTAGGTATCAGTCTGGCTCTGTTGATCTGTTGTTTAACTTCATCAGGTGGATATTTTAGTTCTAAAAAGGTTTGCTGTAGATCTCTTAGGTGAGATTCTCTGTCTGTAGAGTTGGAACAGATACGGTTGTAACGTAGGGCCTGGCTGTATACGATGGATTGTTTGGTATGTTTGGGATGGTAGCTAGAAGCATGTAGATATGTTTGTCGGTCAGTTGGTTTTCTGTATAAGGTGGTGTCTATACGTCCATCCTGTATTTTTATAGTAGTGTCCAAAAAATGTATTTCTTGCATAGATTGGTTCATTGTTAGGTTGATGGTGGGGTGAAAGTCATTGAATGTCTGGTGGAAGGTTTCCAGGGCCTGTTGTCCATGTGTCCAGATAATAAAAATATCGTCAATGTATCGTAGGTACAAGAGAGGTTTGAGTGGGTAGGAGTCTAGGAAACGATGTTCTAAATCTGCCATGAAGATGTTGGCATACTGTGGGGCCATGCGGGTGCCCATGGCTGTGCCGCTGATCTGGAGGAACAGGTCATCACCAAATTTGAAGTGGTTGTGGGTAAGGACAAAGTGGCAGAGTTTGGTAGCAAAATCCGCTGTGGTACTGTACTTCTTCATGCAGTGCCCAGTTGAACCATTGAACTTGCTCCCGCAGACCTTGGGGGTCTCAAATTTCAGCAGCACCCTGTGCAATGCCAAAATTCAGTGCCCCCCCCCACTCTCCCTTTCCATTCTAGCTCATGGTTGTGGCGTCCCCAAGGCTCCACACCCAGTGCGAGTGAACCTGTTGTGCTCCCCTACCTCTTCTGGCACAGGAGGAGGTGATGGCCATCAACTTGAATGGCTTAGAAAGAGGATTAGACAAATTCATGGAGATAAAGGCTACCAGCAGCTATATTCTACATCCATGGTTGGAGGTAGGATACATCTGAATGCCAGCTACTGGAAACCACAGGATGGGAGTGTGTCCTGCTTTTGAGTTTCCCCCAGGCATCTGGTTGGCCACTGTGAGTACATGATGTTGGACTAAACGGGCCATCGGCCTGATCCAGCAGGCTCCTTTTATGTAGACCCAGCCCCTTAAGACTCGAGAATGCAACTTGGGTGTAGTTAAGTGGGCAGCAGTTGTTTCAGCCAACAACCCACTTCCAATAGTCTGTTGCGCAGTGGGATTTATTGCTCTTTTCGCAATACTAGTGAAAGCCGAGCTTAATCTGGATGTGCCCAAGAAAATGCTGGAGAAAGGCAGGGCCGTCTCAAGCAGGTTGGGCGCCCTGGCGCGGAGATTGCTCCGGCGCCCCCGCCCTGGTGGGCGGGCGCAATGAACAGCACAGCTTCCGCGTGGCTTTGCCGCAAGGCGCCCCCCCTGCCGGCCCCGCACCACCCAGCCTACCCCTGGAGAAAGGACAGTGTAAGACTCCCAATCAAGTCACAGAGATAGCACAAGCTTACACTAAAGATCATTTTGGACCAGCTACATCCCTCCTTATACAAGTAGATTAAAACGCATTTACTTAAAATGATATGAAACCATGATTATGATATTCCTGTGATGTATACCACTGTCATTGAGCCCCAGCCAGAAAGAACTGCTCCATGTTTTTTTTTATTGGGGGGGGGGGTTGTATTTAAATTGTCTTCTTCATTGATTCAGTGCATGTTTACCATGCTTATTTTGTGAAAGGGCTGTGATGAGACAAAGCAGAGCAAAACCTAGATTAAGCATTAAACCTATTATACTCTTAGCTAAATAGCATTTTATTTTATGTAAGGATGCTGTTATATGCCATCTTTAAAATAAAGTGAATCCCCCAGCTGTTTAGCATTCTGGAGGTGTAAATAGGAGTTTTAAACTAAGTATCAAATATGAACCTTTTCAGACATTATGTGGCGATAGCTGTGTTATTATGAACCTAATGATATCTACTGCACACAAGAACACATAGGTGTCATGCTGGGAAACCAATGATCTGGTTCTCATTTTGACTGCGGGCAAAGAATCTCTCATCAAAGCTATAAATTTCATGAGTCTGTTCCCAAATTTAAAACCCTTAAGGAAATGGCTTTTATGGTTCAGTGGTTTTAAAGGGTTGTTCATACTTGGCTTTGTAACAAGGAAATTAATCGTTCTAAAACAAATCAGAATTATGCCATAGTTGCATGCATTTTCATGCTGTTGCCTTCAGCATTTTTCTGCTTTTCCCAGAGAACAGCACTGCAGAACCCACACCGAATTCACCACGGGGAAATATTTATGGCCTGCAATGATGGCACACCAGAACCATTTGGATAGGTAACAGAGCTTGCTCAGTCATTGGTATGTAAAAATTGTTTTCTTTAGGTCAATGTGAAATGGAGTCAGTTTCTCATCAACCTTCACTTTTCATAGTATGAAACTTATGCAAGCTTGTAGTCCCTTTCCACCTGACACAGGAGCAAACTAAAGTAACAGGAATAAGTATAGGATTTTCCCAGGGACCCAGGAAAAAGACAGAAGTTACAATAAACAATTCAGATTGCCCCCTTTCTCTTGGATGACTGGCCTTTTCAAATAATTTGCAAACAAATGCAAATTGGCTTGTGAAAAATATTGCTGCAAGTGATCTATTTCACTTTTTAAAAAGTATAACAGATGCATTATAAGTAGCAACATTTACATATCAATTCCATGTTGATGTCAGCGTCTGGAATCCTAAAACCACATTTCTTCAAGGGTGGGCCATGTCCAAGTAATATACACTGAATTAATACTAACTCATGCTAAATAAAGAAACAGTAAATAAACAGATATACTAAACAGTGGAGATGGGGAATCTTGGGCCTGGAGGGTGTAAATGTGGCCCTCTGTGCACCTCTATCCCCCCCCCCCCAAATAACTCTCGTCTGGCCACACACACCCTCCCCGGGTCACACAGGTGAACACCAGTAGTTGGGAGCACATGGAAATAGGGGGATTTATCTGGCTGACTCTGGTAGAAAATACAATGCGGTACCTGTTGGACCTTTGTGTGATTTTGATTAACAGGTTTTATTAGCATACTTGTTGCTAGAAGGAAATAAAGAATGATAAACCATAAAGCACACTTCACAGTGGGAAGATGTATGCATGTTCAATCAATAAACTTCAAAAAGGAAAAAAAGGAGGGGAGTTTTATGAATATGCAAATTTAATCAATAGATTAAAGTAAACTAAAAATCTGACAATCCATTAAAATTTGTTAACATTCAGTTACAGCCCTACTAAAAAAACTCAAAGCTACACACGAAAAAGAGGGCTTTGCAGATCAGGTTTCCTTATATAAAGTAAGGATAGATCAAATAAAACATTTTCTAAGCTAAGGGATAAATAAATTCTAGGTAGATCGTGAAAGGAAGAACGGGGAAGCTGCAACACTCCACGTAAGAGCAGATAATTGACAGTGGAGAATCTGGTTCATGCTATGAAAATGCCAAGTATTTGGAATGGATCAAGAAAAACACAGATTTTGCCAAGTTTTTTCACAATCAAGAGAAACTGGTTGCCCTCCCTAATTATTAATTTTAGCTCATATATTTCTGTATGTTTTGTAATTACATACTTATTCAAATTCCTAAGTAGCAAAGCCATGCATCAATGCTGAGGGATATTTGGCCTTTCAGGAGTTACATTAAATAATGCAATGAAGAATTTCAACAACTTTGCATAGCAAAAATTAACAGTAATGAGAACTCTGCTCTTCCGCTCATAACTCCAAAGCTTTTATACACTTAATAGTTTTTTCCCCCTCTTGTGCTGAAAATTCATGTTTTCAAATAACCATAAATGTCACCCAGACCCAATTAAACAATTCCCCAGTGCAATGTATATTTTATTTTCCTGTGTCATTTATTGACAACATTCTGTAATTTTTACAATGGGACACTTTAATCACTGTGGCACAACTTGAAAGCATTTCCAAGAGGAAATAAATTTCTTTCTTTTTTTTTAATTTTTCTGCTCCATGTTTGATTCTTGAGGTGAATTTTCTTCTGCTTCATTTTCATCCTCCTGCAAAACAAAAAATGATATCTTTTTATGAACCTTTAAAAGAAAAATGCATTACTCCTTGCTGCCTATATATGCAATATACCTTTCTGGGCAAGTTTGTTGAACCTATGATCCATATTCACTTGCTGATTCCTGCAAATTTATCGGCCAAGTTTCAACTCTGCAGTTCTCAAAGCAATGTCAAATAAAAGTTAAACAACTAAATTATAAATACAAGCAATAAAATAATGAAACAAATATAAAATCAACAGAAAATCAACAGGAAAATGACAAAAAGACAAGAACAAAAACATTCTGGCAGAATAAGAATATTTTTCCTTGTACTCGAAAGGAGTGAACATTGCAGATCTATTTGGTTGCTCTGAGAAACCGCTCCACAAGGGCAGCCATCATCAGGAACGCCTTAATCATGTTAACTGACCATCTTCCCCATGGAACCGGTAAAAGGGCCTTGTCACAAGAGAACAGGTGTGCCTTCAAATATCCTGGACCCAGGTTACAATTAGCACTTTGAATTTGGCCTGGAAACCATCTAGAAGTCTGAAAGAACTGGTCTTACAAGCTCTAGAATATGGTCCCAGATAGCTCTGAAAATTCAAATGGTCCAAAATGGTCAACAGTAGCTCCTTTAAGAGTGCATTATAGTAGTCAAGAAAAGACGTTGCCAGAACATGCAAAAGAAAGTCCTTATCTAAGAACAACACCAATGTGACACTGATGAAGTTGGTGAAACTGCTCCTACCTACAGCCACTATTGAAGCATCCAGAAGTAGAAATTGGCAAGTGGCCTGGTGCTCACCTGTAAACCACTTAGGTCCTTCAAGCATTCCTCAATGGGAGATTTGAATGTCAAGGAATGCTTGAAAGGGTCTGAACTGATGCTAGCCCTGCACAGAAGTCTTCTTTCCCTTATGGAAGAAAAGCTTCACCTTGAAGAATTGGCAAGTGGCAGAAGTTCCATCAAGCCTCTCCTCCAGGTTAAGTGAGGCACACAGAAACATTTGCTGCTGGGAATCATTGGGATTCTACTTCATCCCCATGAATTCTGATGGCAAAATATACAAGTGTGATTTCCCTGAAGGAGAGGCCTACCAGGTTTCCCTTTCTTTATCAGAGCCTTTTGCTACCTGATACTCCGTTTCCTTACCCTTTCCTTATCCATGAGGTTGGGAATTCCACCCTAGTTTGGCCAAGACACTCCATGTTTACACCAGCTTTACGATCCCCACTTATGCAGAGCTCTTTCCCTCCCAAGGATGAACTTCTTACTGCCTGCAGTTCTGCAAGGTAGATTCTCGAAAATCCCATACTGTGAAAGATAATGACTTTGTGGCACAAAACAGATCAAATCTATCACACATTTTATTTTATTGCCCATTTTATGCAAAAAAATAAGTACTTGGACCCCTTATTAAAGGAGGGGATTTATCGCACTGACTCTTCCAGGCTGTCTTATCTGCTGAACAATTGTATTAATGACGTTGTGGAGAATGTGGCAAGATTTTTGAGCGACGCTATTAAATTACATCACCGTAGGTCCTAAGAGCCGTTTTCGTACCTCACAATGTCTGGACAGTTTTATCCTAAAGTATCTCCTACTATGTTTCATTAACTGTGTTGTGTTTTGATCCATGTATACGAGGCACCTTTTTTTATGCCAATAAAGGAGATTGATGGATTGATAATCCATGAGCCATACTAGCTTAGGATCACTCCTGAGTTGCAAATCTTTTCTTTCACGGGGTAAAACCTCATTTAGGACAAATAGAGCCACTACTTTCCTGGGCTCCAGCCATAAGTCTTAACTGGATTGAGTTTTGTCCTCATCCAGTCCATTAGTCACTCCAGAAAGCATAGAGTCCTCACTGCTACATCTGATGAGGAAGGAGAGTTGGGTGTCACCAGCATATTGCTTACATCTCACCCTATGATGGCAAACCGTTTCCTCAAATGCTAACACTGCACTTCACAATTAAAGACAGTCGCTGCCACTGAGTTCAACATTCATTCTCCAGCACCACCTCTTGAAATATCACTGTGATGTAAGAAATGAATCTCAGCAAAACAGTTTCTTCCAACACATTCAGGTGATTGAGAAGAAAATGAATGACAGCACGAAAGGCACTGAGAGGCAAAGAAAGCAATTGTCCGCTGGGGTGACCAAAGCACTCAGACCCAAAACACGACTAAAGGCTAGGTTGAAATGGATCCAGAAAACCCTGGTCAAAAGTGGCTTACAAATCGGATCCAGAGAAGTTTAAAAACAAAACGAAGAAACCAAGAGTGTTGCAACAGCTGTAAATTGCCATTTTTTTCCTTCACCAAGGAGGCATTTGCTATCATCTAGACCAGAGCTTTCCAAACTTTTCATGTTGGTGACACATTTTTTAGACACGCATCATTTCGTGACACAGTAATTCAGTTTCACTAGCAAACCGGAGGTTAAACTAACCCCTTTTTAGCCCCGGGAAGAGTGCGGGGAGTGTTTGTGCAATGCACCTACACACTGCAGTCGACACACTAACATGTCGCGACACAGAGTTTGGAAAGCTCTGATCTAGACCAAGGCTACCACTCACTTGTGGCAAACTGCTACTAGCTAGGAGAGAGGGGGCTGAGCAGGCATAGATTCCAGTAGCATTTGCAACATATTCACAATTAATCTTCCCAAGAAGATGTAAATGCTAACATTTCCACCTTCTTGTATAATTTAGTTGCTGCCTATTTTATGCTTAAGATCAATTCATTTAGTTATTTTTGAGAAATTCCAGGAGAGGAAACCTGGTAAAGCATTAAATGAAAAAGACAACATTTGACATACCTCCTCAGACACTGACTAGCTGTTTTCTGTGCATAGTTTTTAAAATGCAAAAACCACCCTTGTACTTAAAATGTAGTACTGAACAGCATCTGCCACTGGGAAAGAGGTGTTTCATTTTTTGGAGACCAGATATGTTTTCTTCACCATTTGATAAAAGACAATAAATTTAACTTCAGAGACACTTTATGTGCTGCAGCATCGTATTTTTGTCCCATCTAGCAGGGTTTCTTGACAGGTCTGCCAATTTTCCAATTACTTGTACTGCCATATGTTATCTGAAGATCAGTCAGGTCTAAAATAGGAAACATGAGCATGTCAGGCAACAGCATGCTTACAATATTCTACAGCTTCAGCTCTAGGAGTTGCGCCCATAATTCATGGCAAGCTTCTTTGGAACATCCTGAATGAATGAAGTGACATCACAATGGCAGCATCCATAGGCATGAATAGTACCTTATACCCAATGCTAAATGATGACCTCTAAAGAATTAACTATGGAAGCCAGAACACAAAATTCAGGCAGTTCCTCATAAACACTCTTTATGATAAAGAGATTGTGGCTGTATTAATTGTGCACATTGTTCTATTTGAATTTTTAAACATTGATGCAGGCTATAAAAATACCTATTTCAATGCTATAATTAGAACAAGGTGTGAATGATTTATGATGAACCAACACAGACTAAGCAGTAAATCAAAACCTTTTAAAGTGTCTCTTCACTACCCAGAATATTAGCATAAACCTGCATTATGTTGTTCACAAAATCATTACAATATAGTATCTATCTACTTAAAAACAGCTGTAAAATACATTTTCCCTGTGGAGAATCTCAGAAGTGAACATGAGTCTGCATGCTGTCAGTTTGTAACTCTAGGCGCCTCTCCTATGTTCCTGTGAAATAAAGTGTGACATATGTGCAAGCCATTGTACAAGACTGCAACCTTAAAAGTTTTGCAGTGCAGTTTTGAACATTTCTCATTGTAGTTCAGGAAGTATTTTGTTCTTTTGAATGCAAAAACTGGCACTGTTTCTAGAGTCATTAGCAATGTTTGAACTTTCAGCTAAATGGGCTATTTAGGCTAATTATCAAGGAATGATGTTGAACAGACTGAAGTTTAAACATGTTTAATGTATTTGCTTTACTAATTACCATCTACATTCAATATAACTTTGCATCCCAAAAAAAGGAACTCCTATGATCAGGTCTTTGTTCACCCACACAGTTTCATTTGCTGGAAAACAGATTTTGCCATGATAGAAGTACTGCTGTTTACTTAAGCAACAAAAAACAGGAAATCTTGCAGGGGAGAATATGGGTAGTGAAGAGGCACTACCTGGTCTACATTCCAATTAAATTCAGATGAGGCTGATTCTAAATTACTGCCTATTTAGTCAAAGTTTAGCTTGGGAAAGACAAATGTCCCATTAGCCATATATCTGCTAACAGGAAAAGTTCAATTAGGGCTGTGTGCGTATTGAAACACAAGTGTGCACACAAGATATGGACCAGCATATCATTGTTGTGGTCGGCTAAGGAATTGTCCGAATTATCTTTGCTAGGATATTGGCCACTGAATCTGCATCTGTAACCTGCTGTTTCACACATTACATTTCTTCATTCAAATGCCCAGCGAGGGAAGGTCAAGAGTGCATGTGTGTATACTGGCGCCAATTGTATGTTTCTCCTTATCTTCACTAATACAGGCTCTGACGGGAACAGATTGAGGCTGATTACAACCTGGTACACTAAATCTTAAGGGTTGCTTGGAAGGCTGGGAGATGAGGCCACTGACACACTGACCTTCCCTTTCTTTTGCCTGAGGGTCAAGGGTGTTGGTGGGGGCTGGGAGAGGCTGTGTCTTATAGCGCTCATCTCCATTGTGTTACTTCCAAAGTACAGTGAAGAATCATGAGAACGGTCCACAAAACTTACAGGATGCACTATTGACCTTTTGCTTTCTAAGTTTTTAGGAGAGAAGGGATGCTTCCAAATTATCCCCAGTTTTAACAGTTCTGATTGACCTTACACAGGTTGCAGGGCAACACTAATACTTTCTGCTATTGTTCTGGCTTAAGTTTTCCCGAATGCTGATGCAATGGCGGCACATGAATTAGATTTTCATTTTGATTTTTTTTTTAAAAGCTTCCTTATCTGTGCATGAGGAGGACATTTTTCTGCAACCTCACTGTAGAATTTGCTTTTCAAAAAAGAATTACTGGGTGCGCCTGTGCTGATGTGCACACATGCCCTTTTGGCTTGGATGGCAAGGGAAGGGAGGCAGGTAGATGCTCGCTTGGGACACACACACACACACACACACACACACAGAGAGAGAGAGAGAGAGAGAGAGAGAGAGAGAGAGAGAGAGAGAGATTGGGAAAGATTGAGGGCACAAGGAGAAAGGGACGACAGCGGACGAGATGGTTGGAAGCTACCAACATGAGTTTGACCAAACTGCGGGAGGCAGTGGAAGAGTGCTCTGGTCCATGGGGTCACGAAGAGTTGGACACGGCTAAACAACAAAACAAAACAACAACAACACACACACCCTACTCAATAAAATTGACAGGTGTAAATATACTAGTCAGTTACAGTCCTCTGTGACTAAGGAAGTCACTTCCAATAAAACGTGGGTATAGGATTGTGGTCTTAGTGAATTTCAAGTCCTTGCTAGTTTCCGCTAACCCAGTTTTGTGCTTAAAGGGCATATATTTTGTTGCAGAACTTATGCTTATACATGCCCTTTGGAAGAAGAAAAGAACCATCATGGAATTAAGGAAAGGTTAGCGTACCCTAAAGATTTTTTTTAAAAAAACCATGCTTCTTTAGGCAGGGCACGCAAACTGCATATGTGCCAATTCTGAAATTATAGACATTCTCTATAAACATCTAAGAAGTCAGTTTAAGTGAGGCAATCAAATGCAGCCAGAATTCATGGAAGATTTACGGAACAACAAATACAAATAAAACACCTGTCCAACTTTATTATTAATTTTAAAACATCCAGTGATTTGATTAGTGCTACAAATGTATTGCAGTGCTTCCATAGAGTATGATTTTATAGCTAGAAAGTTGCTTCCTGTTGTGTTTCCCAGCTTGACATAGGGTTATAGGTTATAGCTCCCCTACAGCTAAAATAATGACTAGAATTCCACTTCCATGACTTTTTTTTCAGAGTGAAAGAAACACTTAAACTAAGTTAGAGTAGAAATAATGTTCAGAAATTAAAAGAAATGTTTTACGGGAATTAAAACAAATTGCTGTATGTCCCTGTGCTGAGGGAGGGGGAAGGGGGGGGGACGAGGAGAGCAGAACAAGGCAGGAGAAAGGAGAAAGATAAGAAAGATTGACCTGAGCCAAACAGATGGGTTTGAACATTCACTTTTAACTTTCCATTGTACAGGAAAAGACAAATTTTCCCCTTTATATCAGATGACAACATGTAGTCTCAAAAGAAAGAAGTGGCAGACAATTATTATCTCTACAGGAACAAAGAGAAAATTCTATACATAGATCATACATCAATCAATTCATAATGCTAGTAAGAACCCAATTGTACAGATATGTGTAATAAACCATACCTATAATTTGCCCTTCCGTGTAAATCAGCATAAGAGGCATATTGCAGATTGCACAGGGCCAAGGATAATGAGTGATGTTACCTTGCTAGGTTTTTCAGCAGGAGAAAAAAGTAGAATATATTGCATTGACATTGAATAGGGGCAGAGGTGTATTATGTCAAGCCTTAATACGAAAAGCTAAAGATAAGGGCTAGATAACTGAGATGGCAACAGACCAATGCTTTAACTGACAAATAATGGATAATCTCTTGGTTAGATCCACAGAAATGGCCATGGGGGAAAAAGTTTGCGCAAGCCCATATTTCTGTCCCCTCCTCCCTGTGAGAATTCCCCCGCAACCTCCAGAGAGTTAAGGGACCTTGCTGAATGGGGAGGATCCCCATAAAATGGACAAAGGCACCTTCTGCAAGCAGAGCCGCCCCATGGCATGGTGCTGGGGATAGGACCCAACAGGTCAGCATGCCCCCCAAAGAGCAGAAAATTAACTACCCACAGCCTCTGGAATCAGATACTGCTGCATATATATCACTCACAGTTCATTTTTCTACTGTAACCTTAACTGCTTTTCTAAGTATGTGAAACTGGAAGCTTAAAAGTTAAATGCTCACCAAAGCAAAAGTCGATTTCAAAAGTTAAAATGGCTGAACTCACGTGAAGAAGCCTATGTTATCACTCAACTTACACCTTGTGAACAAGAACAACCAAAAGCTTTGGGGTACAATATTACACACACAGCACACTGAGTTGGTTTGTGAGTGATAACATGAACCACGATGCTTCAGGGAAACTGGGGTGCCACTATCTGCCACTTTTTATTTTAAAAACTCTTATGTTGAACCATTTCTAGAGGATTTTCTTTTAAAAAAACCTACTGGAATAATAGAAAATGAAATAAAAACAATCCTGAAACAGCGCAAGCATTATTGAGTGGGATAGCATTGCTGCTATTTATTGGCAACGTGACTGCTTTCATGCAGAAACTGGACAATAGGGAACAGAGAATAATTTTATGAAAGAAGTCCCAAATGTAACCTAAAAGATTCACAGCATGATAGAAAACCTGGAGGAAAAGAGAACTGTGTCACTTGCCAATAACCAAGTTGCAAACAACATCCAATTGCTGCCTGTGACAGTCGCCTGTGCAACCACATTTGGCGCAGCAACTACAACAACAGCAATTAAAAAAGCATTATCTGAAGAAGTGTGCATGTAGGTATCTGAAGAATTGTGCATGCACACGAAAGCTCATACCAATGACAAACTTAGTTGGTCTCTAAGGTGTTGCTGGAAGGAATTTTTTTTTATTTTGTTATCTGTATAGGGTTACCCATTTTCCACATACAAAATATTCTGCTTTGAAGACTTGATAAATGCAATATCCTTGCCACAACAACAACAAAAACGCCAAGGAAGATATGTACAACAAATGGAAAACAAGTTTCACAAATGTTGGATAGCAATTTGGTTGGGGTGGGATGATGACAGAAATGTACAGATTAGTGGGGAGGAAATGTTATATTTAAATGATACATAGAGAGTAGAAAATGAAGAACATTAATTACAAAAAAAAATTGGTAAACTCACCACAGAGATTCATGGGCACTATTAAAAATGTCATACTTGATAATCAAAATAAATGCTCATCTTTCCAACTTGAATTTCAGTCAAACAAAATGTGGGATAATGAACACGCATTTCTAAGCCTACCTTTAAGTAAGTTATATCAACTTTGCAATGTATTTCAGTAGTTGCAAAATAGACACGTCCGTCATCCCTTATTAAATATGTTTGAGGGTTTTCGCAGAGGACAAGGCTTTTGCATCCTACTTTTTTTGTGTGATTTCCTACCTGTTCAACACAACATGCCAAGTTTGAAGGAACATGTGCTTAAAGGGCAACAGACTCAGAGATAAATCAATCCTACAGTTAAATCAGCACGGAGAGCGCACTGAACTCTTTGAGTGCACGAGGGTCTTTTCCTATTTCATGTTGTCTCCTTCAAAATGTGCCACTGACAAATCTGATAATGAAGCACAATATGAGAATATGGCGTATGACTGGAAGAGTCCTTTAGCACTGGATATTACAAGAAAATATAAATTTCTTTTGAGAGATAGCAGGTTCCTGTCACTGCATCTATTTAGCGATAAGGCAGCTGTTTGTTTCCCAAGGAAAGGAGACCCTCACTACATGGATCATTTTCATAGTGACAAGCTTGACAAGTCTGACATTTACATCATGAAATATTCTCAACCAGCCATCAGGAAAATGCACCCTCTGGGGCCACTGGGAAACTGACAACCTTACCTTTCAGTGTGCATCTCCATTATTTCTCATTGTCAAAACGCAACCATTTCCCTAACAATGTCTCTTTCCAGACCTGATGGGTTTATTTTTAATAAAAAAATATTGAGACTATGAGCAAAATAACCTTTCAATGCAAGCAAGAGTTGACCTCAATTAATGGATTGCAGCCACATACCGTAATTTTGCTCAAGCACAAAGAGGTAGCCTTAAAAGCTGAAGGGGGGGGGGGGAGAAAGAGAGAGAGCGAGAGCGAGAGCGCCAAAAGGGAGCATTAAAATCATGTAGTACTGACACAGCACTCTAGATGGCAATGCAAGACCACATTAGGCCTATCTATCAGCATTACTATTTTTAAAGCAACAAATAGCATTTTAAGGTCTATAAACACCTGCATGTTTATCTCAAAACAAACTCCTTTAATTTGTACCGATATGAAAACTTCAAGGATTAAAAAATGGGTCTGCCAGATTCTGTGTTTTTCCATTTGCATGCCTTCTAATTCCGACAAAAGGGATATGTGTACCATTGCAGATTCCTCAAAGCCGAATTTTCATTTACTGCTCACTACAGTGGCAGGATTTTATGCCAGCTCTCAAAGTCTCCATCTGTTTCTCCTCCCCCTTAAGCTTAGGAGGAAGCCTTTCCGCAGAGTGGCCCTTTTGGCCGCCTGCCAGTGCAGTTGTGATTTTCGGCTGGGCAGGTGGTGCTTGGAAGCAAGCACAAAGTCCTGCCTTAGGAGTAAGATGCTTATACAGTATACGTCTATCTGCAGAGGCGGTGGGGGTGGGGAGTTGGGGGAAAGTTGTTTGCTCACTTCTGAAGGCATTAGATAGGAATATTTGGCAAGAAGTCATAGCAGAGATGGAAGGTTCCTAGAAGTATCTTCTAAGCTTAACCCATGTGCACTGAGGCAGGAGGAGGGATTAAGGCACACCGTGCCAGAAATATCTGCACAGGTGAAGGTATGAATCTATTTATTTTAAGCCATTTCCAGAGGCAACAATGCGTCATCACCACTGAAACAGTCGTATGGGCCCACGAAACCAGCATCAAATAGAGAGCACCACAAGCATTGCCCTGCATGTAAATAAAGGTCATAATTCTTACTGACACTGAAATACTTTTTGTTTTCACTGCCAAATGTGTTCAACGTTTTATACATTTCCACTAGCGTTTCTAGGCACACCCAGAAAGTATACCTGCCTTTTAAAATGTTATTACGTTTTTATCCAGGATAGCATACCTGTTTGTGTCACTTTTATCCTCTAAGCGTCTCCCTGTTAGGTGGATTGGTCTTGAAAGATGGGGACTGACCCAAAGTCATTAGTAAGAAAAAATTTAAAATTGTCCAGTAGCACCTTAGAGACCAACTAAGTTTGTTCTGGGTATAAGCTTTTGTGTGCAAGCACACTTCTTCAGATGCACATGAAAGCTTATGCCCAGAACAAACTTAGTTGGTTTCTAAGGCACTACTGGACACTTTTTAAATTTTTTTAATTTATTTTGACTGCGTCAGGCCAACACGGCTACCTACCTGAATCCAAAGTCATTAGGTAAGCCTTGTGGTCTGTGGGTGTTAAACCCAGTTCTCCCACATCTTAGTCCAACACTCTAACCACTACACCACACTGTTCTTGCATGCAAGATTGAGCCATAAATATTTTAAGATGTAACATACATCCCTGAATAGGGACTTCCATTGTTTGACCTGTAATGGTAAAGAGCACACACTTATAATGTTCTTAATTAGCAAATATTACTACCCATTTCTAGAACGTGTTCTATAACGTGTTCCTGAACATGTCTCATGAAATGAAAGAATTATGCTGTAGTACCAAATTCAACACAGCACAATTCTTTCATTTCATAAAACACGTTCTAGAACACATTCTAGAAATAGGTAGTAATATTTGGTAATTAATAACATTATAGGTGAGTGTTCTTTACCGTTACAGTACCAAATTCAAAGGGACAGCGGTTGGTGCTGTGGGTTAAACCACTGAGCCTAGGGCTTGCCGATCAGAAGGTCGGCGGTTCGAATCCCCGTGACGGGGTGAGCTCCTGTTGCTCGGTCCCAGCTCCTGCCAACCTAGCAGTTCGAAAGCACGTCAAAGTACAAGTAGATACATAGGTACTGCTACAGCGGGAAGGTAAACGGCGTTTCTGTGCGCTGCTCTGGTTTGCCAGAAGCGGCTTTGTCATGCTGGCCACATGACCTGGAAGCTGTATGCTGGCTCCCTCAGCCAATAACGTGAGATGAGCGCCGCAACCCCAGAGTTGGTCACGACTGGACAGGTTAAGGGTCCCTTTACCTTTACCAAATTCAAACTTCCTAAATCTTTACAAAATACCATATTTTTCCATGTATAAGACTGGGGTGATTTTCCATTTAAAATAATGTCAAAAATTAGGGGGCATCTTATACATGGGGGCGTCTTATAGACGGAAAAATACAGTAATCATGAAATATGACGACTGGATTTGCTGAAGGATAATCTGGAAGGTTTTTTTTAATCTTTTCAGTCTCAGAGATTTGCAAGGTGTCCTCTGCTACCACGTTCCTAAGCACACGTAGAATGCATTTGAGGCAGCACTCTGCAATAAAGAGCTTGGTTTGCCTTTCCAACTTCCTTCCCTTCTCTACTAATTATGAGTATGGGTTAAGGTTGGAATACTCTGACTTGCTATTCTTGGACCTGAAGGATTCCCTTTGAGGGAACAGATCAGCTCCCTCTTTATTAGAATTCACAAACAATGAAGTCGTCTTTTATTCATTTATTTAACAAAATTAATATACTAATTGATTGTAAAAACAAAAACAAAAAACAACAAGCAAAAAAACCCGAGAACCCTCTAACCATGTCAAAGAATGTGGGACTTTTACAGTCATATCTTGGTTTAAGTACGCCTCAGTTTGAGTACTTTCAGTTTAAGTATTCCGCGGACCCGTCTGGAACGGATTAATCCACTTTCCATTACTTTCAATGGGAAAGTTCGCTTCAGGTTAAGTACGCTCCAGGTCAAGTACAGACTTCCGGAACCAATTGTGTTTGTAAACCGAGGCACCATTGCATTTCCTTTCCTCTTGTTGCTAGTAGAGAGTTCTTTCTGGTGCTTGCAGTTGTTTGCGATTATAGCATACACTTTCCCCTCTAGAGGACGACCCTCTGAGCACTTCTTTCTATATGTCCAAGATGGTGTAAAAGAATGGGAAAGGGAGGGCGAGCCCTGCTGCTGTGAGAAAAAGTGGGGGAAAGAATCTGAAGCTGGGAGCCTAAGGAAGATGCTATCTATCACACTGAAAAACAAAGTCGAACTAAAAACCTCCCCTGCAAGATTGCCATGTCAGTCATTTGCCCACTGATGGAGCCCTTCAGATGATGGTGGGTTTAAGCTGCAGGGATGGGTGGCCATTTTAATTTCCCATAGTGTCCTGGGGTGACACAACATCAGGGGAATTGTGGGAAATTAAAATGGCCGCTTGTATGAGAGTTGGGGCTCCAGAAGTTGTACAAAGGCACTGATGCTGAATGTGTACACTGCTTTGATCACACTGCTCCCCAATATTTGAGAGAGATTCTTAAATTTAAAAAAAGTCCACCTGCAATTATGTTAGAATGCTATGTTTTAGTTACTGTATGTCTGCTATATCACAACCACACTGGCGTGATGTGTTAATGTATGGGTGTAGCCAGGATTTTTGTTGGGGAGGGCAGCCAAAGTTGTTGAGCTCATGGGTTAGAGCAGGCATCCCCATACTTCGGCCCTCCAGATGTTTTGGACTACAATTCCCATGATCCCTGACCACTGGTCCTATTAGCTAGGGATCATGGGAGTTGTAGGCCAAAACATCTGGAGGGCCGCAGTTTGGGGATGCCTGGGTTAGAGCAAGCAGGACAGCTGCAGGCAGGAATCCTGCATTGCAGGGGGTTGGACTAGATGACCCTCGAGGTCTCTATAATTCTATGGTTCTATGTCTGTACCTTCAGCACAGAATCCTACACCACCACAACTGACACTTCCATTTCCAAGTATAAAGGGGGAAAGCACTGCCTAGCAAATATAAAAAATATCTCAATTATTAAGCAAGTTGCCCTTATTGAGGGAGAAAACAGGGAAAATATGCAGAGTGCGTGGCTCTGACCAAAATTAATTAAAATTTTAATGTTTTACAATTCCACCATAATTCTTGAAATGGTGCATATATTTCATAGTAATAAACACTCAGATCATTAAGTAAAGTTCAAAATCTGTGTTATGCGCTACATTTAGCAACCTTTGGCTGCTTTCTTCTGTCTTTCTTGATTCAGTTTTCCAATGCATTGGATAAGCAATTGAGGAACAGAATTAAATGTCCTGATGCTGCATATTTGGAATTCTTATTTCATTTACTATAAAGGGCAATTAATTTACGATTCTACATTGAATTCCCAATTTGGTGGGCAATGATAGATGCCAAAATGAACTTACTGGGAAACACTTCATTAAATTTACTGTAAAAAGAACTGACAGGGATTTATTTTTATTTTTTTGTACCAGGAAAAACAACAACCCCTTTATTAAATAAGATAAAGGTTGAAGCTGTACAATAAATTTAGAGCAACTTGTGATGGACAGGCCCTGAGTCTACCTCCTGTTGACCCAGTAACCAATGGAAACTGGTGAGTCTAACAGCCAATCAGGAGAAAGAAAGAGAGAGGAATTTAAATTAGATGCTGACAGTTTAACAGAGTGATAGGGACTGTCTGAGACAGCGCAGGCAGGGATTGCCTGTGGGTTAGAAGGGACCTGCAATTAGAGACAGGGATTGGCAGAAGGGGTCTCTGGCTATCTGAGAGGACTTAGATAGGGTTTATCTGTCAGTGGGGACAGATAGTGAATTGGCTCTCAGTGGGATGGCTTCGTTGGTAGAAAAGAGGACTCTCAGTCTCAGGGTTGTGGGTTCGAGCCTCACCTTGGACAAAAGATTCCTTCATTGCAAGAGGCTGGACTAGATGACCCTTGTGGTCCTTTCCACCTCTACAATTCTATGATTCTAAAGATAGGGACATTCTGTATGCAAACAAGGTTGTATCTACCTGGGACTGTTTTATAGATAGTGTAGGACAATGGCCATCCTAGAAAGAATTGATCTGTCCAGTGACAGGTTTAAAGCATGAAGTAAAGGAAGAGCTTAAAAATCTCTGTAAAGAAGTGTGTGCTTGAAACAAAGTGTTGAGCCTTTCAAAAGTAACCCCTATGCTATAGCCTCATTGAGTATGAACAGTGCTTTTTTCTTTAAAAAAATGTTTAGGGGTACTCTCATTTTGACCAAAGAAAATCACCATTTTATAGTTCAAATCAGGAAAAATAAATACAGCAAATGGACAAAAGTATAAAGATTCACAAAATGTATGCACACACACACACACCCGGAAAAAAGCACCAAGTATAAACAAATAAAAGTTCTAGTTTCTAATCAACATGCAGTGGGGGCCAGTGAAATATTTTGAAATATATTTATTGAAAGAGCTTATACTGAGATAAATATGGCAGACACTGCAAGAGCCATTACAGGCCAAAGGAGTCACAGAATGGGAAGGCCTTAAAAAAAGACCCCCTCAATTTCACCAGACACTCCCTTTCTTCCAGCCTTCACTATGTTAGCAAAACCAATAAAGGGCAAAACCAAAGGTGAGCAGGGAAAACTGCACTTAAATCAGTTTCGATTTAAGAACAAGTGGTTTAATATCATGTTATTTTAGTTATTGTTATACATATAATGTATGAGATGGAACAGCAAGGTATTCTTGTGACACTAGGATTATCAGTTAGAATAACTGAAAATAATGTATTGGTGGTTATTCAATTTCTAACTAAACACTTTCCAATGAGGGGAAAACTAGATTAATTTTAAATGCAGATCTATAATCTAGTCAAATCCATGATACATTAAAAGGTCCTCAGTATATTTTCTAGCAGCCTGCTTGGCTTACAGTGATGGAAATGAACAGCATATATCCTTATGAGTATATGATGTAACATTGCCATGGGATTAATTGCCATGGGATTAAGTTTCAAAAATGCAAGGTAATAATGCATATTTTCACATCAGCATTTTATTACTTAGAAGTTTGGGGGGGGGGGTTGACTTAATTTGAAAAGCTGCCCGTTAATGTTAATATGAAGATATATAACAGTACTTTGTTGAGCTGTTTCATTATCTGTAACAAACAACCACAGAATCAGAGAATTAAAATTGGAACAATATTTGCTATCCTGTCCTTAACCACAAAAGGAGGAAAAATTAAGAAACATATAAAAGGATAATGAGAGGTGGGAAGGGGGTGAGATTGGGAAATCAAGCTTTAAAAACATTTCAGCTGGTCAAGGAGTCAGACAGAAAAGCAGTCAGCTGCAGTTGGTGTTTTAGGAGCAAGAGGCAAAATGGACTCCAAAATGCAGTCCATGGGCCATTAGCTGCTTCAAGTAATTCCTTTGCTCTTGAAATGCCAATTCTAGGAGTTGCACTGCTGAATCATCAATACCAGGTAGAGAGCAGGATTTCCAAAATGTAAAACCAGTTGCATAGCAACTAAGGCAGCGTATCAAATCTGAACTGTACAATTCTCATTTAGCTGCATGATGCTCATTTAAATTAATAGAAGGAATTAGTGCAGTGCAGAAATATAGCTGTTTCCAAGATTTCTGCCAGCACTCAAGCTAGTGGAAACACTTTCAGTGACCAAGGACTTATGTACAGACCCATGTATACTCTTTCCTCTAGTCAAGAATCAGAATTTTTGGAAATGCAGATAGCAAGAAAAGAATAATAATATGGGAGCTTCACACAGGGCTTACACAGTTGTCAGATATTATTATGCAAAATTTGTATTTTAAAGTCTTGTGAATATACCCATGTATTCATGCATACTCTGTCAAACGTAAAATATTACTATTTTTAATGCAATCAATCATAAGCTTAATGAATGGTTGAATGTTTGTTTGAATGAATGAATGCTTGTTCTGCTGAAACGGCTGAGAGCTGTTGACTGTTCTCTCAAATAAACAGGACTTTGTCTCCAAGAACCAAGAAAAGAGCTACCTTCGTTAAAAGTTAAGGCATGAGTTGGCTGAAACTGCAGAGTCAAGGTAGTAGTCATACAACAGCTTCTTGACTAATCTAAATAAGATACTGTACAAACAAAAATACTAACAGAAGCAATAGAAAAACCTTATAGCACTGTCCTTGTCGCAACTCCTCTGAATGCTTGATTTCTCTCCCTCCCTCTTTCTTTCTCGGTAACTTAAAAGTTGCAGTTAAATAAAACTCAAACCAGTTTGGGACTGTGTATGCTGGCTGCACTACATATAGAACATCCTTTGTATAAAAACAAAAGAAAGGTTCTCCTTTTCCCCTTCTTTCCTACCTCTTGGGTTTCAACAAAAAATACTTCATTAGAATATTGGTGTTTAATTTTTGTTAAATCCCAAAAGAATACAAGCAAGCACATGTCAACTTAATGAACACTGATCAAAAGAAGAACTGAGCTCTCATGAGAATTCTTTTCCCCAAAAAGTGGCATTGACAGTCCCAAGAGTATCATTTTTATGTCAACTGATAAATGAACAAGATAGCGAAGAAGTTGTGACTAATAATAGAGAAGAAAGAAGGGTGGGAGACCACATCTGTCACAGAGAATATATACTCCTCCTGTCTAATAAATATGCATTAACTTCATCACCAGAATCTCAAATAATGGCTCATTCCATTTTTAAATGACCTGAACAATTCAGCTGCTCTTTATTTATTTTTCTGGCCATGATGCAATTAGAAACCTCAACAGAAATTAAGTATGGTACAATATAGTGTACTACTGACTAACTTAAAATCATGTAGGATAAATGTTACATGCATTATATGCTCCAAAACACACTAACAAAATTCTTGGTGTTTTCAATTTCTTTCCTTGTCTCCAGACAAAATCCCTCAGGGGAGCCTGCCTGACACCTCATCTATGACATACGTTTTAAGGGTTCACTGAATTTCAGGCTGATTTTTGTACCCAGAAGTGTAACAGAACTCAATCCATTCACAAACAAATTTTCCCAACACAGCGTTATATAATCCTTACTTTTGTCTTACATTCAGGAAAAAACACACACCTTCAAGCAGGATTTTGTAGGTTGCTGTGAACAAACAGCTGCCATTTTTAAAAGGTACTTTCCACTGATGTGATTAGCTGCCTTATGAGCTAGTTTTATATAATGACCTTGTAATATCAAAATGAACTTCACTTTAATCATGGCATTGCATTCTTTCTCCTGCTCCCCTGCCTCAGCAATGAAGCATTCCAAAAAACTGCACATGGAGTTTAGAAGAAAAAAAAATGTGGATCAAAAGCAATGTCCACTTGCTTTCCAAAGAGAATGGAGAGGTTTCCAAAATTGTAGGTTGCCAACAGTTGACATCAGAATGGGGTTTCTAGTCCAAACAAAGCATGTTTAGTTCCACAATGCAAGCTCAGGATTTGAACGCTACAGCGTAAGTACAACCTCAACTAGGTGTGTGTAACATTGCAGCCAAAAAGCTTCCCTAAGACTGTCTCAAGGCAAATCTAAAAAAATGTAGTATAAACACTGACAACTGGGAAACACTGGCCTGTGAGCGCTCCAACTGGAGAACAGCCTTTACCAAAGGTGTCATGGGCTTTGAAGAAACTTGATCTTGGGACGCAAGGGAGAAACGTGCTAAGAGGAAGGCACGCTTGGCAAATCCACACCGTGATCAACTCCCGCCTGGAGACCAATGTCCCCACTGTGGAAGGACGTGTGGATCCAGAATTGGCCCCCACAGTCACTTACGGACCCATTGTTAAAACCATGTTTATGGAAGACAATCTTACTCGGCTACGAGTGATCGCCAAAGAGAGAATCTTTGAATAATGAATCTGGCAGATCTAATTTTGACAGTAAAGAAGAAACAACTGCAGTGTTTGCATTTTTGTGGATTTTGATTGCCATGTTTACATGCATGAAATGATTACAGGCTTTGCAAGTATTCACTTGTGGAAATATAAGACCTACCGTCAGAAACAAAAGTAAGTGCTATATATCTAAAAACGGCTAACTTTCAGAAAAATCTACCCAAGTACTATCTTTGATTTACCTGAAAAGCCTCCTGCTGAAATGTCAATGCCAAAGAGCAGGCAGTGGTCTAGTACAGACACTGGCTGTGATCCAGCAAGCGAGTACTGCTAAGCACAGCCAGTGTTTCCCCACTGTTAGCTATTCAATGGCTTGCGTACGCTGTTCTTGGCTTTCCATGATAGCCAGTGAGACTTGGCTACACATAATGATCTCTAGCTTGCAGCCACTACAATTAAGACTGCTATTTACTGATGCTTTTGTACAGTTTTCAGTAACTACATGCGGACACAAGCAAGATATTTAATAACACAAATTAAATGATTTGGTGGTTATGTATGCAGTTTGAATTGACTTGATGATACCAAGTCTAAATACAATTTCGCTGCTACTAGAGTTATGCACTTCCATGACAGAACGAGTATATTATACCTGTTGTTGTTGTTGTTTAGTCGTTTAGTCGTGTCCGACTCTTCGTGACCCCATGGACCATAGCACGCCAGGCACTCCTGTCTTGCACTGCCTCCCGTAGTTTGGTCAAACTCATGTTCGTAGCTTCGAGAACACTGTCCAACCATCTTGTCCTCTGTCGTCCCCTTCTCCTAGTGCCCTCAATCTTTCCCAACATCAGGGTCTTTTCCAAGGATTCTTCTCTTCTCATGAGGTGGCCAAAGTATTGGAGCCTCAGCTTCACGATCTGTCCTTCCAGGGAGCACTCAGGGCTGATTTCCTTAAGAATGGATAGGTTTGATCTTCTAGCAGTCCATGGGACTCTCAAGAGTCTCCTCCAGCACCATAATTCAAAAGCATCAATTCTTCGGCGATCAGCCTTCTTTATGGTCCAGCTCTCACTTCCATACATCACTACTGGGAAAACCATAGCTTTAACTATACGGACCTTTGTCGGCAAGGTGATGTCTCTGCTTTTTAAGATGCTGTCTAGGTTTGTCATTGCTTTTCTCCCAAGAAGCAGGCGTCTTTTAATTTCGTGACTGCTGTCACCATCTGCAGTGATCAAGGAGCCCAAGAAAGTAAAATCTCTCACTGCCTCCATTTCTTCCCCTTCTATTTGCCAGGAGGTGATGGGACCAGTGGCCATATTATATTATATTATGGCCACCATATTATACCTACAGCACTAAAAATGCTCACTTTTCACAACAGATGTAATATCAACTATTTCAAAGCGCTTCCCAGCTATGTGGTGGACCCAACAGACAATAAGCTCGAGATTTTATTAGCTTCACTGAGACTACTGAATGCACTTAAGTTTGCAAACTCTTGGTATTATGCCATGTAATGTTTACTTTTTCATCCATACAGTCTACAAGGTTGTTTGCTAGTATAATATATGACTATTGTACTATTAAAAGCCATAGTAAAACACAGTAAGAGAACAACATATTCACAGGATATAGACAACTAATTGACTACTGACTCAAATATTCCAGTTAACATTACTGCTTTTGCCTTTTGAACCAGTTGAAGTTTCCACCTAGCTGTTACTTGATGTATTATAAGTGAGATTCAAATCCAAAGCGTTAATTCATGACACATCCTAATCCTTTGAGTGAAGGGTGAGCGCTATGGTTAAATGCATGCATTAATATTTACTTGGTCTTAATCTGTTATGGGTTCCTTTCACTTTGCATTCACATGTGCTTTCAGAGGGAGGTTTCAACAAATCAAATGACAGCACTTTATTGCAAATTAAACAAATTAGATGGAAAAACAGAAAGTTGAAAGAGATGGAATTTAGACAAGCAAGATAGGCATTTTGTATCTCTCTGCCTTATTCATTAATACATTGCACGATGCTGCAAAGACGTGTCAATGTTTGTGTTTCCTTTACAACGTGCACTTACAACGTGCCCAGTATTACAAGGAATCAAAACAGCATGCTTCCTACTGCCAGTATAGGTCTTTAAGTACCATGAGTAATTATCAAGCACACAAAGTGAATACAAAAATCTGATTAGGAACAGCAAAAGCAATGCAGCAACTTGGCTGCTTAGTGTTTGTTTAAGTTGTCCTCTCTGTTGTGGAACTTGATGGGCTTTTACTACTCGTTATATAAGCGTAGGTGGTGTCACTAAGGAGACACATTAATTGCTTTTGACTCAAGGTTTGAAGTGTACATAATTTCAAGAGTCTAAATGATTTTATATGAAATCTGTTGATGCAGAGTTGTTTAAACTACCGGTAGTTGTATCGTGGTATAATTATAAGCTTTAACTATCAGCAGGTAGCACTATTATTCTATTGAGCGCCTGTCTGTAGAACAAAGATGAATCTTAGGGTCAATTAAAATAATAGTACAGGTAACATGCCACAACCCTCTAATTTTACAGCATTCCAGGGCTTTTTTCCAGCAGGAACTCACAGGAACTCAATTCCTGCACCTGTCAGTTAGGGGCAGTGCCATTATAATAAAACAAAGGAGGCACCTCTTTTTCTAGAAAAGAGCACGGGTGTTGCTAGAGGTTTAAAATGGAATGTATGCTTGTTTGAAAGTGGCCCTGTGCCAGAAATGCACCTTGTGTGCAAGGTTCATAGATATCAAGGTGGCCGTATGCTCTCTGAAGTGCAAGATGCACATGTGGGGAACAATATTCTTATGGGGTGCTTCCAAAGAAGTGACAATAACCATAAATGAAGGAGAAGGTTGGGACACTGCACTGAACTAAAGACATATTCGCTCCAACAAGCTTTCCCTGCTGGATAAATGAGTCTTTACAATAAGTATCTACTTGTCATGGTTTTAGTTTTGTTTTAAATGTTATCTGTTAACAATAATTATTATCATGTTCTGCACAGAAGAGCCAATTTATTGGATTCACTTAGGTTACAACACTCCCCACCTTAGAAATATTAAAGGGAACACTTCTTATTGATGATACTTTGCCGTGATATAGACATGGGTGACCAAGACTTTGGGGGAGTACATCTGGAAATCTAAAGAACTGTTGTGAGAATCACAAGAAACTCAATTCACAGAAGCAAAAGTAGCTCAGAACATCCCTTGCAAAACCAGGCAAACCAATGGAGATCTAAAAATGTATAACTCTTTTCCCTCAACAATAAATGGTGTTCCACTACTCTTTCACTCATATATAGCCTCAAAATGGATTTATTCACTATTAAACAGACAGTGACATAGCCCCCTTTTATTCTAAGAAGAAATAAAAATGTGTGCTGAAAACTTTAGCTACTGATTATGCTCTATTAAACAAGTTTCATTGCCTTATCATAGTAATTAATTTTTCTGCATCACATTAATAGTATTATTATCATTACTGAAATGATAATGCAGTTTGAAAACAAAAACTTCTACATGATCAGTTATATTATTCTTGACACCATAGACACAAAGCTGCTTTCTTTTTTAATGCCAGAGTAAGACTGGTACCATTGTGTTTGGATCGCTGCTGGTTACTTCAATACCACACAATGCTTGTAGATGGGCAATATTTCAATGTGCTGTTTATTTCCCAAAACAGATACATTGTGAAAACTACATAAAGAAAGTGGTGGAATTTTTCAATTTTTTAAATACTTACTTCTCAAATATTTTTGTCAGGCTAAAATATCACCTAATATTGTAGAAGCTAATTAAGATAGTACTACCTTCTTAGGCAAACACAGATCATAGGCAGCCTGAGGATATTAATTACATTGGTAAATTTCACTAAGAGCAGGAATGATGCTTGTGATGAGTAAGGCTGAAAAGGTGCTGAGATGTATTATTGGCAGGCAAAATTTCATTAAACGAAGTCAAAGTCTTACGAAAGCAGAGGGTGATAAAGGTGATAAATCATGAACCTCGAAAGGCCAACCCAGTTCCTGAGTTAAAAATGGTATAGTCTTGTCAGAGGTACCGACTGGCACTGCCCACACTGACTATGGATCAATTAATACCACTCCATATCATTATTACAATTAACTGGTTGGGTAACATCTGATCCTTGGGTGCACGTGAATAAGCTAAATTGATGCCAGGCACTGAGATAAAGAAAACAGTGCAAAATAAATGAATATCATCAGACTGTACACCCTCATCCCCTTGGAAGACGTGATCCAGGTAAGGTAAAATAAAATAGTAATGATAAAGCTGCCTGCAAGAACCGCAACAGAACTAGCTTTAGTTTAAAGCATAATTGCAACCAGAGCCCACCATTTTGTGCCCAGAAATCTAATCCTCCCATAAAATGTCTTGGTTAGAACTGCTGGTTAAGCGAAGAGGGCAGTCTGTCTGCATCTATGCAGGGTGCCATAATGTTCTCTCACCATTGAAGAGGTACAACTCAGGATGATACCCATGGAGACAGGAGTCCCCTCTGATCGTCCAAATCTGCTTGGGGTGTGTGTCTCTGAAACACCTGGAGTAGATTTGGGGAGCATCGAAGGTTGCAGGGGAGAGGAGAGGAAGTCTTGTCCTATGTATAGATCTCTTTTCTACAAATGAGCTGACAATATTGGATGTCGCCATAGTTTCTAATTAAACTTGAGCACTGACATTTCACTTAAAAACCCAACAAAAAATGAAAGATACACCAAGTCCAGGGATGTTGGTGCCCACATAACTGTACTCACATAGACCTTATAATTTCAACCTGACTGGAAAAGGGATTAACAACTTTATATATTCAATTTCCAGCAGGATTCAGTGTATTATTTTAACAGAGCAACTGAAAATCCCACTACAGATCCATTTTAACTTTCATTTGTCCTTTCTTTTAAAGCTATACATAAATTCCTTGCTACTAAACACATATATGGCAATGGTGGGGTTAAACTTGTCAGAAACATTTTAATACTGAAGATTTCATTTAATTTATGGCAGATATATTTTCAAGGAGGAAAATGCTGATGCTATCTTGGTTATAAGCTTTGCCAGTGAAATGATTTAGATAGTTTTTTTTCTTTCCATGCTGTATCAGAATAAGACCGTTCCTTGAGAGCAATGAATTATAGCTGACACTTCAAACCTATTTTGTCTGTATCTTCTACTTCAGAAAAATGAGAAAACATAAATATTTATTCTATATATAGAGAAGAGACACAAGACTCTGATAAAAATGATTCATTATGGGATGATGAGTAATTGTTACCTATGCCACTGTCAGAATAACAAAGGGCATAACAGATTTGGCCATTTTTAATTGGAAGTTACCAAAGATTACTGAACAAAACAGCAATAATTTCATAATACTAGAATGATAGTATTAGCATAATGAAACTCTAAAAAGCACAGGAATTGAGTTATTTAATGCACAAGTTGAACAAGTGACATAGGACACAACATCATTACAGAGAAGAAAGATATTGCTCTGTGTACCAGAACTAATGTCTAGACATTACTGGACGTTAGCAAACTTATTTATTATGAACTATCAAGAATGCTCTGGAACAGTTTTCTTGGAACTGCTATGGTACAATCATAGCTCAGTGGGAGAGTGCATGTTTTACATGCATACGCTCTTAAACTCAATCCCTGGCAACTCCAGGTAAAAGGATGGGTTAGCAGGTGAAGTGGAAGACCTATGATGTGGAAGACCTAATTACAAACCTATATATTGTAATACATTTTCAAGCAACTCTTTTTCTTTTTTGGATTTCATTTCTTTCCCTTGTTTGTCCACTGAAAAATCTGAATAAAATATAAATATTTTTAAAACAACTCTTGTGATTTTAACTCATCTCTTCTCAGGTGTGGCCAATGGAAGGCCTTTTTGACTTCCTGTTTGGTTTGCGACATGTTTCTTGGCTCACTTACTTGTACCAACCAGATTTATCTACTGTGCAAAGATCTTTCTGTATGGCATACTGGCCTGAATTGCATAAATTGATCTCTGGATGCTGAATTCCCCTGTCTTGCCAGAGGGGAACCAATTAAGGGGAGGGTGTTTTTGTTTGTTTTTTGGTCCTTTTCAGCACCAGGAGTTACATCATGTTTACATTTCGTACTCAAGAACCAAATCTTGTTACCCACAGTGGCCAAGCAGATGCTTCCTGGAAGCCCAAAAGCAGAGCACGAGATAACTCTCCCATTGTTGCTCCCAGCAACCTCCCATTGTTGCTCCCTGAAGGTTTGATGCAGCCATCTTCAGTAGCAGCCATGTATAGACCTGTCCGCCATGAATTGTCTAATCCCCTTTTTTCAGGACATCTAACCTAGTAGCCATCATCACTTCTAGTGGGAATGAATCTCATCATTTGATTACATGCTACCTGACAATAGTGATCTTTCAGGTGTGGAGGAGGCTCTTAACTTTCTGCTTGTTAGTTTCATTACATAATCCTGAGTTCTAGTATTATGAGAGAGTAACACTATCCATTCTTTCCCCATGTATAACTTTCTAAACCTCAACAATAACAGTAATTTTACAAGCAGCCCACAGAAATGTAAATGTAGACGAATACTTCTAGGCTATGGATGGGTATGGGCTTTTCACATATATATATGTTAAAGCACCGGTTAAGTCATTCATTGTGTGCTGAAGGGCTTACTTAAATTCTTGTGGGACAGTGAGGAATGGTTGTGTTTTCATTCCAAGTTCTCTCATTATCAGACTACACATGAGAAATCAGACAATTCAAATTGCAATTCTAGTATGAATTTTCCAAGGCATATCTTTATCTGATCCTGCAGAACTTGACAGATTATAAATCAGAAAGAATACTCCAAAATTATTAGCATTTAACATTCTTAATTGCCTGCATAGCTTTAACTATACAATAGATGTTTGTGTCATCTAAATAGAATGCACTATAACATTCCATGAAATATGATTTCTAACCAATGAATGCCAATTTCTATTTGCCTTTAATTTCCTCTCAATACTAAGTTCATCAGAGTGTGACAATTAATTAACTTAATTAAGCTAACAATTATGCTCTTTCATAGGTCAATATGTAGAGCTACTCAGATTAATAGCGCAGCTTGTAAAGTTAATCTTCTTGTATAATGCAAATGACACTAAGTCATGTATTAAATACCTCCTTGAGTAATAGAAGAAATTGGACTAAGTGTACTTTAAAGAAAGGCAGAGACTGTGAAAAGGTTAAATAAAGACAAATGCCCCGGATTTGTGAAAATGTTTTAACAGAAGTAATTCATATTTAAACTAGAAGTCTTCCAATTCAGCTACCTCAGCTTAAACATGCATACTAATAAATTAACTTGCAAGGCAATATTGTTTTTTCTTGCTTTCTCATACATTTTTTATTTAAATGATTGCTGTAACACAATTTCGAGTTGCTTTTTATCATTTAAAAAGAACACAACAGCATTCTAAATGGGGGAAGAGGGAAATTGATTCTTTAAGAAGAGGTACATGACTAAGAAAACCAAACTAAACCAAACCAAACTGCAATTTCATTCATTACAGTCAGAGAGATGAGTTAAAGCTGCAAGTCAAAAGGGCAGGAAATCCATCTACGGTTGGTGGCTGGCCCTTCATGGCTCAATTTTAGTCCCATCTTCCGTACTGTACCATAATGCATGATAGAAACAGTGTTGGTGTGTGTTAAAGCGGAAACACTTGTTATATAGTAAGTCAATATATTTATACCCAACCCTCCAAATAAACATTTCCAGGATGGTTGAGAAACTAATGTTGAATGGAAACAACTGTCCTTTAAAATGCTGATTCCAATTAACAGAGCAGGTAATATTTGTGCTAACTTTTGGAACACATGGAAATAACACATGGAAATAAATGGCGATGAGTAACTTCAATGGGTCTACTCCTGAGTAAAAGTTAGTTGACTACAAACCTTGCCAAGTTAATATCATAATTCTTATTACTGTGGAGCTGACAAGGCACAGCATTTATTCTTATAATTTTTATCACAGATTAATCTAGGTAGGTTATAATCATTTTGGACCAAGGAAGTAAAGAGGCCAACGGGGACTTCTAGCCATATAATGTCTATTAAGATTTTAACAGAGCATGCTAGGTACCAGTCTCCTATGGGTTAAAGGAAAGAGATAAAGAGGACAGACAAGGTCAAGTTTGCATGTAACCCTAAAAGCCATGGTTTGTTTAGCAAACCACAAGTGAACCACAAATTTTCCCACAGATTATCAAAATAGGAGGTTCTGCGAGGTCTAAGAGAGGGGGTAGGATGTTTAGTGAGGTCTACAGAAATGTGGGTGCAGGTGAGCAAAGGAAGCAGAGGTACAGGCCCTAATAATAATGATGATGATGATGATGACGATGATGATGCTAAAGGTCCTTGCTAGCTATTAGCTCAGTTGATTAGATATTATGGAATATTGTGATTTATTTATTTTTGAAAAAAGCTTGGTTTCTAAGTTAAGGACAAACATGCTATGGGGCTGTTGACAGGTTCAGCTGGGAAAGGGATTCGTGGTAGCAGTGAATTGTCAAGAAAGCATGTGTGAATTCTGTGATTATCAATGTGCTATGAGAATAATGTTCATGAGTAGTGTGTGTATACACATGTTGGGAAAGAAAGTGTAGACAACAAAAAATTAAGTCTTCCAATTTCCAATCATATCTATAGAGATCTATAGAGTTTTTTTGTGATACGTTCTAATATTACCACAACAGCTGTAGAAAATTTATATTCAGAACTGCACAGTAAAATCAAGTTTGGGCAGTACAACGCTATTTGTATTCTCAACTCAATACTAGAAAAAATACCTTCATCTTCCAGTACTGGTTCCAGAATTGTAAAATTGCACACAGTGATTGTAATCAAACCAGCAGAATATAGCAATTAGTTACACCCATAAACTAGTGTAGAAGAATATTTAAAACAGTATGAAACAATAGCAGAAATTACAACAAGAAATAAGTGTTATCATGCTGTACAGAACATAACAGATACTGCTTTCAGAAGTCATTTTGTAAATATCATCATTTTAGAGCTTTCTATTAAGTTTTTGTAATTTAGTGTTCTAGCCTTACAGTGAAAATAATGGGGCAAGGATTTGTAGCTGAGATTTGTGTTTGCTTTTTAACATTTTCATTAATGGAAAGGAAGAGAAGAGCAGGAAAACTGCACAACTCAAAAGGAAAAAGGGAATGTTGGCCTTTTGCAGACTGCAAGCAGTTAAAGAATATCATAAACACATGATGATCACGCCATGAAAAGGGATATAGAATTTAGTGCGTACTCTGTATCAAGTCACAAAGATTTTATCTGAAATGTATTCTATTTTAATGCACATTAAGACCGCAGATGAAAAATGTTCTTAATGGAATTGGGAAAAGGATCTACAGAGGGAAATTTCTCCAAAAGTTTGGTGTTTGCTTTTGGAACCTGGAAGGCAGTTGACTGAGCTCAATGTTGAGAGAAAGAGAGAGAGAGAGAGAGAGAGAGAGAGAGAGAGAGAGAGAGAGAGAGAGAGAGAGAGAGTATAAAAATGCCAAGGCAAGGGCATTAATGGTAAAGGGGCTCCTTTAAACACCTTTAAAATTAAGTAAGATCTATAATGTTGGAAACAGTAACTTATCATATTGTACTGAAACCAAATTAATTTGCACTGTACTGTACATTTCTTTCATATATGGTGCCTGTATTCCAGAACCAAAGCATTTTACAAAAAAAGGCTAGTATAGCTTGAACTATGTGCATAATTTATTCATTTTATACCAGGTTTTACATCTAGAAAGAAACCCAATGTGGTATGGAATGCTCTACTGATTGCCAGACTGGTTTATGCTCACCATTGGAAATGTTAAGATATATATTTGAAACTAGAATGGCTGGGAAAATCATGGGATTCTCTTTGATTTGTTAAACCGTAAATCTCCAGATGCATTTAAACTTTTTAATGAAATATAGAACCCAGTAGAGGTATTTTTTAATATAAAGAATACCATTTCCCTGGATTATGGTTGATGTGACTGGTTAAACCCTATATAGAGCTTAATATTCTGTCTATTGTAAATATCACACAGAAAGACTGCTTTTATACAAAGTGTACTCTTGTAAGTTTTGATGCTTGGTTCAAATATAACTAGGAAAAAAGTAAGTCAGTGTGACTCTTGCAGAGTTATGAGTTAGCTGCTTTGACTTGAAAAAATGGGGGATATTGGCATTTTTTCAGCTGGGACTCCAAAAACATGGGATAAGGAGCAACTGCAACAATGATAAACAATGCTAGGGAAAAAAAATAAGAGAGTGCTGGTGCAATGGAGTAAATAATCTAAATTAGGAATGGTCAGTTGTCAGGCAGCAGCCCACAAAACAATTTAAACCGGCTTCTAGCAGGCTTATCAATCTTTAATTAAGCTATAATGATTATGTTTGTTTGGAAACAAATGTGCTCCACCTTTTAATGCGATACATCTCCTTGAAGCTTTTAAGTAATGCCCTGGCCACATCTAGGTGCATAGTAACCAGGGTGGATAAAATTAAACTTTTTTTAAAAAATAAAATAAAAATAGGATTGTTTATTTAAATTGGATTTTTAAAATAAAATGCTTTTGGAGGAAAAATCTTTCTAAAGATAGTTTTCTATTTAAGTTACATTATAGTCCAAAGACTAGTCATCAGGAAATAAGGATTTGTAAGTTTTTCATGTGTGCTAAAACTCAGTCTAAGTTGTTGGGTTTTTTAAAACTGTTTGACCACATCAGTTAACAAACATGGATACATAGGCTATAATGTTATTGTTTTAGTTAAATAAATTGTTTAAATTGTTATTAAGGAAATGATTATTTTTCTCCTTCCAATAAAGTACAGCAGAAAAGTTGTCCAAATATAAACAGTTAACTTATTAAACCTCACAATAATTTGAAGAATCTGAAGAAGTGTGCATGCACACGAAAGCTCATACCTATGACAAACTTAGTTGGCCTCTGACGTGCTACTGGAAAGATTTTTTTTAGTTTTTGTTTCGACTACATCAGACCAACACGGCTACCTACCTGTAAATAATTTTATAACTATGTGTCTATGTATTTCTAATAGTATAACCAAATCAGTAATTTTTTATATAACTGTAAAAACTACTCTGAAAATTTATTATTCCCAAAATGAAACCTTCCTCTTGATATAAATATTAAGATTATACCAGCAGGAATGTCTTTCATCAACCTCAGCTAGGACTGCCAATAGCCAGGGATAATGGGAGTTGTGGTCCAGCAACATCTGAAGTGCCTCTGGTTCCCCAGCCCTGGGCTACCAACTGAATTACAGAAATTGACCAGCAGAAGTTGTATCTGGAGGCTGCAGCCTAAGTCAGAAAATGCTGTTGCTCCAAGAATGCAAAAACTGGCCACCCATAAGCTAATTATAACCATTGGCAAACCCTAAATAAAGGAATCTTACAGTAGCCACCATAAACACTTTGCTCCAAAGCAACCATTATTATACTAGAACTGTAGAAGGCACTGTGCAGAATTCACTGTGTTATTTTGAAAACCTTTGTAAATGTAGGACAAATAGAATCTATTTGAACCATTTTAATCAACATCTCAGGTCCCTGATGTAGCCCAAAGTTTGAGGCCAGTCAAAGACGAAATTACAGTAAGAATTTGAGAATGAATTTGAGCATTCTAATGACTGCAATACTTAAAACAAATTTTTGAAAAATTATGCCTTCCTTTTTTTAAAAAAAAAATCTATTAATGAAAGTTCTAGTTTCTGCTGTAAATATCACCAAGGAAAAGGAGGCTTAACAAATAACAAATACTGATTATTAAGGAACAAATGTGACAAGTGGGAAAAAATTAAATAAAGTAATTAAACAGCTGCCATCTATACATACAGATTAAATAATATTTGCCCATATTTGCAATAATGCAACCAAATGTTTCCACCTCTTTCAAAGGCTAATGTAACAGATAAAATGTCTCATAGGAAATATGCCAAACCTTGTGCAGAATGAGGTATGCTTAAGCCCAGTTAAATTCAGCGGACTGAGGCATGCTTCATTCAGCACAGGACTGGCCTATAATCTGTTTGCGGAGTACTTAACATCCTAATTAGCAATAGTCATTTATTTATATGCCACTTTCCCATAATTATGCTCAAAGCATCTCACAGAAAGAGCAGAAACAAATCTAAGTTAACTTAGGAAGATGACATATCATTACCCATTAAAAAGCATGATCTGTTATTGCTGTGAAGAGTCTGCAGTGCCACAAGCACAGAATGCCTATTAGACTAGGAACGGAGTCAAAAATATACTTTAATACTTTCCCGTTAGATCAGCCTTAATGTTTTGCACAGATCTTGTATATGAAAGTTGGATGCAGAAAGCCAAAATAACAGCATATGCATACCAGTATTCCACAATGTAGTCATTTTCTGTTTCACATTGCAGCTATGGAGATTATGAAATAGTATCTACTATTGTGAAATAGAAGATTAAATTCTATGGGTTGGTTGAATCCAGGGATATGCACACCAAAAGGTCCGGGCATAAGTTGCTTTCTTTCTCTACCCACTTCTTTTGTTAACTGGACAATAGGGTGGAGTAGATTATGGTAAGCTGAGGCATATGATCACTGGAAGGGGTCAAGAAGATTTTATCTGTGTATTTTGGCAATGGGTGTTTAATTGCATTGCTCTTTTAAACATTAATATGCACACAGAAAACACCACACACATTTAAAACAGTTTTCTGCCTTAAAGAACAACCCGTTGAATCCATCCAATATTGCAGCATTAATGGCTACAACTATAAATAAGCACAAAGAATGAAGGCCAACAGTGCTAAAAGGCCTGTTTTTCAGTCTCTCAAAAGTAAGAATTAGGAGATTTTCCATTACAGCCCTGGAGAGAAACAAGGAAATGTAAGGAAGCCAAACCACAAGCCTAAAGAATGACAGGCAGCAATTGCCAATTCCAGTCTTCCGTATACAAGGAACTCCAACATCAGATAGAGCTAGAATGAGAAGGATGATACAACCTCTAGTGAAGCAAGAGGACAGGATGGGACAGTAACTGCATGTGAGTGGCTTCAGGGTAGTTCTTGTTGTTTTAATAGCTCCAAGCACTTAACAGTAGCAGAAAGAGGTTAAGGATGGAGTGGAAAGCTCAGTTCCTATTGTCAGTTCTATCCAGACAAGCTTGAGTGTAGGTGAGACGGCTTGCACACCAAAGTCCCTGTGCGCAATCCAAACCCTCACTTCCAACAGAGACCTATTCAGTTAATCCACTCCAGTTTAAAAAAATACAAACCTTAATAGTTGGCCACTAAAATGTATAGATTTACAGATATGGTACCTTCCACCAGCATTCAAATGGTCCTCGCAGGAAACTTCTCAAATGATTCAAAAATACTTTTGTGGCTGAGCTGCAGGTCTGTTCCTGTCAACCTTACACACACACACACACACACACACACACACACACGGACAAGCACAAATGGGAGTCACCAGAAAGCAAGGGTTTAGGATAGTACTAGCGTTATTTAACATTGCTCTTCCTTCTTCCCAATACTCTACTTACTCAACAATTCCTTTGGCGCTCAATTTGCTTTAGCACATTTACTTGCACATTTTAGCCCTAAATCTATAGATGAAGTTTCATTATTTCAGTGACTTTTTTATTATACTTTGAAATCTAAGAGTTTGGCTAAGTGAGAATATTATGCCCACCAAAAGTCATTGCCAAGCTTACCTTTCATCAGAATTCTGAAATCTATGTGGATAGATTTACTAAGTAAAATCCACCGACAGCTAGCTTTTTCATCATATTTAATTTCATCTCCAAAAACTGGTCTACTCAAGCAACATTATATGAGTGAACCTATGTGACTACTGTGGACATCAGAAATTGATTTTACATGCTACCAAGTATTGGAAAATTGGATAACTGAGGAGGAGAAAAAGAGCAGAAAGAACAGCCTTCCTAAATGTTGGAATTCAACCAATTTTACTGCAGCACATGAACTTTATAGGTGGATAGTAACTTTCTGGAAAGCCTGATGTGTAGTTTACTTTCACTGTTTTCTTGAAACGGAATCAAACCAATACAAAAATAAATAAATGAATAAATAAATGAATATATAAGAATAGGAGAAAACCTCTTAAGAGTCCAATAGTCAGTTCATTAACAGAATAGACACGGAATGTCCTACCTCTTCTGGATATGTCTGTGCCACCGATACCAGCTGTTCAGAGCTACTTCTTGAGGTAGAGGGTACAACATTAGTTGAGGCCTCTGATACCACCTCATTTGACGGCTCGGAGTCCTGAGTGCAACAGAGACAAATAGACTCCTCAGTAGAGTGCTGAGGTGACTGAAGGTATGGACACAACAAATCTCTATATTTTGAAAATAAAGTCTAAGCTTCATTTCCCCTCTTTTTGTTTAATTGAAACCATTTAGCCACTATTTAATTGAAGCATTACATGCAAAGCATGGGAATTCTGCATTCCACCCCGTGGTATAAGGAACATGAATATGTATATTTAGAATATAGTTATTAATAGGTATTTTCCCTCTATACCTCAAATACATAGTTCAACAATTAACTTCAAGGAAGTACTGAACAAACATGGTATTCAAATGTTGCATATTAATTTAATGATATTAAAAAGAATCCACTTCCCCCAATTGTACTAGAGTTTCTGAGTGAAATCTGAATTGGCCATAGAAATAAAACTTGATAAGAACTCAAGCTGCACTTGTGGCTAACACTCCATGTTAAGACTGAAGGCACGGGGGGGGGGGGGAGAACTGGACTAGGGAGGGAAACTTTACTACTATGCCAATTTATTGCTACAGGATCCATGATTGTAAAGGAATTGGAAACCTCTGAAATTTACTGCTCAAAAGTATAATATAACTTCTAGTTACCACTATAACAGACTTTTAATGGCCTCCTGATAGTTTCTGCATTTATTAATGACCTGAATCACTTCATGCAAAGTTTGCAATACCAGTATATTCTACTAGCAACAGGATCTTCAGAAAGAAGTGCCCTGTAAGAAATGTACAAGGCTTCAACACTTTAGTGTTTTATATGAAGTCCCCCAGCCCCTTAAATGGAAGCAGAGTGAAATGTAGGGATTTTCTGGGTGAGAGAATGCTAGTAGGATGCTCTTGCAGCCCGGTGGTTGTGATGGACATCCAGCTGCAGTGTGCATAAGAAAAAGGAGAGTTTTAACAGCTCTGCTTCCTCGGTGGACTTCATAGCTCAAATTTATTGAGCTATGCGAAAATCTGGAACAAAAATATTAATTTGCGGCAAGGCGGTTGTTTGCTGCACTGGTCCTTTCAAAGTTTTGGATGCCATTACAAAGAATGCAAAGCTATGCACATGTGATTAATCACTTTACTTCCATGCAGTCATTCATTAGAAAGAAAACAAGTGATGCATAGCTAAGCTTTCCCCCTTCCCATAAAGAATCAACTCTGAAAATAAAAGGCAGGTTTTACTGACAGTTCTGTTCAATCAACTGTTTTTGACCAAACTGTGACACACATAAACTAGGCTTCAAATGAAAGTGAAGCACAGTGATCCACACACGTTTCTGCACATACGAAGATCCAACTGCCTGTGGATCTGCAGTTACAGATATCTCTGTTCCTTGCTAACACCAACACTGTCAGAAACACTTTCTCGTTCCACACGTCTTGTCAACTATTGGAAAATGTAGGATTATCCTAGTATTAATCCTTTGCTTTGCTTTCCCAACCACATTTTAGGATGCTAATTTTGCCTGCACAGAGACAATGTAGCATTTCATGGCAAAACTCTCACTTGTACAGTGGAACCTCGGTTTATGAACACCTCGGTTTACGAATTTTCGGTTTCCATCTGGAACGGATTAATTCACTTTCCATTACTTTCAATGGGAAAGTTCGTTTCAGTTTATGAACGTTTCAGTTTAAGAACAGACTTCCGGAACCAATTACACCCATGCTTCGGGTTAAGTACGCTTCAGGTTGAGTACTCCGTGGACCTGTCTGGAACGGATGAATCCACTTTCCATTACTTTCAATGGGAAAGTTCGCTTCAGTTTATGAATGCTTCAGTTTAAGTACTCCGCGGACCATCTGGAACAGATTAATCCACTTTCCATTACTTTCAATGGGAAAGTTCGCTTCAGTTTATGAACGCTTCAGTTAATGAACAGACTTCCGGAACCAATTGTGTTCATAAACCAAGATACCACTGTATATGGAAATATCCCTTACATAATTATTCAACTTATTTAATATCTATTTGTTTCATTGTTTAAACAACGTAACGTTACATTTTATTCAAGGGAGAGTTCTATTTTCTGAGCAGCATACTGAGGACTGTATATCTGCTATCGTGTATCTTGTTAATAGAAGATTGCTGTCAATGGATAAGAGTTTTAACCTTTCAAAAAAAAATTGTGGGTTGTATCCAGAGTGCTAAGCAGATGTTCCAAGGATTTGTTAGTGCAATGGAAAGTTCTACCCTTCTCTATCCCCTGCTTGACCCCTAAAGACTGAGAATTCTCCTAATCCTCCAGAGCAGATTTGAGGAGGGCATGAGGCACACGCGGAGGGAAGTTCTGTTGTGCAAGTGCAAATCCCTGCACTAATGGAACAAGTGCACTGCACACCCCTCAACATCTCAGGAACAACACAGAATAAAAACATTTCAGGAAAAATTGGTCTATCAGTTCAATACTGTTTACTCAGACTGGTAGCAGTTTTTTCAAACTGGAGTCTTTCTCAGCCCTTCCTGGAGACATGAGGTACTAAAAGTAAGACCATCTGCATACAATTTATTTGTTTTAACACTGTTCTACGGCCTTTACTCAAAGTAAATTGGATAGCAACTTAGCGCCACCTATTTGAGTTCAGGCTACCACTTTTGTGTTCCTGCAGCATCTCTTCTCCTGGGTCTAACAACCTCTGCAGGCCTTGTTTCCAGTGCATACCTGCATTCCTTGCAAGCCACCCAGTAAGGAACAAGGCACACACATACACAAAAACCACAAGTGGGATCAGCTATGTAAATATATTCTTGGTGATTACGCCATACAGAATACTGTTAACTCTATAGATTACTTTTATGGCCTGCAAAACTTTTGCTAGCTGTAAACCATATAACTTTTTACAGTATAAGCAACTTTTTAAGAGTGTCAAATACCTACACAGGTGGCTGCTAACCAAAAATAATTCTGTGTGCATGCAAAAATGCTCCCCCATCTCACCCCAGACTTTGGGTTTGTTACCTTTTCCCTTCTGGCTGCACCCCAATATATCATATTGAATTTCACTACACAGTGTCCTTGGAGCTTCAGAAGCTACTTTTCTAGGAGGGACGGGAATGCAACGGAAAAAGGGAACAGAAAAGCCTCCATGCGAGTTGATCGAATGAATTCTCAAATACATATCACAGAGAAGCACTGATGCTCAATGGAAGACAACAAATGTGAAATTAATCCTGAATGGTCTGCAGGAAGAAAATAAAATCCAGATGTATGAAGTGCTAAGTAATATTAAACCATAAAGCTTTCAAGGTAACTGCATCTTTGGGGGGGGGGAGTAATAGCATGCTACAATACTCCCTTCACCTCTATTCAGGTCACAGAAAAAAGGGAAAGGACCCCTGGACGGTTAAGTCCAGTGAAAGGTGACTATGGGGTTGCGCCGCTCATCTTGCTTTCAGGCCGAGGGAGCTGGCGTTTGTCCACAGACAGCTTTCCGGGTCATGTGGCCAGCATGACTAAGCCGCTTCTGGTGCAACAGAACACCGTGACATAAACCAGAGCACACGGATACGTTGTTTACCTTCCTGACGCAGCGGTACCTATTTATCTACTTTCTTATTACTTTCAATGGGAAAGTTCACTTCAGGTTAAGTACGCTTCAGGTTAAGTAAGAACTTCCAGAACGGATTAATCCACTTTCCATTACTTTCAATGGGAAAGTTCGCTTCAGGTTAAGTACACTTCAGGTTAAGTACAGACTTCCGGAACCAATTGTGTATTTAAACCAAGGTACCACTGTATAAGACAATACAAGTCAGCCTAAACCTAAGGATGTATGATAACACTGAAGTTCTAGTTACAGGTAGGTAGCCGTGTTGGTCTGCCATAGTTGAAACAAAATTTAAAAAATCCTTCCAGTAGCACCTTAGAGACCAACTAAGTTTGCCATTGGTATGAGCTTCCGTGTGCATCCACACTTCTTCAGATACTTCTTTTTCAGTGTATCTGAAGAAGTGTGCATGCACACGAAAGTTAATACCAATGAAAACTTACCGTAGTTGGTCTCTAAGGTGCTACTGGAAGGAATTTTTTTATTTTTGTTTTGAACACTGAAGTTGTTTGTTTGTTAGGGTGGGTCTGGTGCATTTTTAAATTTCTAAGTTTTATTCAATATCAGTCAACACTATTACATAACAAAGAGAGTCACTACATTGTGACCAAAATACAGGCACTCATAGACACCGCCATCCATCCATCCCACAAACACACAAAGGGACACAAATAGTAAGGAGCGGAAAATGGGGGAGTGGCAGGAGACATTGCCTGGTGTATCACTAGGCCTCCATAATTTCTAATGACTATGACAATAAGAAAGCACTAAACTTTTCTCAGTTAATGGTGCAATCATGATTCTTCAAAGTATAATGTATATGTACACCACAAGTTCTGCCTGGACACGGAGGTCCAGTGCTGAAGGCCTTCTGGCGGTTTCCTCGCTGCGAGAAACAAAGCTACAGGGAACCAGGCAGAGGGCCTTCTCGGTAGTGGCACTCACCCTGTGGAACACCCTCCCACCAGATGTCAAAGAGAAAAACAACTACCAGACTTTTAGAAGACATCTGAAGGCAGCCCTGTTTAGGGAAGCTTTTAATGTTTAATAGATTATTGCATTTTAATATTATGTTGGAAGCCGCCCAGAGTGGCTGTGGAAACCCAGCCATATGGGTGGGGTATAAATAATATATTATTATTATTATTATTATTATTATTATTATTATTATTATTAGTCTTACAAACATAAAATGGATACATATAAAATAAACGTTATGGGATTTCAAATTACTGTTTACATTCATATTTGTACATAACACAAAACATACTTCTTTAAAAACAAAACAAAACATTGATGCTTCTGAAATAAAGAAATTTCTCTCTCTGCAACATGATACATTTGAATATATTATGTTAACTCTTATCAGTTTTCATACATCATCCTTTACCCTGGATTCGGATGAAAATTACGCAAGCCATAAATTAGCTTTAAACAAGCTTTGAATCAGACTCGAGCTAGTTTTCAAATTAAAAAGCCGTCAGTATATTACAAGGTGCTGTCATTTTATTACCGCAATCAATTCAGTGTGGCCTGAGGTATAAGGAAAATGGATGCTGTCTTCATTTGCAAAGGGTTTATCTCCTGCACCAGGCTCTGAACTACTTGACTGCAGTAATGAATTGGGAACCAAAGTTACTAACAAAGACTTTTAAAAACAGCAAAGCTGAAGACAGTAGTTCGTTTTTAGAATCACATAATGGGAAAAAGTCCTTTCTTGAAAGAAATGGCATGAAACCATTTCTTATAAAGTGGAAGGATAATGGAAAAAGAGTTACCACTTTTTTTAGCACTAGTTATCTCAGTTTAAAATATTCTAAAAGTTCATTTTACAGCCTACTCTATTGCTCCCAGTTCCTGACATAATTTTTGAAGGACATTCATGAGAATCCTTTTCTACTGTATACTATTACAAAATTGTTCAGATGAAAATAAGGAGGTACTGGTTTATTTCGATTCCCTTATATTAAGATATGTGGAACAAAAAAGAAGCAGTTAGTTAGTACTAAAATTTGTAAACCGCTCTGAGATTCCCCCGCCCTTAATATCAAATGGTATAATTTTTTTGTGATGGACAGCGGCTTCAATTTACACTTTTTGTAGTTCCACAGTAATGTCCAAAGAGGAAACTAACTGGAAGAGATATGCAAGTTCGTCACTGCACTACCCCTGGGAAAGTTCTACTCTAGCATTAAAAGGGCAAGTCTCCAGATATCTGCTAGACACGGCAGTGCTTAAACATGTGTTGGTCATGTTAAGCCAATCAATTTTTCAACTATCAATGTATGATTGATTTCAAGGAAAGGTCTATCACTTTGCATGCAAAAGGTCACAGGTTTAATCCTTGGTATCTCTAGGTAGGGCTGTGAAAAACTCCTCCATGAAACTGAAAAACTGCTGCCATCTCTGTAGACCAGGCATAGTCAAACTTGGCCCTCCAGCTGTTTTGGGACTACAACTCCCATCATCCCTAGCTAACAGGACAGTGGTCAGGGATGGTGGGAATTGTAGTTCCAAAACATCTGGAGGCCTGAGTGATTGATGAACCAATGGCAGCAAGCTATATTCCTCCACACATCTGACTAAGTACACTTACTGTAGGTTTGGCTTTAGCCTACCATGGATGGTACATCATCATCATCATTATTATTCCTTTATACATTCATCACCATACAGCATTAGGTTCTTGAGACAACTTACATCAATACAGCAAAGGCATACAAAATACATACAACAAAGAGTCAAACTAACCAAGAATAGTCATACATAAATATCCAGAAAGTTAAAACTTACAACCCTTCACATGACTACAGTATGACCCACCATCAAAAACAAACTAGCCAACAGCAAGAAGCAGACAAGAAAACATCCACAATTAAATGCTTGGGGGTAAAGAGAAATCATGATCTGGTGCCAGAAAGAGGGCAATGTAGTGCCAGGCTTGCTTTCTTGGGGAAAGTATTCCGTAATGGGCTACTGAAAATGGTCCTCTCTCCTGCAGCCAACCTCTGCATTTCTACTGGAAGAAGTACTCTGAAGAGAACCTCTAATGAAGACATAATGGCCTGCATATGCAACCAAATTTGAAGCCACAGATCTCCCATTTGTTGTGGATCAGTGGTGGAGCTTCATGCTCCGGCCCCTGGGGGCGGGGCTGGCGCCCGTTCCGGGGGCGTGGCGTGCGTTCCGGGGGCATGGCGCGCCTCCTGGAGGGGTGTGACACACGTTCCGGGGGTGGGACGGCCGCCCGCGATGACGCCCCTTGGAGCCCGCCGCTCGGGGCAGCCCGTCCCCACTGCCCCTATCTTCCTATGCCCCTGTTGTGGATGCTTCTTCAAGCCACAAATAAGGAGTTTTGTATGGGCCATAGCTGCCAAGTTTTCCCTTTTCTCGCGAGGAAGCCTATTCAGGATAAGGGAAAATCCCTTTAAAAAAGGGATAACTTGGCAGCTATGGTATGGGCCTGCACCTGAGGTATGATAAATTGACATGTGGCAATGACGTAGTATAAGCAGACATTGCAACCATATAGCCAACAGATATGCCAAAGTTGCGCAACTGTCTGTAGGACTTCAGTTCATCCTTTTCCACCACTGCTCGCATGCCAACACTTGTCACTCAATTTAATGTTGCACATTTTGACTATGCCTCATTAAGAAGAAAAGAGTACTACAGTTCTGCTGTAAATTGATCTCTTCTCCACACTGGGTAACAGCTTTATTATTATTCTGGTTGTCACACTTATTTACGGTATTAAGAATAAAAACAAGCATTGGAAGTAAATGATCTTTCTGTGGAAAGGTCTTCCAAAACGTGTTACTTACAACCTTCTTTCTATGCTTATTTAGAAACAGGTTTGTCCTATAAGGTTGAAAAATACCAGGTATGAGACAAGACAAAGCAGTCGTCCTATAAAATTGATTTAATGCAAGCTAGCTGAATGTTCCAATGCCATTTAGTTGTAAACTGCTAATACAGATCCTTTTATTAATACAGTGGAAGCCTAGCACAAAGAATATTTTATTACATCTAAGTCAGCAGCATTAAAATTGGGCCTGTTTATTAAAAAAGGAATGAAGAACCCAGCTACCACAGTTTAAGGGGCAAAATTAATCAGCAACCTTTTGCTGAGCTCACAGGAACTGAAAGGTCAAAACTAGTGCTGCTTCAAAAGCTCAGAAATTCTTCACTCTTTGTAAATTACAGGCACTGAAAATTATGCAGAGCGCTACTCTGCTAAGTCACTGGAAATGCTTTAAGATGGGCTCTGCCCACAGTTGTATCCATGCTACGTAGGGTTATATCTATGAAATGAATCTGAGAACTCAGCCCTTTCTTTTTTATTATCTGTCCCCCTACTGATTAGCGCAATCTTAAATACATTTCCACTTAAACTGTTGGATGCATTTCGTATTCCAGACAAAAAACTAAAAAGTGTTTGCAAAAATAGCCCTATGATAGTGGCCCAGACCTAGGATAATGAAATACTTCAACAACATTGTGCATTGTTCTGCACCCTTGTATGGAACCGTATTGGGAGAAAGTATGGGCAAGCACTCACTTGACCCACTAAATATTCATACAAGGCAAAAACCTTCTTCCTGGGAAAAGGGAAAGGAATATCTTAAGTTCTTCTTAAGCTAGAGTTTGAGATGGTCCCATGCTGTAGTTGCCTATTTATACAGAACCAAGAAACAGCAACATGTTTAGGGGTGACTAAACTAGATAGGACTAAACTTGAGATGACTTATCTTCTTCTACCCACAATTCTAAATTTCCCATATCCCAGTTTTCCCTGCTTTTCTATTACTAAGATAATCTTTGTCAGTTGTCTCTGCCATCTATTAGTATTTTCCATTTTTAACTTGGTGCCATGCTGCTATGTGCTCTAATTTTCCTAACACACACCATCCTAATCTCTAACTGAAACTCCTGACCTCGTCTGCAGTAACCTTACACATTGTTCCAATACCTTTTCTCATCTATTGTTATATGCCCATTACTGCACTCTGAAGGCTTTATTCTTTATTCCTACTGCTTTTTCTGCTTGTCTTACTAACCTGTGATTTTATGGACCTTCTCTCATCACATTTTTCTGCTTTGACATTGCTTGCTGCATAAAACATATTTATAATGTTTCCATAGTACTTCTTCAAATGGGTTTTCTCATGTGTGTATGGATATTGCTGTTTGGGCTATAACAAGATAAATTTCCTCTTAGCATATTTTATTGTTGTTGCTTTGTTGCTGTTGTTTAGTCATTTAGTTGTGTCCAACTCTTCGTGACCCCATGGACCAGACCACACCAGGTACTCCTGTCTTCCACTGCCTCCCGCAGTTTGGTCAGACATGTTGGTAACTTCGAGAACACTGTCCAACCATCTTGTCCTCTGCTGTCCCCTTCTCCTTGTAATTGTTGTTGTTTGCTTAAGTTAAACCATTACTTCCATGCCCTTTCCACCATTTTAAAATGGTTGGTACTGGACATTTGCAGAGTACACAGTACATAAAGCAGACTAATATATATTTCTGGGCAACTCATAGTCAAGGAGGCCTCTAATATTTACCATCTGAAGTCCATTTCAGACTTATTGAATCCTGAGGTGCCAATCCTAATTACTAAAATGCAAGCTGGCCAAATTTGCGTATGCTCCACTTCTGCTAAAGTATTTTAGATGCATTTAGCAAAATTACATATACTATATTTTAACGAATGCAGTTTGCAGATATCTTGCTGAAGTACTTGTTACTTCAATCTGCTAATCAAGTTAACTCTTAAGGAAGTAGCTGCTCAGCTAGTAACTTCTGGTAGCTAAATATGACAAAGCTTCTGCAGCTATTTGGTGCATATAAACCTTTCAAGGCAGAGGATGCAAAATATGCAAGACTCTCCAAACATACCCAAAGGAGTTTTCAAACCACTGAACCACATAATCACTTTCATCCTTTACCAAAGATATGTTTAGTGAAAAGCTAGAGATAAATTTAATTGCTGCCAGAATTTAACAATGCAAGTGCGTCTTCAGGATTTAGAGAATATATTTTTTAAAGTCAGCTACAACAATCACAAAAAATTGTGCAGTCTCTGGGGAGAATTAATTATAATGCACTTAGAATTATATTCACCTGTTAACTATTTGTGCAAGCAATTTTAAGAAGTAACTTCTAGCTGGAATAACAGTATAGAGTAATTGAGGTTCTCTTCCTTTCTACACACCAATAGGAACAATCCAGAAATCCCCTGCCATCTTTTGCAAAGATGTGAGTGCAATTTAGTATATTTTTATTTTCAAGTGCAGCACTTAAACCTTCTCTAGTACTACCTAATCTTATACAGTGGTACCTCGGGTTACGAACGCGATCCGTTCCGGGTCGCAGTTCGTAACCCGAAAAGTTCGTAACCCGAAAAGGGCCCGAACCTCCGTTTTGCGCATGCACAAAGCGCTATTTTCGCGCATGCGCAAAGGCGTGCGGCGCTTTTGTGCACACGCGCGCAGCGAAAATACTTCCGGGTTTGCGAAGTTCGTAACCCGGGTTGTTCGTAACCCGAGGTGTTCACAACCCGAGGTACGACTGTACAATCAAACTACATTTTTAGTGCTATGTGAAAATGTTTCTTAATAAAAATAAAATTCACTGCAATCTCCCCTCACTCTCAAATAAGCACTGAAGCTTTATACAACATTCACCATCTGCTGTTAACAACTGAAATGTCTTTGCTTTGTTTAATGTGTTGGTTGTATTACCGTATATATTATTGGTTACCTGCTTTTAAAAACTGGTAGACTGCTTTACTTTTATACTGTATTGGTGTCTCTTTATCCTTCTGTATTCAACCCCTGAATTATCTTGAATTAGTAGGCAGACATCAGAAGTTATCAATCTGATCCCTGAAATGTGGAGATCCCAACTCAACACAGAAGTTTTTAATATAAACACGAACTCAGGGCAAAAATGAGAAATGAGCTAAGAGGAAGGCACATTTGGTGAACCCTCACTGTGATCCACTCCTGCCCGGAAACCTATGTCCCCACTGTGGAAGGACATGTGGATCCAGAATTGGCCTCCACAGTCACTTACGGACTCACTGTTAAGTCCATTCTCATGGAAGGCAATCTTACTTGGCTACAAGTTATCGCCAAAAGAAGAAAAAAGAAAGAAGTCCTTTCTGCTGCAATCTCCTACTAAATCGTTAAGTACAATAGAAAACAGTTTCATGTAAAAAATGGTAGAGGAATAGGAGATGGCTGTTAGGCACTATGTAGTACACAAAGACGACAGCCAATGGTAAAAATGATTATGAGATGGTATGATAAAACAATCTTGCTTTCAAATCCAATTTGTTGCTACTTCCAGACTTCTTGCCAGAGGTTATAGCTGTATGGATCAGTGTTCTTCCTGCTGGGATTGTCACAAGAGATATCACCATAATGGCTCATCTCCCACACCAAGGAATTCCCCACAGATGATCTCCATCTAGACCCTTCGTTTACACTCAATCATCCTGCTGCTACTTTAAATACCAAACAAAAGGCAGCGAATCACCATCACTAGGCTTGCTAAATGTCTTTAAAAAGAAAACAAATACATCCAAATTTCCACACTGATGCATTTAAAAATGTCGTATGAAAAAATGCACACAACTGCATTTTTAAATAAAAAATTCATTATAATGAGATCTTTGAAATATTTCAATATATCATCTTCCAAGGCTTGTAGGATAATTGCTCAATTTTTCAAGGGCTAAACTTTTGGAAAACCTTAGCATCATATATATTCATCTACCACTTTTTTTTTTTTTTTGGCAAATGATTCCTTCCTGGAAAACTCTGTATTTGAAATTGCCATTCGTGTTCTACATAGTAAGTACAAAGTTTTGTAGCCATTTAACAGTTTATGAGGAAGGTTCTAAGTAAAAGAGCCATATCTATTTTTCCAATAGTCATTCTATTAAAGTTAATATGGGCTCTTGTAATTAAGTAAATAATAACCAAACTTTGCAATCACAGGTTGCTAATAAGAAGTAGTAATGGTGAACTACAATTTGTTGGCAAATTTGCTTATAATTCTATTGTCAGCATGAGACCTTAATTATTAGTACACTCATTTAAAAGCATGTAGTCTAAAGAATCTTACAAGCAAGTAAATTAGATTAAAGAAGTGAATCTAAATGCATGTTCTAGCTATCAAACTTGATAAATGAAAAGGCTGTAAAGGTGTGGCTGCTCTGGAAATATTGGCTTCCTTAACTATGGGACCAAAGGAAAGGAGAGCTGATATTGTGTATATCACATGAGAAAGAAGCCATAAAATAAAATGAAAATTTAAATAAGATTAGAAATAATGAGTACTATCTAGAAATGGATCACCAACTAGAGGCATTGTGACCAAACCTGGCTTCCTGTACCATCTCTCTTCCCCCACACCTGTGTTTCTAATTTATGCAGGTGGTGGCATTTGCTGCAAAGGGCACTCGATCCTTCATTGCTCAAAGTGGGAATGAGTGTCTGCTGACAGTCAAAACAGCTATATCCATTTGTAATTTTCTACATCCCCAGAAAAATAGGATGTGAGAAAAGGGCTGGCTTCAGATTTTAGGGAATCCTGGAAAAGTGCACTTTTGTGGGCTCTCTTTTACGACAGCAGGTCCCAGAGCACTTACAGTGGAACCTCGGTTTATGAACACCTCGGTTTATGAATTTTCGGTTTACAAACACCACGGACCCATCTGGAACGGATTAATTCACTTTCCATTACTTTCAATGGGAAAGTTCGCTTCAGTTTATGAACGCTTCAGTTTATGAACAGACTTCCGGAACCAATTACACCCATGCTCCGGGTTAAGTACGCTTCAGGTTGAGTACTCCGCGGACCCGTCTGGAACAGATTAATCCACTTTCCATTACTTTCAATGGGAAAGTTCGCTTCAGTTTATGAATGCTTCAGTTTATGAACAGACTTCCGGAACCAATTGTGTTCATAAACCGAGGTACCACTGTATCTTGTAGGTGGCAGTTGTGCTGCAGTCAGCAACAGGCAATTTGAAACCACCACTACAATTTCCTTCCCATAATACCTCTGATTTAGCTATCTCTGGGGCATTGTGGAAAATTAAAATAGTAGCCGATGGGTGGCTTCAATTTTCCTGCTATAGGAGTCACAGGCTAATGATGTTACAAACACACCCACCCACATGCCTTTAAGTATATACAGAAGTTGAGAATCAACAGAAAACAGATCTGCTTCTGCTTCTGCACGACAGCTCTTCAGATATTTAAAGATCATTATCATGACTACCCTTAATCTTCTACCCAGCTCTTTCAATTCCCCCCCCCCCAATAGGACTTCCCAGACCCATCACCATCCTGGAAGCCCTTCTCAGAACACACATCAGTTTGTCACTGCTCTTGTTCACATGTGACACCCGGAACCAGCCACAATATTCCAGATGCAGCTTGATCAGTGCTGAATAAACAGGAACTATTACTGCCACTGGATGCCATCTAAGATTTCATTCGCTTTTAAAGCAGCTGCAAATTCTCCAATATGAGGCTCCATTTCCATTATGATGATAGTTTAGAATTGCCAGCTCTTCTTTGAGGAATAGGACATGACTGACCCTTCTGCATACAGTCTGACACCATAGTAGGATGTGACCCTCAGAAGTCTGCACTTGAATTTTTACAATGTTAACATTCCATGTCTCTGGAAAGGGACCCTGGTGCAAAAAATTTACTGGTGTTTAGGTCAAAATCACAAGAGCACTCACTAAGCATGTGTGTGTGGGTATACATTCAAAGCATCATTATTGCACAGAACTTAGGGGTTAAGGGCCAAGTCAGACAGAGCACAACTAAAGCTGAGTGAATACTTGGAAGATTCAGTTTAGCAGTTATTCTATTTCAAACGTTTGCTCATTAGCACAAACCCATAGCTGGACATGGACAATACTGTGCTTCAGCTGGGTCTATTCTATGTGATCAAATATCTCCTTCCAGGTATAAGGTACTAGGCTCTGGCTGGTTTTGTGGAGAAACACAATTCTTAGGTAGAGTCCACCCCACTAGGTAAAGTTGACGAAATATGATTAATGGTAAACAAGGCCATGCAAATGTTCATGTGTCTCAGTGAAGGCATTTTCACAAGGTAATTCCCCAAGTAACACAAGCTCTACAGAAATGGAAGGCATGCAGCTTTGGGATGTAGGAGATAATGATCTGGTTGAAAAGCTGAAGCTTAGCCTGTTAATGGATTTCAGTTCCTTATGGTAGTATGTCGAAGCAAAAGGATGCAGCCATATTTGATGCATATGTATGGTAAATCACCCATGAGCCTTGGGGTGGGGCGAGGGAAGTCTGCCTGAAATGTTTAGGAAACTTTGCAATGACCAACAGCATCTTGCAAGCAAAGGGGCTTCAGCCACAAATCTCAGGAATTGCCTATGTGTAGCAGACACATGTGCTCACCCTTGCCCTACAATAGCTCCTCCTATTTTATTCCTTGAAGCAAGCTCCTTTTCATTTCATGGCACGGGCTTCTTTGTACTGCAAAATATGACTGTGCCAGTAATAAAAGATGTACTTGGCTTCATCTCCACTCAATGTAATCTCTCCTGGCTCCACACTGCACTGCATGCACAATTATCTTAAGGATGTGCGCTCTTATATACATACGATACCATAATGCAAAATCATCAGCATTATTTCAAAAGCTGTTTTTAAGTATTCATGCTAACGTAAATGTATGTATCTTTGCCAGCAACCACTATCATTTGAAGTGCATAACAGAGATCTGATTTTACATGTTTTAACAGTTACCTGATACTTGTGTTTCATTCCATCCACTTCACCCTATATTTAACACATAAGGCATTTTGCAGTTAGTAGAAATGAAAAGCACAGTGCAAGATCCAGTTAAGCACTTTTAAGCTGCATGGGTTTCAATGGGAGAAAGATAAGCACACACTTTGTTAACTATGAGCAAAACCTCAAGATTCCAAGACTGTGGAGGACTACTGGAAAGAAACAGGAAGAGAATGAATGCTTCATCCTAATATGTCATAGCAAAGGTTAATTTAATCACAAAAAAGGAAGATTATCAGCTGATGTGAGAAATTAAGTCTCCACCAAAGAAGTGTATCTTTTTTCTTTTTTGCCAAAAACCAAACACAGAATAAAAGATAGGCGTAACTGCTGCAAACAAACAACAACATGCCAGGTTGCCGTGTATGAAGATGGTAACAGAGCATCTTCATGATCAGCTCCAGAAGGATATGGCAAGGGGCAAATCAAAGTATTTCTATACACAGATGTCTGTATTGGCTCTGGAAGCAGCGAGCCTACTTTCTTATTTTGGAGGTTATTGCAGTCCAAGGGCTTGAATACCTATGTTCCCTTATTCAGAATCAGAACTGAAACTGACTGTGGAATATGAGACCAAGCTGGACGCAGTGCTATCCTATAGGCCTTCTGTTCATTTATGTATATCATCAAGCCAGCTATATTTATTCTGTGAGCTAGAAAGAGTTGTCCTCTCAAATGCCATTATCAACTGGACTACAGTAGTAATTTGTTAAAATTCTACCACTGTGCACCCTCACCTACAGAGTAAAATGGGTCCAGTTAATCTCAAGGGATGAGGCAAGTGTGTTCTTTATTTCCTTTATATTTTGCTCAGCTGCTCCAGCCTTTTAGTAGACGCTCTTTTCAGGACCTACATATCTGAAGTCTTAAGGCTAAGGGGAAAGGGTTTTGCAAACAGCACACTGGTTACTCAGTCAGATCCAAAGTGAACAGTCATAGAGTAACTTTATGAAAATTTTGACTTCTTTGAGCTACCCCATTAATGAAGAAACACCAGAAACCACTGGGACTAGAACTACTGAACATTGGGGGTTTTTTTGTTTGTTTTTAAGTGGCTGTTTTGGTGGCAGCAAGGTTAAATAAAGTCCCTACATTCCTAGGACTACTCACATCAGGGCCTGGAGACAACTTTTGCCTTGTAGATCCTGGACACATAGAAATCTTGTAATCTGGGGATACAAGTTTTTAAATATTAAGTGTCCTTTTTAAAATGGTCAGGAATGATGGGAGTTGTAGTCCAGCAACATCTGGAGTACATGTTTCCCATCCCTGTGCTAAGAGTTCAGTAAGAAAGCTGTTTTGGTTATAAAGGTGTTATGCTGCCAATAAGGATTACTAGTTTGAATGGCCCATGGCACCAAAAGTTCCATGTGCAACACATTATGGCTGGATATGAAATTGAAACTGACCCATATACCAATTCCAAGGCATCTGGCTGTCACTACAAAGCTCTTTGTACAGCAGAGAGACAACAGAGGAAAAGTGCGGTGACTGTAGTACTCCCTCATCTGCCTACCATACAAACAGCCAAGACACAATTATCCCATCCATGGAACTTGCATCTCTTGGACCTTAAGACATGTGGGCAGTGAACACATCCTGTTCCCTACCTCTGCATCATCTCCATTTCTTTTTTAATGTGAAAACTGAATAATCAATACAGATCAGGAAGGACTTGCACCTCGATGTTTCTACTTTATTCTAACAGAAGTTAATAAAACCAGAAATTTAAAAAAATACTGATGTCCAATTATATAAATTCATACAATTATTAGTATTCAATTTTTAAGCTATTTTATAAAATCTGTACTGGATAGCATCATCTACTACATATCTGTAGAGTTTGACTAAGACTAAAACTAAAATGTGTGCAATACAGCCTGTGCTTTTAAAAGCTTTCCACATCTCACAGTTGTCTATCAAGTTAAGTTCTTAGATTTGAAATACACTGGAACAAATTCCAGAAAACCAAGAATGCCTAACACAAATATTCTAAGAACAAAGGATACATAAAATATTTAATCTTTACCCACTTACAGTATATTAGAGGGCCAATTAAATGTATTCTAACAATGTAGTGAAATAATCAATGCTGCATGTAACCTGCACTAAACAGCAAGAAAGGCCCTTTATAATTTCAAATATGAATGCAAAACAATGTTAATTTTGACTGACAAGTCATATATTTCTAGCCCCTTAAGTATAATTTCCCACCTTCTGGCAGGGTCCAGTTTTGTGCCCAATGGATGAAGAGAGATAACTGGAGCAATGTGGCCTTTAGCAGCCCAAATGTGGGTTAGGTGTTTGGCCATGTGGACTGCAACAAGGATCTATAATGATAAGGATCTATAATGTACTCTCTGTAAGACCCATCAAAATATTACTTTTCTCCTAAAAACTGTATGCATTAATTTTTCAAAGGGTTTTCAGTTAGTGCTCCATGAAGTTGCTTAGCTGTAATAGATTATTTTTAAATGATGCCCACACATAGTTACACATACAGGCGGCTAGTCAGAAAGGTGAATTAACGGCAAATTATTAAAACACAGTCAAAAATACATAAATAGAGCGATATTCTCTCTTACTCTAGCTTGCTGACAGATAGATGTGCAAGTGGAGCCTTTCCTTCAGTATTTAACTCTGTGTTAGAAATTTTCCATGAAGTGGCTGGCTTACCTCAGAGTAACGCCACTGAACACAGTAGGACTTATTTCCAAGACTGCTCTGCCATTTATATACACATCTGACAACAAATGCTTGAGAAAGTAAATAAACTGGCTCTTAAAAGTAAAGCGAATATATCATCTACTCAGTATCATGAGAACACTGAAAGTTAGCAGATCTGTAAAAACCAAGTATTTATTTTTTGAAAGAAAGGGAGGGGAAGTTATAGAAATGCATATATTCTTTTGGGGGGGGGTGTATTTCTTTTTTAAAACACATTTTCTCCAACTTTGTTGAGATGAGAAAGCTTGTCAGACCTTTGTGGTAAGTATCACCCATTCCATAAAAGTGACGCTATTACTAGCAGAAAAGATGCTGCCCTCGTGCCCTGAAGCAAAGTCACTGTCATTATTTGACAGCTGGGGTAATATGGGAATATGTTATGCTGGTGGGGAAATAACTTGACAAGATTGCAGGAGAGCTGCATGGCGTATTATGAACAAAAGTATGCCGTCTATATCAGTGAAAAATATAAACATTTAATAATGTTTACCACCTCTAAATAAAAAGCATTTGTCCATATCTGAAAAATCACATTTTTAAATTTATCAAGACACAAGCAACAATCAGTGGCTCACTGATACTGATATTTTCATCATGAACACAGGGCTACAGTTTGTACTAAAGAATATGCATACCCTTTTTAGTTATACACTTGTACAGGAGAGAATCTTGACAGGGTAACCTTTGGTAACTAAGTCTAGGCTTAGTTTTTCTTGAATGATACACATTTCCATTCAAAAGAAAGTCAGAGATGAGTCTATTCTAACAATATATTGTTAGTATTTGTTAATTTAAATTAGGTTTTACATTGGGCAAGTGCAGTGATGGCCAAACTTGGCTCTCCAGCTGTTTTGGGACTACAACTCCCATCATCCCTAGCTAACAGGACTAGTGGTCAGGGATGATGGGAACTGTAGTTCCAAAACAGCTGGAGGGCCAAGTTTAGCCTTCACTGGGCTAGTGCTTTAGATGAAAGATAAGACATTTAACTTTCCCTTCTTGATTTTCATTCGGGAAAAAAGACTTTCCAAATCTGATTTCTCTGCTGACAAGGAGAAGGTTGCTTTGGCTAAACCTAAAAACCCAGTGCTATTTCACTGCTCTAGCACCTAAATGACACTTACTGAAAATAGGATTTACAGGTGGAAAGAAAGTGAAGGTGTTGGCAACTGTAGTTTGTAATTCATTTCTCAGTCATTCAGGGAAAATGCATGTGGCCACTCAACTTCCTGTGCCTCCCCCCTGCTCCCCTCCCCTGATTTTAACCCAGCTAGAAATATCAGTGTGCCTGTGGTAATGGTATTCTCTGGAGGAAGCACAAGCCTTTGCAGAACTCACAAGCACCCAAAAGGTATTAAAAGTACACTATGCATAGATGTACTAAAAGGCTTCATTAATAAAAAATCCCTAAGCTCTTGAAAAACAACTTTCACTTAAAGTAAGGTGTTATTGAGCAAGACAGATTGTACAGAGGATCATGAGGTTTTTCAAAATGACTAAAACATTGCCTTAAAATGACAACCTTGATGTAACTAAACAGAGCCACAAGGAGTCCTCATAAGACAATTTTTCTGGTACCGTTTGCTCATTTAAATGGGAGCTAAACTGGCCCACGCTGAAAACAATGCAACAATCTACAATTTTGTCATATCAAAGATCTTCAAGATATAATGCTTTTGGCAAGAAGTCCTCAGTGACTAACAGACAATTTAAATTCATACTATAGAAAACCTGTTTTAGTTTTATGGGCTGTCTAGATTTGTATATCTATTTTAATTCATCCAGACACTGAACACTGCTTTCAAGTGCTTTTTTAAAGGCTCAGACGTCCAAGCCACAGTGAACTTTAAATTATTCTATACCAAAATTGTATCTTCTTAAGGAAGACTGATTTTATTAATAACTGGCTTTGCAGTACACTAATTATTCTTCAATTTGTAGAAGAAAATTGCAAATTAAAAACACATTTTTTCCTTCTGGATTTTCTATGGTTACTGATTCAAATAAGTTTAGTAAATATATCTTTTTAAACAGTATACTGGTCAAGTCTCCCTTTCAGCATACAGACAGTTTCAACATCACCATTTATATAAACTGTACACTGGTCATCTAATTGCATACACTTATTAGAAGTTCTGAAGTAGAGTCAGGAAAAGTATATTCACGTTTTCCCAATTAAATGCCCACTGTCCTTTTAAATGTTTTTACAGATTAGAAGAAAGCAGATTAATTATGAAATAAAATATATAGAATATAGACTGTTTAAAATGGCATAGCAATACCATATGAGTGATATCTAACTAAATCATACTTAGAGCAGATCCACTGAAACAAATGGACTTAAGTTACACTAGTCCAGGCATCCCCAAACTGCGGCCCTCCAGAGCTTTTAGCCTACAACTCCCATGATCCCTAGCTAACAGGACCAGTGGTCAGGGATGATGGGGATTGTAGTCCAAAACATCTGTAGGGCCGAAGTTTGGGGATGCCTGCACTAGTCCATCAATTTCATTGCCACATCAGAGTAACACTAACATTGGTCTATACCCTGAAAACAATCATTAAATGTTAAAAGTGTAAAATAGTCAACAGTTAAATGACTGTACAACAAAACTGAATAATTTTGGACTAGAAAATAGTTTTTAAAATACTGAATTACTCTTTATCAAACCAATCAACGATGCAGTTTCCTATTATTGAAATAATAAAACAGAATAACAGCAACAGATTGAAGTAAGCCCTTATTATTGTTTTTTTTTAAAAAAAACCCTCCTATTCATATATAAACCTGCAATGAGTTGTGAAAAAATCTTCTAAACACTCACTTCTTCTGCATTTTCACAAGACTTTTTAACTTACTTTGGAGGAAGTAGAGTCACACTCTTGACAAATCCACCCATAACCAGTTTGTTTTGGAGACTTTTTCAAGGGAGGGTCCAAACAGCCAAAATGATAGCAGAGCCTGCATTCATCACACCTACATTAGAAAGAGATAAATTTCTTCAATATTCAATATCAAATTCAAATCCATAGAAAATAAAATAAGGGTTATCAACACAACCAGAACACGCAAAGTCCAGAAATGTATTTGTATTAAGACTATTATAGCAGCTAAAAATGTTGCAAATAATTCTGCTTTGTGCATTGAAAGTTTTCCATCTACAGCAGGGGTCAGCAAACTTTTTCAGCAGGGGGCCGGTCCACTGTCCCTCAGACCTTGTGGGGGGCCGGACTATATTTTGAAAATATATATGAATGAATTCTTATGCCCCACAAATAACCCAGAGATGCATTTTAAATAAAAGGACACATTCTACTCATGTAAAAACATGCGGATTCCTGGACTGTCCGCGGGCCGGATTTAGAAGGCGATTGGGCCGCATCCGGCCCCCGGGCCTCAGTTTGGGGGGACCCCTTATCTACAGTATGTTGAAGCATAGGTGAATATGCTGATGGGAGACCCAAACAAGAAGGGAATCTTCATAGACAAACTAGATAGAGTGCATGGCAGATTTATTGGCAGATTCAAGTGTCTAAATCCAGATTTGACTGTTTAGGCCAAATCTTGTAGATGGCGTTACAAAAAATTCAAATGCTTTGTGGTGATACAGTCATACCTTGGAAGTCGAACAGAATCCATTCCGGAAGTCTGTTAGACTTCCAAAATGTTCGGAAACCAAATTGCATCTTCTGATTGGCCGCAGGAATAAATAACAATAATTTATTTATTTATTTATTTATTTATTTATACTCCGCCCATCTGGCTGGGTTTCCCCAGCCACTCTGGGCGGCTTCCAACAAAACAGTAAAATACAAAAATTTATTAAACATTAAAATCTTCCCTAAACAGGGCTGCCTTCAGATGTCTCCTAAAAGCCAATCAGAAGCCACAGAAGCCCCGTCAGACGTTCGGGTTCCAAAAGAATGTTCACAAACTGGAACAATCACTTCCGGGTTTGCGGAGTTCGGGAGCCAAAATGTCTGAGTTCCAGGGCTTTCGGGATCCAAGGTATGACTGCACACTTCTAAATTAATTGAAGTACTGTAAACCATTTGGTAATGATGAAGTAAAGATGGCATGCAGCCCCCGATATGTAATAAATAAGTATCGCAGCACATGAGATTCTGGATAAGGACAGAAGTGCTTACGGCATTTCCCTCACTTTTGTTTACTGCATGTTGACTTATTTTCCCTCCCAATTTGATTTTGTAAAGAAGTATCTGCAGAAACATAATTTGCACTCTGAAGGCTTTCAAATATTTTTAGGTTTTAAGATTCAACCTTAGCTATGTTTTGTGCTAAGTTTTTACAATCTGTAGGATGCTTCCTGCTCACCATCCCACCTGTTGGAGATGTGAGAAAAGCAGAAACATAAGAGAGGATGTTTTCAGTGATGGCACTATACTTAACTCCCACCCAAGTCCACCACCTGGACCACACCTAGGAATATTCTGAAAACCTACTGGGCTTCATTGGTTTTAGGACCTATACTGGAAATTTTTGCTGCTGCTGTTTTTCTGAAGATGTTAGATAATTACTTGTATTGTATTATCTGTGTTGTTTAATTATGTTGTTAGCTGCCCTGAACTCCATTCTGGGAGGATGGGTAGGAAACAAGAATGACAAATAAATAAGCCAGAACGAAGAAAATACTGAAACAGTTTTCCTAGTTCTTCTTGTTGAAGACTGCCTCAGTACCTCTGAAAAAACCATCTTTATAAGAAGTGGTGTGTTTGTTTTGTCAAAAGGCTGCAATCCTGTGCCCTGTTTTGTGTGTAAATCCCATTGATCTCTGTTGCTCTCATTTCAAGTAAAACTACACTGCTTAGCTCAAAGGACACTTACATTATACAATATAGTAGACTATATGGCAGCGGCTAACAGGAAGAAAAGTAACTACATTGAACTGAGACGTATTTTTTCACAAGTAGCTGCCTTCACTTCACCATGCATTTTCAAAACTGATTTAATTCCATTTTGTCACACAAGGAACTAGCAAAATAAACATAAGGCTTGATACTTTAACAAATAAATAAATTTAAATGTCAATTTGATTTTATACCACTGACAGATAGCATTTAAAACCACATTTATATACAGATTAACCCAATTTAACATATATTAAAGTAAGTACTTCATGACAGAGACTGTAAGGGAAAAAAGCTAACAGAATACATCTCCCACTCCTTAAAGTTACCCCTGAACAAAAAGATTTGCTTATCTTATGTGAGAATAAATCTAAGAATTTTGAACAAGGGGACTAGCAATGCACTTTCTACATGTCAAACAATGGTCAGGAAGGGCAAAATCCCAGTTACTCGAGAACCTCTGCTTTTTAAAAATGTTGCTGTTTATTAATGTACCAATGATACTATTAGGGAGAGAAATTCCCACTCAGAAGAATGAGCAGGAAGCCCCGTCCGTCCGTCCATCCCTCCCCCCGGCCACAATGCAAGATGACTGGCTTATCCCATATTAAAGTGCGGGAAATTATACACAGTATCATTTAAGACAAAGTCTGAAATGGCCTAACTGCACCACTGTTCTGCTTATGCGAAGGTTCTGATTATTCATCACTTGGAGGAGCTAGCCTAATGAAAAAGTGAGCAGAGCAAATACGTCTAAGGTGAATCAAGAGGGGTGCATAGTACAGGAAATAGCTAGCTTATAAAGCATTACTGGCCAACCTGGTTGAAGGGAACTCCTTCTTCCCAGCTACCAAACTCCAAACAAATCAACGGCTTAGATTAAACCTCAAGGAAAACATTTTTCGCGGTGCAACTTCACAATATTGTTGTTTCCCGCCGAGGTGACTCTTGATGCCACCACAAGAAGGAAAGTGATTCAAAAATATAAGCAAATCAAAATATAAGTGTGGTTTGTATGCCATGCTAAATGCTTGTTATAAACAAACTATGGGTTAGTATGATTTCACAATAAACCATGGCTTGTTTTTAAACTTTAATGACACATGTGAACCTCCAAAGTTACAAAGCACTTGTATTCCTCAGAAGTCATCCTTTCCCAGAAAAGTTAGAAACACTGTAGAAAGCTGAAATATCTGCTGTAACAACTAGCAAGCATGGTAAAAACAAGCCATCAAGGGGACTACAAGCAAAAGATGCAATAAAAATGTTTTAAAGAATGAAAGAAATAGTTTACACTGAACAACAATGCCTAAGAGTTGCTGAAGAAACAAAGGAAATTCATGTTTGTAAAGGGAAAACTGTAAATACAGTGGCATAAATCATATTTTTTCAACATAAATATAACAAACAGCATAATAAAGCTAACTATGGCATGGTTTCAAAGAGGCATTACTCAAGTGTGGAGACTTTAGACAATTTCCAAATCAGAATTGTCAGGGTGCTGGTTACTTATATATAAAGTTCTTAAAGTTGAAAACTAGCCCCCACCCACCAGTTTTTAAATGCCAGCTTGTTTTCTGGTAGAGCTGGTGCATTTTCCAAATTCAACCAGTTTCTTTTATATGTTAGAGAACAAGACATTTGAAGTAAACACATACAATAAATTAAGGACCTGGGTGCTTCTTTCCTGGAGAGTTGAAGGTGGCATGATAGAGCCATCGCTGCCCATATGGTGCACAGATTTATTTATTTTTCCCTGTCTTGTTCTCTTTGGGAAAATAGGTTTTTGAAGCACTACAAAAACCTGAAAATTGGACAAAGAAATTACTGTGAACATCATGGGCAATGGCAGCTTCATCATACCATGTTCATTCACCATAGGCACAGACCAGACATAACCCTCTTGGTCTAAAAAAATTATAGCTTAATTGACCAGGAACATGCTCCCCACCACCACTCATTCCTTGCACTTCATAATGTGTGAACCAGGATCAGACTCCCCATTTATATTGTAGTTTGCACTCGAGAGGTTAAACCATACTTGTCTAATTTAATGAGAAACTATGGCTTTAAAAAACCTGTGTCTTCACAGCCATTTGTTCATTAGATTGAGACAGTTATGTCTGAACCATGCCTACAAAATCTGATATGATACAGCCATATTTGTCCCTGGTGTACGAAGCAATTTCTTCTGCCCTATTAATATGAAGCAGGAGATGGGGCGGAAGCTATTTTGAGTGAATGGGTAGAAGAGATGAAAGTTGAACCCACACTCTCCCTGACAATTTCTGCCACCCAGACAGCTTGCTGCTTCAGTTCAGATGTTTTTCCTCATGGTAGAGCCCTGAGAGTAACACCCACTGGAAGAAATGCATCAGAGGAGAAATGTTTTTCGAGTGAAGGGCAAAAGCACAGGTTGCTCCCAAAAGTGCTTCATTCCACACTCCACTGTGGTCTTGATTTGCATGTCATTGTTAAAAGTAAACTATGGTTTAATGTGAATGAGCAAAGTGCTGGTGCACACTGCTTGAAAATCCCCGCTTAGCGTCTCTGTTGTTGTCACAGTGGATGGGAAGGAAACTAGCTTAGCATTGCAGGCACATCAGAAGCAGAAGTGATGGTTGCTCATTCACAGTAAGCCATAAATCAGGGGTGGGATTTTTAATTTATTTTTTCAAATCAAGGCCCACATTTCCTTCTATGCACATGTCAGTGGTGGATGGGACCACAGGAAAAGGTGGCAGAGCAACTAATGAAATTTCTAGCTTTGTACAGTAAGCTAGTTTCCTCCCCTCTGTCCTTCACACAGACAAGAGGAAGGCACTGTCAGGGTTCAAGGCTGCATTCAAGCTAAGCAAAAACACTAAGAGTGAGAAGCAGGGTCAGTGAAGGTTATGGCCTAAGGAAATTTTCAAGGGACTTGGAAGGCCACATTTGGCCACTAAGCATGAGGCTCCCCACCTCTGTCACAAATCATGGCTTACTGTAATGTGCAGACCAGGCCATTAGCTGCATGGTATACAGGAGTCTGTTCTGAGAGAGTCGCAAACCTCAAACATCTGAATGCTGGCAGCTTAATTTCAAATACTGCTGTGATGGTGTTTAACTAATGCCAGTAGGATAATGTAACTTGCTTTAGGCATTTTGCTAGGGTTGCAGTTGACACGTAGCTAAGTTCAGGCTACAAGATTTAAGCCCTCTGTTTCTTATTTTTTGAAAAAAAAAATGAGATGAAAAGGTTAAAACAATGTATTTGGTTCGATAACTATTAAACATGATACTGTAAATCAGAACTAAATCGGTTCTATCCTTAACGCCAGATAGTCAGCCAAGTTGTTAAATTCTAGTTTTAAACAACCACAACCAGCCCAAGATACGGCGATGTCTGAGGCAGACAAGCAAATGCCACTGTAGCTTCCTCCCCCACCCCCATTTTTCCATTGCAACAGTGGCAGCACAGGTGTTCTGACAAGCTTTTTGGGTGGTCATCTCCTCCCAATGAACCACTAGAAAGACTGTGCAAAACAGCCAAGGACACCTCTAGGACTGCCACTGGGTGCTTCAGTGCAGCAGCAAATATACTATTTCAAGTTTATGAATAAGTTAGAACTTCTATTATGTTTGCTACTGCAACCCAACGGCAGGTGCTGGCAGGCACACCCAAACCCAACCTTAGTCTTTTCTTTCTTGGATGGAGCTGCTGCACAATGGCAGAGATGCAGACATATCCCCTTTGGACAGTCCTGGAGATGTCCTAGCAGCAGGGGTGGCTGGGTATGATCCACTACCCTTCCCAAGCCACTGACTGACCCAAGAGGCTCACCGTGCCTTATGGAAGCAATAGCCCTGTAAACACTGTAAACTGGATAGAGAAACAGAAGGCGAAAAAGCTCTACTATTTGTCTCAGTCAGATTGAGAGGTTAAATAATATTTTTTAAAAAAAAAATTAGCAGCTGACTTTTTCACAAACAAAAATACTGAATTGAGGTCAAGTATCTCAGCCCAGCAGGAAAAGTTTATTAGACACTTCCATACCTGAAACACGTCTGTTTTGTTCTTTAATAAAGTGATCTCCATCTGCTCATGCCCTTGGAAATCTTTCAGCACTTCAGCCTGCTGTGCTCAAACCCCACATAAGTCTGTATTTTCCTGCTCATAATTAGCTAATTATGCTCTAATCAATACTGTAGATCCTGATTTTACCATGTAAATCAGATAAATGAGATAATGGCTGGGGGTCAATCTCATTCTATTTACAAAGCCTAGCATGCACGTCCAATTTCATTACATTGCGCCTACCTGCAGAGGAGGGAATCTTATCAGTTGGCCTGCAGAAGTCTTACAATGAACACGGGGGTGGGGGTGGGTGGGGAAGAGGACCTGGGCTTGTCTAAATGAAGAGCTAAAGAAAAATGTATTTTTACATATTTGTAAGTCACTGTAGAGAATTAAAGCTCTGAGAATAATATATTTAAAAAAGAAATCTTTATTAATAAACTTAATATGTAAAGAAAACTTCACAAATGTTGTTTTGCAAAAGGTTAAATAAAAACCTCTCTCAGTTATACTGTACATGTACCCTGGAACAATGCCCACAGAATTATTCACATAGCATACAATTAAAAAACAGCAAGCAAGTAAATTTTGTATACATGCTGGTAATGCTAGGTATCGTGACTTTATAAAAAGATATATAAAATTTCCACATGAAGCAGTAAAGGATTGTTCTTAATGGGCATCTGAATACCTAATTGGAATGCCTTTAAACAGTTGAACCAGTTCAGGATTTTACACCACCGTAAAAGTTATGGACCAGCTCTCTTTTAAAATGCAGCAACAAGAAGCAGATGCTTTGAGGCACAGATTCCAAGAGTACTGCTCCACGCCACCAGTATCCATCTCTACATATTAGTTAAAAATATGCTTTAGAGCAGGCATGTCCAACAGGTAGATCGTGATCTACTGGTAGATCACTGGATGTCTGTGGTAGATCACTGGTAGATCACTTGCTCCCCCCCAAAGAAGCTGAACAACTGTGGCTGCCCTAAAAAAAGCTCAAGATCTTTGCCCTGCACCCCTAAAATGACCTGAACCACAAAAACAGGGCTTTCCTTCCTAAAAAAAAGCTCAACACCGCTTTCTTCCCTAAAGAAGCTCAACAACTTTTACGTGAACCCCCCAAAACAGGGCTTTCCTTCTTAGAAAAAAGCTCCACAACTTTGACCTGAACCCCCAAAAGGGGGGTAGATCACTGCCACTTTTTAAACTCTGTGAGTAGATCGCAGTCTCTTGGAAGTTGGCCACCCCTGCTTTAGAGCAATGACAGCAGTTGGAGAGGTGTGTGTATCATTTTTCTTTTTGGTTCAAGCCTATGTTAGTACTAAGATAGCTCAGATATAAAGCAAGATGAATGCTAAGCATCTCTTTAGTAAAAAAAACTACCCCACTATTGCTACTCTAATACGTACAGAATATGAATTCAGCTGTTAAATTTTCAAGCATTTCTAGAACCACTTCTTCAAGTTTAACACACCTATTTCCTGACAGGATAGGATCTCTTCAACCTTTTCATCATTCACTTCAGCATTTGCAAATGCAGAACTTTAAAGTCATATCCAGTAACATACGGCTAGCAACCCACCATGAATTACACAAAGTAGTTGTTGCAAATAGCAATACAAATACAAATCAGATTGGCACCATACATCCCAAGTTGTCCTGTTGAATAATAAGGACACTACTACATCTCAACACAGCATAGTGCAGTTTTCTTTAGAAGAGGTATCTGATTATAATAACACTAGCAAATCCAGTCTAATTTAAGAGAAACAGAAAGAAAAGTTACATAGAAATAAATCTTCAGATACTTAGTACCTGCATTTTATGTTTTACAGTGCAATGTTTCTTACATGCAGAGTCCAGTAACACTGGTTAGTTGCTGAATGCTACAAAATTGTAGCACATTTGTGTTGAACTAGCAACAATGCTAACCAAAAGAGGTATTGATGACACCAAAAGCCTTTGAATAATGAATTTTAAAACACAACCATTAAAAAAACCCATAAACATGTTTCAGCATCAGCCCTGTTCCTTAAGACAACCCCGTTTTAGCTATAAGCAAAATGTGCAACTTAAAAGAGTCCATTCATATTCTGAGGGCATAGAATTCAATGTAACGTTTGACTGCTTACAACGTCAGTGTTTATCTTTCATGCAGTCAAAGGATTCTCTCTTAACTGAAAGGGCTGTATCCCTCTTTACAGTCATACCTTGAATCCTGAACACCTTGCGAGTCGAACGTTTTGGCTTCCGAATGCCGCAAACCCGGAAGTGAGTGTTCCGGTTTGCGAACGTTCTTTGGAACCCAAACGTCCAACGCGGCTTACACAGCTTCAGAAGTTGCATTTTAGTTTCCAAACATTTTGGAAGTCGAACGGACTTCTGGAATGCATTCCTTTTGACTTCCGAGGTACGACTGTATTTTGAAGCTCAACTAAGAAACAAAGTATAAAAACTGGCAAGCAGCATTGTGCATATATAAGCTCAATCTGTAAGCACCTTAATTATGATTTCCCAAATTCACCCAAATAAATAGTTCAACATGCACAGTGAACAAAGAACTCTTTACATGCACACACACAACTGCTCTTACACCTAAGTAAAATCTATGTTTATGTTAAGAAAAACCAACTGCTTCATATGAATCTGCCTAAAGCAAAGTAAAATAAAATACACAAACACAATTCAGGCAGAGGTAAATTCTGCATGCATAGTGAAAATCATACTACTTGGCATAGGATGGCTGGACTGAGGCATGGGAATCAATACACCATTCCCCCCCCCCAAGAGTTAATGTATTTGTTTTTATATCAGTTATTAGTGATCACTAAGCAGGTATTTACAGTACTAACAACCTTCTCATATTAAATAGGAATATATACTATTTAAGCTCTACTAAGGCTAAGACAAGAAAATGTATAAATTTTCTGGCCCAGAGTCAATGTTTTCTGACCACTAATTCAAGGGCTGTTGAGCTAGTGTAAGGGCAAGAATATTGCTTCCTTAATATGAAATCCAGTGCAACACTAGTGGAAGCCTGTTGTGCAACAGGAAATATCAGTCTGCTGTACAACCAGCCACAAGAACCATACCGGCATCTTGCACCTTTTCTTGTGCAAGCCATTCTGGAGGAAAACCCTCTTTTAAATAAGTAAATAAGCATGTAAATATAAAATGTTTTAATGCAGAATAAGTTTTATATTCACATGCCAACATTTATACCAAATCTTAGCCAAAACATTGATGCATCTAGCCTCTTTTAAGCCAATTCTAATGTGCATATTTAAATCTAGAACACAATGTTATTACAGTCTTGACAAAATGCTTATTTCAAACAGTAAAACCAAGGAGATCTAGTTATTTTATTGAACATATCCAAATATGATACAGTGTCTAGCCATAACCATGAAAATACACTAATGTATCATTTCCTGTTATTTTATACAGCTATTATTAATCTAATTTCTAGGTTAATAACTCTGATTATAAAATATACCTTGCAAAATGCTCCAAGATACCACGGTATTTTCATATACCCAATGATTTCCAATACAATGGCTGTGATCCAACAAAGTGATTAGTGTGCATAAGGAGGACACCCACCTAGTAGGAGGGTTCTTTGACATTTCCTGTACTGCAGAAGAGCCAAGCCAACTTTCACTTTAAAATGCAGCTTGCTTTTTCAACAATGACAAATGGAATACTTTGAGCAAGAATATTTCAAAGGAACCTTGTAGTTCTACCAGCCCCATGAGTATCTTTGTTGGATCGCAACTTATATACTTCAATGTTACAAATGCACAAACAACTTTGTTCAAAGAAGGGCAAAAATAAGCATTTCAAATGCTTATGCTGTCAAGTAAATTATTTGAAAAATAAAACACAGACTGCTACTGGGTATCTCTTGTTCAGTAATACTGGTTGACCAACTTTTTGTTTTTCCCTAAATTACCATGCAGTAAGCCCGCAACTTATGCACATTTAACTTGTGCATATACAGGTATACCTGCTTGGCAAAATATAATAATAATAATAATAATAATAATAATAATAATAATAATAATAATAATAATAATAATAATGGGGTGGGAAGGGGCTGTCTGTTCGGTAGAAAAAGGGTTTGGCAAACCCACCCACTGCTGAACACAATGTGTATTGACTATAAAGTGGTACCTCGACTTACGTACGACTCGACAACCAAATTTTTTGACTTACAAGTGGGCAAATGGCCGCGCACTTACGAATTTCTCGACATCCGAACGGAAACCGTGGCGGTTTTAGATAGGGTTTTTTCAACTTACGAATTTTTAGATGGGGTTGCTTCAACTCACGAATTTTTCCATTTCCAATGCATTCCTATGGGAAATCGTGTTTCCAATGGCACTTTTCGACTTACGAATTTTTTGACCTACGAAGGTGCCTTCGGAATGGATTAAATTCGTAAGTCGAGGCACCACTGTATACAATTTTGGCTTTAGGCGCAACACCCAGAATGTAACCTCTACGTATGTTGCAGGCTTGCTGTATAGGTATTGTTGCTGGCTAAAGGAAGCACCCCCACTCCAGAACACACAAACCCACTGAGACAAAGCCACAGGATTTGGGTTCCCCTCTTCTCAAGTCAAGTGTGTTCACTCAGTGACTCTTTTAACACAACATACTAATAGGCACAAAGTCAAGTATTACATAGCAAAACTTACTTCATCATGAGACTGCATGAAATGTTTTGGTTTTTTTTACAGGTATCCGATTGCCACTATACTGAACACTTTTACAGAAAGCAAGCCTTTTACATATAGCTCTTCAACACATTTATATAAGAATTTGCTTATTAAGAGGCACAAAAAGTAGAGCAGCCAACAAATGACAAAGCATTGCTTTTCCTATTCAACAACATCACATAAAGTATTTAAGTTCCATAGGCTCCTGTCACTCTTCAGTGACTCTAAATACTGTACATCATCATTTGCCAAAGACTAGCAACGGGAGACAAAATTACTTAATAGAACATTTCAGACAAGACATTTATCCAGTATTTTCCAGAAATGCACATACCAATGTGCCTGATTAGTGCAAAGGAAATAAAATTCAAGTAAATTAACTGCCTTGTCAGTCCAAGTAACATACCCATCAGTTACATTCTACAAGACCTGGCAATCAAACTCAAGTTTTTGTCATAACTAGGAATATGGAAGGGATAAATACACTGTTTTCCTTTAGTTTGTGTTCTATTGAAAGTCTTATCCACAGCTTAAAATCACATTTATAAAAGTAGTTTCCAGGACTGCCTCCGGGGATGAGTTGTGGCAGAGTAGTGTCTCATGAAGAGTATCTACACAGTAAAGTGATAAGAAAAAAAAAGATTAACATTTACCATTTTTAACAGTTCTGGTGACTTATGAAACATTTTAACATCACAGCAGATTGAGACTGAAAAGAGACAATTTAGGATTAGTGTTACATTTCCAAGTGCATATGGAAGTGAATTAGCCATTAAGTATCATCCATTTCTCCTCATTCACAGTGCTTAAAAAAAGAAACTGCCATTAAGGTGTGGAAAATGGAGAGTGGTGACCTTTCAGCTATATAAAAGATTTTAATTAAAACAGACATGATTATACAAAGAGAGCAAGCTTCTCCTTGTCAGAACTCTTAACTATATAGCACGATAATACACCACATTAACTATACTTCTTGTGTCCAATCAGGAAAGGCAGGAGCTGATTGACAATTACAGAGCAGCATACAGCGTTCTCATGAAGCAATTGTTTTATAATGTCAATAGGGCATCTATAGTTACTGAGCTGGATCCAGAAACAAATGGATGGAACTCCACTTGCACAATGGGGCTTTTCGGACTCATTCCCTCCCTATGACAGCCTCCACAACGATGAAAAGCTTTTGAGGGTCAAGGGACAGTGATGAGGTACAGGGGCTGCAGCAGAGAAATTGCATTTCTGCTTGCACAAGACATCCGCAGACCCAGACCTCTGAGTTATAGATTCCTGCTTTTTCAGTATTTATTAGGAAATATAGCAAGCCGGGTTTACTGTGATTTTTACGGTGTTTATATGGCAGACACTGCACATGCCAAATCACATTATTTCCCTTAATTCCATCAAGTTTCATATGTAAAACTTTTAGCTCAAACACTGCAGGAAAACTTACATGTGCTCTGATTAGATTGGGGACGGACGGACCTTGAACTACATACTCACGCTGTTAGTTGCATCTGGTGCCTTAACGCAGAAATTTCTAACAAAGGGAAACTAAAAGGCACTTACATATTTTACTTTCGACCTAGCAAGATTCAGAGAAGAATATGAGAGTCTGACAGTGGGTATCGGACTTCAAAGTAAAAAAGGAAACATGAAAGATGCCACAGGTTTCAATGGATAATAGCAAGAAATGATTTCAATAGGCAAATCAGCTGAATTATTCTCCGATCTCTTCAGAAAGACGACATGAGGAGGACTCCAAAATCATGCACACCAAATAATGGGGTTTCTATTACATTAAGAAATAAGGAGCTAAATATGAACATTGCAAAAGAAAAGACAGGTAAATGCGGGTGTGGGCTAAAATTCCACATCCAATGTAAAAAAAACTCAAAATATGCACACTTATGCAGATGAGAAAATGTTTTTTAAATTGTTCTAATGCAAACATTAGCAAAAAAGAAAGAAAAGAGCAGCTTCAGCTCACAATAATACAAAGTAATTAATAAATTCTGACAAACATATGTCAGCATGTGATGAGACCTTTTCCATATTAAAAATTGCAATGGTGGGAAACTGCCCAAGTGTTTCTTCTTTATCTACTGATACAATGCTGATAACATGTGCACATAACCTGTATGTGTGTGTGTGTGTGTGTGTGTGTGTGTGTGTGTGTGTATATATATATATATATATATATATATATATATATATATATATTTGTTTGCTATATTCAGCCCTTGATCGGAGCTGTTTGAATTGCAAAGCAAAAAACCGATACCAGAAACATAGAATAAAATCAAACCAAGTAGACATAATGAGTACAAAAATGATTTGCTTTTAAGAAACTGATTTTGCACACCTTGCCACACGTCCTTTGTTGCTGACAAACCTGAGAAATTTGAAGTCAGAAAATTGTGCCAACAAGTCATTCACCACCTAAATGGAAGTGTACTGATTGATTTCATGATTAGACATGAAATCTGAGCTCCTTTACATATTGATGTGTGTGTCTTCATTCTTCAACTACCTATCTAACACAATGTGTGGACAGCATTACCACTAAACACAACCCCATTGTGTTTCCTTTCATTAGAAAGAGATGAAAATGTCATGCTAACTTCCTTTACTCAATGCAGTTAGGTTCAAATGATTGCCTACCTTACTCTGGTCAAATTAAGGAACTGATGGCAACGGATTGCATCTTTGTTAAAACAGAAAACAACCAAGCAATATATTTTAATACTACCTAATCAAGGTCTCAGATTACAAATGTGAGGCCATCTGGAAGTATAAACTCGTTGGCCTTGTTTGTACAATATCAGATTTTGTGACCAAGATGCACATATTACCAATGGGGAAAGGATGGGTAGAAAACTTTGAGCTGGAAGACTATTTTGTACAGACAGTTACATTTTAACTTCACACCTGTTGTAGTTTCAGATTCGGTTCCTTCTTGATAGTACCATTTATGTGATAAGATCCTCTACCTTCTGAGCCATACCTGGCTGCTTAGATGTGACAAACAGGTTTAAGCGTTCTCCCCAGCCCTGTGAGGTTGGACAGGTTGCAATGCAAGCTCAGCTCATTACTCTAAAATGCTGCCATCACCCGCATTTTTAACGCATTGCCTGAGCATGCAGTCAAATCACGCTACCTTGAAGCCATCTCTGTGTGTGGCCAACCCAGGCTATGCCAAAAACTCAATCACTTGAAGTGTCATAAGCAAAAAGGAAACTGAAATCCAAAAAGGTTAAACAAGCAAAATGCAAAATTACTTCCCCTATCCTATTTTGAGAAGTTGCTGGGAATAGAATGAACTCTGCTTAGCTGAAGTGTTTGGTAATTCCACTCCCATTCAGTTCTGTAGGGCTCCACCAGACTTCTGATAGCTTAGTAAATTAAGCATACAGCTGCTGGGATCCACAGCAACCCCATGAGCCTGGGAGGGCTAAATCAAATGTAATTTGGACATTTCCTGTAAAAAAAGATATCTTTACTTTTGGGGGCAATAGATTATTAAAGCCATGTTTAGCCAAGAATCAGATCACTGTCTAAAACTTGCAAAACCCTCCATGTGGTAATATGATACTCATAGCAATTGTGGAGAGATACATTATTCCACATCTCTAATTCAAAGGGATTTAAATTAAACATACGAACTTATATATGTTGTGAAAAATATTTCACAGTAAAGCAATCTATCTGCAATAAGGTGTATGTCTATTTTGTTTTTCTTTAGAGATACGCTGTACTGTCTAGCCCAGATAGAACCATGGATGCTTTTCTGAACAAGTTGTTTCTCTTTCCTAGACTGTTTTACAATTCTTTTTTTTTAATAGTTTTCCCAATGCTGATAGCTGGGCTGGCTGCTAGACTGAGGAACGGGAGTCATTTCTTTCCTCCATTTCAGACACATCCTGAATGTAATCCATCTTCTGTGACTAGCATCAAAGTATGTATACTTAAGTTCCAGTAGTTTAGGTTCAATGGTTAATCCAGTACTGGCAAAAAGGAGAGGAAAACCCTTATCTTCATAAATAAGATGTAGCAGTGGGGAAGGTAGAAACTTATCCTGACAAGTGTCGGGTTCTCTTCCTTTCACTCTACAGCTTTGTCATGGAAATGTCTTTTTCGCCTTTCTTAGAATTGTTCAGATCAATTTTTGACAGCTCCCACACGGATTCTGTGACTTTTGGTAGTCTGTGGCTTCTCTTCTGAATTGTCATCCATCACATATGGTGACCAGCAGCCATGTAACTATCTTTCTAGGAGATTTTTATTTTTTTAAAAAGACTGAAGCTTTTTCAAATTGCTATGGCTGCTTCACTGCTCCCACTGCACATGATAGCTGCTTCTATGCTATCTTTATAACCTTCTCATCATGATTTCCCGTGACTCCTGGCATATTTTTATTGCACTAGACATGAAATTCTTGGGTTTTTGTTTCTCCCCTTTCTCCGCAACCTCAATTAGAAAACAGTTTACTGCAACTGCCTCTACAATGAAGATAGTTGTGCTAGTTTATTCTTTGCTATAAGTATGCATAGTTAAAAGATGAATGACACATAAACTTTGCACTCAGAACTGAAAAGGATGAATTGTGGCCAAATGAAGGATAGTGTGTGAGCATTTGTCCCCTATCTCAAACTATTAGAACAAACATTTAAAGTAATGTAATACAGCCTGTCAAACAGTAAGTTCCTGTAAAGAAAAATCTAATCACAGAAACAAACACAAAGTCTAAGGAAATTAAAATCAATTCAACAAACTCAAACAATAAAACCATCCAGACGAACTCAAAAACGACACAAACATTTCATCAAATATAAAAATTGATCTTCCGTAAATGACTAGGTGACATCTCAGGGAAAGCCTTCCCAAACACAAATGTCAGTAGTAGTATACTTTTAAATAATTGCACATTTGTCAGGAAAACTTGAGATTTTCAACAGCTGTGGACTAAAACATGGTGATCATTTACAGATACTGAGGCATGCAGGTTTGCACTTGTATGCACAAACACAGCCAGATGTGCATTTTGTTTTATACTATGACTCATACTAATTGCATACTTCTCATAAAGGCACCATATTTACACTATTTGTATTTCCTAATGTGGAGGCACATAATATCAAATATCAAATTATAAAACCATAGAAAACTAAACAGAAAACCATGAATGTGATTTCTAAGAACCTGCACAGCCATAGTATTTAAAATGTCAGTGCATGTGTTTGTGATCACTGTGTCAAATTTCTTTGGGAATTGCTTCCCTGCTCCCTTTCTTGGATATGATACTCCCAGCTGTGTTTCTTTACTATATTAGTTCATGGTTTTAGTATATTAGATTTTCATCATGTTGATCATAAGCCACCTTGAGTGTTGCAAAACAGTGGAAAGGCAGGATGTGTTTTAATAATTTCATAAACATTTAAACAACTATACTAAAGATGTAGAGATGTAAAGCTATTAAACAGGAGGCAGATTGATTACACACACACACACACACACACACACACACACACACACACACACCAGACATCCTTCTGTGCATGCCACACAGTATGAGGATGGTATGCCTTTTGGTCCTCAGAAGACATGGTATTGAATAAGTAACCTACTGCAATGTCACAAATTTTGGCTGGCCATTTTCACCATAGCATGCCTTAATATATTGCTTAATCTGTTTTCCCACCTCAAATTATTTTTAATTAATTTTGCAAAAGCGAAACCTATCAGGGTAGGAATAAGGAGAACAAAGTTAATTATTCAAGACTCCATTGTGTCAGCCAATGCTCACATTCTGTAACCAATAAAGTTGTGGCCATTAACATTAACCTAAATTAGGTGTCCTTGTGTCTTTATTCTCCTGGGGGGTGGCTTGGGGGCCTTGACACACAAAGGGAACTGTAGCAGAGGCAGATTTAGGGGGGCACGACTGGTTCAGTCGCACTAGGCGCAGAGCTACGGGGGCACCGCTACTATGATTTAGAATAGAACATGGGAGGCAAGGGGCACCAAATCTTGGCATTACACAGGGCGCCACTGAAATTTGAGACCCCAAGGTCCAGCACTGACCATAGTGCGACTAGCTTGCACTGAAGAAAATCCAATTCTGCTAATACATGTGTGCATCACATTAGGGGAAGATACCTTTTTCTGTTTCCCTACTTTTAAAAAGATATATAATTTGAGATGCATATAAGCTTCTGTGCTTTATCAATAATTCATTGGTGGGAGGGGGTTGCTCCCAATTAATAAATGTTCACATTTTGTGGCAGGAAGTGACCCTTTCAGGTACTATGCCTGCTGCTGCAATGCACCTTTCTAAACTAGTTTCTGAATATATTTATCAGATTATGAAGAGCAAATATGGGAGAGTGTTGAGCTGAATGTCATAGGCCAATATGGGAGGTTTCAGTAATTAGAAATAATGTGCAATTTCTGCAACAGGAAAAAGAAGACAATAGAAATTAACCTTATCACAGGAGATAAGTACTTGTTTTAAAAACACAATAAAGAGAATGAAACAAAATCCTTCGTAAGCTCGGCTGCAGGAAAATCCTACATTTAATAATTTTACAAATTAGGCTTCCTGTAACAGAATTCAAAATGCATGACTACTCATTCCTTCCCAAAGCCAACTTTTGTTTCTCTTTAATGAGAAAAAGGGAAAGTCAGCAAAACAAAATGTCACCGTTAAATCATTTGGCAGCATTTTGTGTCAAAAATGTAATAGAAAAGGCACACATCATAGGAAAGGTTACTGCTCTTCCAGAACATCTTTTCGCTTGGTTCAGGGCTCATCCCTCTCCACAGCAGTGCAGGCACTACTGCTGCCTGCTCTCCCCGGGCTTAATGTGGCAGATGAAGGATGATGGCATTTTCAGCAGACCACAGTGCAGTGATTTTAGTGGTTATCTGACTGAAACCGATGCTATGATTTAGAATAACTGCTCTGTTTATGTGCAGTGGTAAAAGTCACTTACTACACAATCCTGCAATGTCAACTCATTGCTTCCATTATATATTCTCTTAGCATAGTTTCGTCGCAGATATGAAAGTCAGCGGGAATTAAAAGAAACTGCCTGCTACTTTTGCAGCTTCAGAGGGAAAGTACGCCACATTGAGAAGGTTCATGAAAAGATGCAAAACATAAATGCCTCACACACAGGACTGTCAAGCCCAGATACACTGTAATCGCTCGTTGCACTGGACTTTCAGATACTACTACAGTGGTACCTCAGGATAAGTACTTAATTGGTTCTGGAAGTCCGTACTTAACCTGAAGCGTACTTAACCTGAAGCGAACTTTCCCACTGAAAGTAATGGAAAGTGGATTAATCCGTTCCAGACGGGTCCACAGAGTACTTAAATTGAAAGTACTCAACCTGAAGGGTATTTAACCCGAAGTATGACTGTATTAGCACTTAAAAGGCAGTTCCCATATATTTTGCATCACATTTTAGCTATTTGTATCCCTTAAAAGAACTAAAAACAATTCACAAAACATGCCCATTTGCAGTTCTTTTAGCACTACATCCTGCGCACAGGCTTTTGGTAATATCAGAGTTAAACACCATCACTGTTAATACTACAAAGAATGTGCCTCCTGACATTACATAGAAACACATGAAGACTTTATACTAATTCAAAAACATTGATCGATGTAGCTCGGGATCAAGATTGACTACCCTCCAGACAATGGTCACTCCCTACCTTTAGATATGCTGCTGATTGGACTTTCATTATACAATAAACATCCCCCCAATTATATTTCTTAATAATAACACACATTCTTTATTATTACGGTCCAAAGAACTGCAAAAAAGCAAAGTACAGCAGATATATATTTAACAGTATTGATTTTATATTTAACATAGATTTCAACCCTATTTTGAGGAAGTATCTAAATTTATACTTCACTGTGAAAACTAGCATAACGTATGCTTATGCCACAATAAGGTTTCACTCAATTACCTATGTTTAATATAGATGTAATTTTAAAAATATGGATTGGATCCTGGCTTAGTCATGGCCAGGCATCCCCAAACTGCGGCCCTCCAGATGTTTTGGCCTACAACTCCCATGATCCCTAGCTAACAGGACCAGTGGTCAGGGATGATGGGAACTGTAGTCCAAAACATCTGGAGGGCCAAAGTTTGGGGGTGCCTGGTGATGGCTAAATTCAGTCCCATTAATTTCTATGGGGCAACACTCTAAGTCTTGATTCAAACTTAACAATTTTACTCTGGAAGCACTCTACTAAATGAACTAAAGTCTTGGGGGGGGGGGCGTTGCATTAGTCAAACTTATAACAATCAGTATTTGTGCAAATTCACAAGCTTTCTACTAATTATACTGCAAGACCGAGATCCAAAGCAATAATAGAAATGTTTATGCCACCTGTTGGTATGGTCCAAATCCAAATCCCACTCCCCCCCCCACATCTCAGGAGCTAGCAGAAGCCTGTTACATGAACGCCTATTGCTCAGCTATTCAATTAATGCTATTTAATATTTATTTATTATTATTGATTGTTATTTATTGTTATTTATTGTTCAGCAGTATTTATTCCAAAGAACCAGAGATATCTATATTATCTAGTTTCCTGATGTTCAGAGATGCCTGCTTAGAACTGAGTTTTCCTTCTGAGGTTGAAAACTCTTTCCGTTCTTCCACAAGTTTTGTTGGCAAAGTGATATGCAGCAACGAAATAAATCAACCAAAGAAGCACATAGGTAGATGCTACATCAAAACAGAGTAGGGTACGAGCAGTAGGACAGGGACTTCTCAATGATAATAGAATGCTCCACAAAATGATTCATCTATAAATGTTGACAGCAGTAATAAACAAGGCCTTGGAGTGCTATACACATTCACAGCAATGCTCATACACAGCCATTAAAATGGATACACTTGCTTAAAAAAATGTTATCTTAAGCAAGGCTATTCGTTTAAAATAACTCCATGGTGTTTTGACATTGCTCTAAGTTTATTTCCTGAGATATTCTTTACCAGTAGTCATTTCTTTGTCATGAGTTTCCCGGTAGCACTTTATACTGCAATCCTTTGCATCTATGTAGTACTCTCAGATCAGAGAACAAAGAAATAGTAAATGTGTATCTATATTCAGATAGCTTGGGGGGGGGTGAAGAAAAGGCGAAGAACCTCCCCAACCCACCATCAGAGGTGTTGCAGTCCTTTAAAGGTAATGTCAGGGACTGCATGCAAGTGGGGTGCATCGCCACCCCACCCTCATCCATACACAAACACATCCTATGCATTCATTCATTTTCTCTCTCTACCGTCTACCTCATCCAATCTGCTTTCGAGAAAACCTTCCACTGTGGAAGTTTCCTCCGCAATGCAATTAGAAAGCTAGAGGCCCAATCTGGATTGGAACCCTGGTGTCGAGGTAGAAGAGAATTAAACATTTGTTCCCTGGGGCAGTCATCTGGATTGGACCTACTGCACTTGAAATTTCCACTGGAATAAAGAATGCATTCACTGCAATGGATTCTTTGGGGGCAATGCAATTTGCAGGTGCAGAAGCTAGAACTGTGTCGGGGCCACAGTGGTGGTAAAAAGTTTTAAGCTCCTCTACCCTGCCATACCAGGAACACATTCCTGATCAGGCCCCTATCACCTGAGATTTGCTGCTGTTCCTCCTCTCTGCAGCCAGAGCAGAATGCAAAGAGGAGGAGGGTGGCGAGGAACAGAGGTTCCAAGGACTGCAATGGCCTACAGGCTGGCCAAAGGTTCCCCATCCCTGCCTAAAGCTGTACTGTCAAAAAGTTACAAAGAATCACACAAGGCAGTATTCACTACTGTGATGGCAACCATCAATCAACATTTTGTAAGAAAAACACTTTTAAATATTTCTATGAAAAATCAGTGGCAAGGATCCATAGAATCAGATACACCTAAAATGAGACTTTAGATTTGTGTTTCTGAAATGATAACCCATCCATCCTTGATTTGCCTCAGGGCAAATAACTTTAGAAACGGAGGGGACTTTTGAAAGCAGTATGTGAAATAGCTTGGGTAGTGCTGGATGGGAGTCTGCTCTTTAGAGGGAGAGGATTTCAAATTCTGCAAAATTTTAGGCGAGCCCCTGGGATTGTCTAAAGAAGCTGAATATGTTTCAGGTCTCTTTGATAAAGAATCAGATGGTTGAAGTAGTAGCCTCAGCATATTTTTTCCCCATAATCAAAATCTATAAAGCTCCTGTTTAAGCAATGATGGTCAAAATCCGTGGACTACCTACTACTCGTCCCTACAGATAATATTAAGGCATCTTGAATAGTATTGAATTAAATTAGCTTGTAACCCATGACATCACCCATGACAGATAGAATTAACTATAAAAAAGGAGAACAGCACAGCACTTTTTTTTAAGGAAGCAAAACAAACTCTCAGACTGCTACGTATAAACAGAATAGATTTAAAATGCAACTCTTTCCTAACTTAAAATTTCAATGTATGCATAAGCAATGCCCCAATTCATGTTTTAGTGACTGAAGTTCAACCCAAACAGGAAAAATTTGAGTTACTCAAAGAATGCCATGTTACAAGAAGGAATGTCGCTAAAATTGCAGAGATGTTCTCATTGTCGCAAAATTATATCATGTAAAATGTGATGAGAATCAGTTGTTGCGGAAAATGTTTTCAATAAATAATAAAAGAAATAAATTATGAAATACTGTATGGGAAATGCTCAAACTTGTTAATCTGACAAACCTTCAGAAGAAATGAAAATCTGTTACAGTGGGTAAGTCACCTATAATGAGACCCTGTGAGTTCACTTTATATAATCTTGGCATATGGATCTAACATTTGAAAGGTGTTTGGATTGATCATAGAGACTGCAACAAGACACGAGGGAGAAGAGCAGCCTTACTGGTATTAAGATATAAATGCCATAACTAGCACCTTAAATTGCATTCTGTGGGCTAAAGAAAGACATCATAGACCTGGTGCATAATTGCACTGTTTCCAGGAGACCACTGTAGTACGGTATATTCTGGCTGTCAAGTAATGGGCCTAGAAGCACTACAAGTCTGCATACTTGAACAACCAGGAGAGGCTGATCCCCATAAAAGATGACTGCTTCCCATTCACTCCAGGTCATGAGAACTGCCGGTTAAGATAATTTCAAGCCTTGATTAGATTCAGCTTCAGTAACCTCATGCATATAATGTCTCCCATAATAAATAAAGCACCATGAATGTATTTGCCTTCTTATACAAATAACATTTCCAATAACTATATTGACAAAAACACAAATGAAAACATAACACAACATAACACAGGGAGCAACCATCACTTAGTATTTTAGATGAACATAGAATCACCTTCTCATTGTCTCACAAGTTCAGAAGTCTCACACTGGGAACCACCACCATTTAGGTTTATAAGAGCAACCTCCAAAGTTTCTTGGGAAGAAACTATTTTTAGCAGGTAAGCTTCAGCAATATGGTGAAGTTTTCACATAAGTCAAGGAGGCTTCTTAGGACAAAGGACCTGAATTGATCATATACATCCTTTTAAATACAGTCTGTTTCTGAGAAGCAAGATCAATTCAATCGATAATAGTTCTAGCCACTGCTGAGAGATAGAAGATATTCTTGTGACCCATTTTTTAAAAACCAGTGCATTCTTAAAACAAAGGCACCCTACTGACAAATGGTGGAATTTTACTTCTGGCCAAAAGATATATATTTAATAACAAGCCTTGATGAAATGATAGGGCTACTCAAACAACTGTTCCAAATTTGTATTCATACAGTCCCAAACACTATCCTCCTGATGAAAAGGTGCGAGAAAGGAAAACTTAGAGGTGATTTTTATAGGATAACGAAGGAGGTCTATGTCTCAACTAAAAAGTGGGCAAGTCAATTAAAAATCTGAGTTGGCTAAATTAGACAGTCATGTTGAATAAATCTATCTCTATAAGTCAAGGTGTTACAGACAATTACATGCACTAATACTGACATGTATTTTCAGGCTGTGGTGTTCAAAAAGCATACTGTCTGAAGTACAAATGGTTTAAGCTGTAAAGTTTATACATAAACTCATAAATCCCCAGAGCAAACCTCTGCAGTTTATTAAAACACTGTGATTGAGAATAATGCAGAAAAGAATCATTTGATTCTCTTAGAAGTTTGAAGACTTCTAACAATCTTCCCCTTTTGGTTAAACTATGATGAGACACATGTAGGCAGCAAAAGTAACACAAATGCCAACTTTTAGAAACACAGTATATTATAAAGGTACTTTAATAAAAAGTTCAGAAGGGCAGACATGTGGTGGCGGTTAATATGTGAAGGTATAGGATATCACAAAAAAGAGGATTTAGCTTGACCTCACTGCAGCATCTAAAATCCTTGAGAGAAGCAAACTACAATGGGATTCATAATAGTCCTTCATTCTCAGTAAATAACTGCACTTACTTCGCTGAACTTCGACGTCATACTGTAGTTCTTCATTCTTCTTAGAACCCTCCAAACCTTGCACCCAAACAGAAGCAAACTACGCATAGTACTTGAATATTGTTCCAAGTTTCTTATTTGAGATAGTTCAGTAGAAAAGTGACACACTACAACTCAGTGTGCACGTAACACCAAACCAAATCATGACTTAACATGGACAGCAGCTGCCTTGCTCTTCCCTCAGTCCTGCTACTGCTGCACTGCTGTGAACTAAGCCATGGTTGGGCTTAGTGTGTCCTCTTGAACTGGGCCTGTTTGTGTCCTTCAGACCCTAAGCCAGGGCTAGGCAACCTAAGGCCTGTGGGCCGGATGCGGCCCAATCACCTTCTCAATCCGGCCCATGGATGGTCTGGGAATCAGCGGGTTTTTACATGAGTAGAATGTGTCCTTTTATTTAAAATGGGTTATTTCTAGGAATTCGTTTTCCCCCGTCCCCCCAAAATAGTCTGGCCCATCACATGGCCTGAGGGATGGTGGACAGGCCCACGGCTGAAAAAAGTTGCTGACCCCTGCCCTAAGCTGTAAACCAAGTGGAAACTTGGGCTAGAGCTTGTGCTCTGTCTGAAGTGAGATAAAACCACAAGTCTGGGTTTAGATGATACACCAAACCAAGGCTCAGTGTAACAGCAGGAGCAAAGGAGAAATGAACTGCTCTCCAGAAACCTTCACATTTAAATGTTAATGGTAGATAATAGCTTGGCTTAGTGTGAACTGGATCACAGATATCTTTTGGCTTTCAGTTAAGCTCACTTGCAGCTAAATTGTCTCTTTTGTCTATTCTCTGTTTGTATTCCTTCGCTTTAACGCTTACCTCCCAAGTCGCAGTAGCGTCTCATTTGTGCTCCTGCAAGATCCTGGCTTTCATAGATGTTTAACAAAAAGTTCATGGCAAAATTAAGCAATTTTTTTTGTGTTTCCTTACAGAAACGGTAAAAAGTAGTTCCCTGCTCAATGTATATTTTACAAGAGCCCATTTACAAGTTCTCTCATTTTAAAGAGAAATTCAAAATTGGCAGCTGCTGCATTTTTATTACATAATGAAACTAAGTCAGAATTTCATAAATCATTCCTTTTTCTCAGGGCAGACAAAGGGGCAGCTAATGAAGTTAAGAAGAAACCATCTGAGTACTATTCATTAACACCTACAATTCATTAAACAATCACAACACCTTCTTGATTTGAATTCAGAATCACAAAGTATACCCCGTAACATCTTAACAGCTCATCAGAAGAACAAACAACATGAGGCATTTTCCAGATTGCGCTAAGATAAAACATTTGGAAATATTTAAGAAAAGGGCACAATGATCTTTGTATCTCATGAATGAAGCAAAGTTAACTTCAAAAAACTTTCATGGTAGAGGATCAGTAGGTGAAGATTGATAGCTGTCAAAATGGGTGCCTTGTTTACCTTTGTAACCCATTAAAGAATCCTGGTAACTCACCCTGACAAAAGAAAATTAATTCTCTTTTGTTAGGAAAACATTACTCTAGTTATTTACATCTAAATCCACAGGAAAAAGTTATGTGGCAAGTCAATAAATGGATCAAACCACTGTTTCTGACGCAATGCTTCCCTCAATTTAGAATTTTTTAAATTAAAAAAAGTTCTGTATTAAGACGTCATTCATTACAGTCACAAAGATGGAACTTTAATCCACTCTGGAAAAGGTCACCGCATCAAACCTACCTGACTAGATTTTCATTATCCCCAGTTCCCTTACATGTGGCACATTCGGTTCTTAAATCTTCAGACTTAGGCTTCTTTTGTACTACAGACTGTCTTTGTCTTCTTTCTCTAGGAATACGTTCCTATCAATAGAAGAAAACAGAAAAAGGTGGAAGAAGAGCACAAGACTTATTTCAGCAACACTATTCATTTAAATGGCAACATTTTCACCAATTTAACTGAAAATAAATTAATTTCTCAAAATTCCAACCTCAGGTTTTTCTTCTTCAGGAATGTAGCTTCGTTTTCGTCCTCGAGTTCTCTAAAAGTAAATATATTTTAAAATTAATGACATTCAAGCGGAACAGAACAAACCTAGACACCAAGCATGCATCTATTTGTGAAATTTAGGGGTAAGTACCCATTACCTGGGACCCTGGTGGAGCTGTGGGTTAAACCACAGAGCCTAGGGCTTGCTGATCAGAAAGTCGGCAGTGAGCTCCCTTTGCTCGGTCCCAGCTCCTGCCAACCTAGCAGTTCGAAAGCACGTCAAAGTGCAAGTAGATAAATAGGTACCGCTATAGCGAGAAGGTAAACGACGTTTCTGTGTGCTGCTCTGGTTCGCCGGAAGCGACTTTGTTTTGCAGGCCACATGACCTGGAAGCTGTACACCAGCTCCCTCAGCCAGTAACGCGAGATGAGCGCCGCAACCCCAGAGTCGGTCACGACTGGACCTAATGGTCAGGGGTCCCTTTACCTTTACCAATCCTTACATAGACAAAATGGCACAGATGTACACCCAGGAGGAGGTATCAGCAGGCTTGAGTGAAACCCCAAAATCTGCTGAAAAATCTTCCTGCTTGGCAGGGGGTTGGACTGGATGGCCCTTGTGGTCTCTTCCAACTCTATGATTCTATGATTCTATGATTCTATGATTATGGGGGAGGAAATGTAAGGGGGAAGAGAAACAGTCCAATGAAGACTGGGTTTGCTCAGCAGCCACAGAACAATGAAAAAGTTGGAAAAGAAAAAAAGGGGAAGTGGAATCAGTTGGCTGGGAATGGCTAGCGAAGAGGAAGATGCGACTGCTTCACCCTAGAACAGGCATAGGCAACCTTGGCTCTCCAGATGTTTTGGAACTACAACTCCCATGATCCCTGACCACTGTCCCTGTTAGCTAGGGATCATGGGAGTTGTAGTTCCAAAACATCTGGAGAGCCAAGGTTGCCTATGCCTGTCCTAGAATATTACCAGATCTTCTAATGCATCAGGAGAGACATTCACACAAACATGTATCTTACATGTGTATTAGCCCCAGGCTAATTTTGGGGAATTAGCAGTATTAGTCCTTACTGAAACTTTTTTTGGAGATGACTGCATGCACATGAAAAGAACTGTATTGGTTTTGATAACCTTGCTTAATTTGGGGGATTTGGAACAGACCAACCTAAGCCTGCTTGCTCCAGAAAGCCAGAAATAATTGCTGCAATACTAACATTTATTTGTAAATGAATAAAGGTTTAAAGGTGGTAACTTGCCAATATAAAACAATTTAGAAATTACAAAAGCAGCCTTGCAGATTTGAAATACCACAACAGAAACAACACAGAAAATAATGGGTAAATAATACATGTTGCCTGAGAAATATACTTAAATGTTACTTGAAAGATACAGTGGCACCTCTAGTTAAGAACTTACCGTGTTTCCCCCTTTTTAAGACACCGTCTTATAACTTTTTTTCCTCAAAAAAACACACAGTGTCTTATTTTCAGGGGATGTCTTTTTTTAAAAAAAAATTATTACTGTTTTTATTACAGTACTTGTATAATACAGTATTACAACTTGTGGCGGGCTGGACCGTGTGTGTGTGCGCGCACACACACACATACACATACGCCCATGCCTTCCCTCCCTCCCCGCGTTCAGATGGAGCAGGCTGGGCTGGGGAGGGGGCACCCCGTCGACACTGGGTCTCAGCTTGCGCTGAGGGGCCGCAGCCACCCTGTCAGGAAGGGCCCCTATCCCGGGGTGTCCATGACCGTGCTGCTACCCGGTAATGTGCCACCGCCAAGCAGCACAGAGGAGTCCTCCTCCTCCTTCTCTTACTGCTCCTTCTCCCTCCTCGCAGGCTCTCTGCTCCGCGGCGCTGCTGGGCTCTCCAAGCGTTCTGCACTGCAGCAGCCGCCGGTTCTGGGCTGCGGTGCGTGCAAATGGCCCGGTAGGTCGGGTCTCCACACAAGGCGCCTTCGCCGCCGTAGCTGCAGGCTTCCCGCCGGGGCCGCCTGCAAAGCGCCGCGCCGAGGCTCCCCGAGAGAAGGCGTGCAGGGGCTGAAGCCAGAGGCAGCGGGGGGCATATTCCGGCCCCGGTGATGTCAGGCCTCCCCATGGGAACGGGAACGGGACTGGGGGGGGGAATCTCGCTCAGCTTCGTCACTCTCCCGGACAGCAGCAGCAGCGAGAGGAGTGCACGCTCGTCCCTGGCGTCACAGCCTCAAGCGCAGGCTGGGGAAGAGGAGGCGAAGGAGGCGCGCTCAGTGCGGTGGGGGCTGAGGCATGGTGGAGTGCCCCGAGCCTCTGGGAGCCGGCAGGAGGAGGAGGAGGCTTGCCGGGTCGTCACCCAGCAGCGCGCGCAGAGCACCCCGAGCCTCCGGCAGCCAGCAGCAACAACAACAATCCCAGAGGCTCGGGGCGCTCCACGCACGCTGCTGGGTGACGACCCGGCAAGCCTCCTCCTCCTCCTGCCGGCTCCCAGAGGCTCGGGGCACTCCACCATGCCTCAACCCCCACTGAGCGCGCCTCCTTTGCCTCCTCTTCCCCAGCCTGCGCTCGAGGCCACGGTGCATGCAGCCGCCTGCTGCCCAGCCTTTTTGTTCTCCTAACCCCTCCGTCTTGCCTACCTCGAGCCTCACATTGTTCGCCTCTTCGCCCGCAACTCCCTCCCGAGATGCGGAAAGCTGCTTCGCGCAGCGGCATCCGCCGAAAAGCAGTGTGACTCTCGCGCCCCCTCTCCTTCCCCCCCTCAGGAGTCCAGCGCAAGGTCCGGCACTGAGCTCTGCCTGCGGGGGCCCCGGAGGATCCGCGCACACCCTTGCCTCCCCCTCGGTGGCCCTGTTCGGCGGCAGCCCACGCCGCTTGCCAGACATCCCTCTTCGCTGTGACTTCTTTCTCTGCTTCTCCTCCTCTTGCCAGCATGCTGGGTCCCACTGGCTGGCTGGGGCACTCAGCGGTCTCGCTCCGCGGAGTATGGCTTATTTTCGGGGTATGGCTTATATTTCCTAAACGCTTAAAATCCTGCTATGGCTTATACCGTGTTTCCCCTTTTTTAAGACGTAGTCAGAAAGTAAGACATGGCAGGGTTTTTTTAGAAGTAGGAGAAATAAGACGTACCCTGAAAGTAAGCCATAGTGCCGCCATTGTCCCCATCGCCAGCAAAGCAGCTACCGGTAGAGGCGTGGGGGGGAGGGAGACGCCTCTTGCCGGAGTTCTGCCCCGCCTGCTCCTGACTCGCGGGGAGAACAAAAGGGAGAGGCGAGGAAAAAAAGACGCCACTTCCTGTTCCTGCCGGGAGCAGCAAACCAGCGAGAGGCGCGGGAGAAAAAGGCGCCTCTTGCCGGAGTTCTGCAGCCTGCTTCTAGCGTGCAGGGAGCCAGAGAGCGAGAGGTGGGGAAAAAAAAAAGACTCCTCTTGCCCGAGCCCTGCCGCCACCGGGACTCAGAGGAAACTTGCCGACAAAGACGACTGAAGGAGCGAGAAGCACTGTCGCGTGCAAGGAGATAAATATAGGAGATAAAAACTGTAAGGAACCCCTGTTGAGAACTTGGCGCTTTTGAAGCTTCTCTCCTTCTTTCCCTCCTCCCGTTTTTTTAAGGTAGCATTGCCCCAAGGATCGCTTTGCTCCTGCTCCTCCTTGCCCAGCTGATTTGTGGCTGAAGGAGGGGTGATTCCTTAAAAATCTGCCGAGGAAACGATCCTTATGGAGGACAGGGAAGTTTTTTTCCCTCTCCCTCCTTGCGTTTATCAAGGCAGCTTTGCCTGAAGGCAGATTTCCTCCTGCTTATCCCTGCCCAGCCACTGGTGTTTGTGGCTGAAGGAGGGGTGATTCCTTAAAAATCTGCCGAGGAAACGATCCTTATGGAGGACAGAGAAGTTTTTTTCCCTCTCCCTCCTTGCGTTTATCAAGGCAGCTTTGCCTGAAGGCAGATTTCCTCCTGCTTATCCCTGCCCAGCCACTGGTGTTTGTGGCTGAAGGAGGGGTGATTCCTTAAAAATCTGCCGAGGAAACGATCCTTATGGAGGACAGAGAAGTTTTTTTCCCTCTCCCTCCTTGCGTTTATCAAGGCAGCTTTGCCTGAAGGCAGATTTCCTCCTGCTTATCCCTGCCCAGCCACTGGTGTTTGTGGCTGAAGGAGGGGTGATTCCTTAAAAATCTGCCGAGGAAACGATCCTTATGGAGGACAGAGAAGTTTTTTTCCCTCTCCCTCCTTGCGTTTATCAAGGCAGCTTTGCCTGAAGGCAGATTTCCTCCTGCTTATCCCTGCCCAGCCACTGGTGTTTGTGGCTGAAGGAGGGGTGATTCCTTAAAAATCTGCCGAGGAAATGATCCTTATGGAGGACAGAGAAGTTTTTTTCCCTCTCCCTCCTTGCGTTTATCAAGGCAGCTTTGCCTGAAGGCAGATTTCCTCCTGCTTATCCCTGCCCAGCCACTGGTGTTTGTGGCTGAAGGAGGGGTGATTCCTTAAAAATCTGCCGAGGAAACGATCCTTATGGAGGACAGAGAAGTTTTTTTCCCTCTCCCTCCTTGCGTTTATCAAGGCAGCTTTGCCTGAAGGCAGATTTCCTCCTGCTTATCCCTGCCCAGCCACTGGTGTTTGTGGCTGAAGGAGGGGTGATTCCTTAAAAATCTGCCGAGGAAACAGATCTTTATGGAGGAGGACAGGGAAGCTTCTCTCCTCCCCTCCCTCTTCCATTTATTTTAAAAAACAACCAAGGGCTTTTCCATATGACCTGTTTGTTGGCATTCAAACTCAAAGCTTTTAGTCTTTATCATCCAGACTTCATTGAGCAAGCATTCATTCCAACTTGCTTGTGGAGGGTGTTTGCAGGTTTTTCCATTGACAATTTGTTCATCCCACAGTTCTCAGTGGATTTCAAGTTTCCAAACAACACAAAGTTCCAATAAAAACAACAAAGTGGTTTTGTTGCACTAGGACAACTCAGCTCTTTAATCCACTTTAATTGTGCCAAACTTAAAATTGCAATATGCTCTTGAGTCCCCTGTCCTGAGGTGCCAAAATTTAATCTTTTTAGCCATTTCTGGACACCTAAAAGCAGCCATTTAACATTTTTCTCTATCCCCCCATAACCAGCCAGAAACAACCCCCAGACAATATGGCTGCAAAAAGAAGGAGCTATACAGTTGAGTACAAGAAAGGAATTGTGGAGGACTCCCAGGGCAAGAATCTTACAGCTTTCTGCAAGGAGAAGAATTTGGATATCCGAATGGTCCAAAAATGGCGGGCAGAATACGATAACCTCAGTCTACAGGTGGTCATAGGAAATGCTAAGAAGCGTAAGTGTGGTGCAGGTCGGCAACCTTCAGTTCCTGAGCTGGAAGACATGATCAGTGAGTGGATCGCTGAAAGGAGAGCAAAGGCTTTGGTTGTGCGCAGGGCTGATATTCAAGCATTTGCCCTAGCAATGGCATCACAATTTGAAGTATCCCCTGAATTCAAAGCATCACAACACTGGCTGGATGGCTTCCTTCAGCGATATGAACTGTCTCTCAGAAAATCAACAACACTGTTTAGGTTGGAAGATGCTGAAGTTGTTAAGCGAGCACTTGCATTCAAGTCCTTTGTTGATGGCATCGACTTTTCTAAATACCAACTTTGCAACATGATTGCTATGGATGAAACTGCAGTGTTTATGGGCCAAGGAGCCCAAACAACAATTGAACAGAGGGGTGCCTCCTCAATCTACGTTCCCTCCACTGGTCATGAAAGTTCTCGAGTTACCTGTATTTTGGCAATTCGTCTGGATGGAAAGAAAGCCACACCTGTTATCATCGCTAAGGGCAAGAAAGATAAGATTGAACGTGTTTCTGGCATTTATGTTCTGGAATCCGAAAAAGCCTGGTGCACACAAGCAGTTATAAGGAGGTGGCTTGATTTAATGCTGCCACTTGTTACGCGAGGTGGTCAAAGAGGTCTGCTAGTCTGGGATTCAGCCAGCACTCACCGCGCTAAAGACATGAAGAAGTTCCTTGCAGAGAGAAGAATAGATCAAATAATGATTCCTGCAGGAATGACTGCCTATCTGCAGACTCTTGATATTGCAATAAACAAGCCATTCAAAGACCATTTGCGTATGGAAATCAACGACTACATTGAAAATAGAATGACAAGAAATCAGCGTGGAAACTTTGTGAAACCTAACCTGCAAGAGGTCGTGAATTGGGTGAAGAATTCATGGGATAAAATCACTGAAAGTGTTGTTGCCAATGCACTCCGAGCAGGTTACCTGGATAAGAGGTGCTCATTTACTGAGAGCTCTATCGCTCAACATGAAAGATTGGGGCCAATGGTTCTAAAGGAACTGGAATTGCAAGAAATGAAGGATGGAATTCCGGGTTTGGAGTGTTATGATGATGTTCCAGAAGAAGACGACTTAACTATAATTGAATAAATGTTGATTGTTGTATGCTCCAGAAGAAGATGACTTAATTTTAATTGAATAAATGTAGATTGCTGTACCGTACCATACTGATGCAATAAAAATAAGACATCCCACTGAAAGTAAGCCACCCTGTGTTTTTTTGAGGGAAAAAAGTTATAAGACGGTGTCTTAAAAAAGGGGAAACACGGTATTATGACTACGTCTAAAAATAGGGGAAACACGGTAATTCGTTCCGGAGGTCCGTTCTTAACCTGCAACTGTTCTTAACCTGAGGTACCACTTTAGCTAATGGGGCCTCCTGCTGCCGCTGCTCCACCAGAGCACGATTTCTGTTCTCATCCTGAAGCAAAGTTCTTAACCTAAGGTACTATTTCTGGGTTAGCGGAGTTTGTAACCTGAAGCGTTTGTAACCTAAAGTGTTTGTAACCTGAAGCGTTTGTAACCCGAAGTACCACTGTGCTGGGAAGAGACTAAAAGCGGAGAGCTGCCTACTGTGTTTCTCCAAAAAAATAAGCCATACCCCGAAAATAAGCCATAGTGATAGGCAGTTTAACCTTGTAGGTTAAACTGTACCATACTTAATAAAAAAAATAAGACATTCCCTGAAAATAAGCCACCATGTGTTTTTTTTTTTGAGGGAAAAATAAATATAAGACGGTGTCTTATTTTTGGAGAAACACGGGGATTCATGAGGCAGAGTTTTAAAGATCCAGCTTTGCTTTGGGGGAAACAAGGGGGGAAAGGTTACATGTATAGCACAGGCAACCTCTGATTTCCACGGGGGTTGCATTCCGGATCACTGCGCACTTGCCTGAAATTGAAACATCCGTTCCGCCCCAGTCCCCGTTCCACACTTATAGTGACATCTTTTATTACGTTTCTGGGTTACTTCCGGGTCAGTACACATATTGGTCGCGCCTAAAATACGGTAGGAGTTGCCTGTAGCAGAAATCCTGTTTTGCAACAACCACGTTAGAGTAAGACTGGGAAAATACAGGAGATGAACCGGACATGAATCTGGCAGGGAATTCTGAATCTGAAATCTAAGATGTGCTGGCAGCCTATTATATTTTGTAACCATTAACACTTTAAATTATATTTCTGCTAATAGACAGAGTACTTTGTCCCTTGAGATTCTGGCAAAAACAGTTCATATGCCTAAACAGAGAAGAGGGTCAAACTGTGATGTAAGAGCATTGATCACTCCATTCCAGCCTTGGTATGCTTCTACAAAAGATGTGCAACCTTCTAATAACTCCAGCTGATAGCAATATGCATACATTCATGTCTCCGATAAAAAAATCAACAAGGTATTTAATTTGTTCGGTAGCCTTCCCACAATCTGGATAAAAAATACGGTGCAACAGAACCACGTCTATACTGCAAAAGCTTAATACTTTATTTATTTCAAAAATAATAAGCTATGCTTTCCAAATCAATCTTTAAGTACCTGCTCAGCTTAAGGTACTTAAATACCATTAAAAACATTTTAAGCAACAACACAAGATTTAGCCCCCCCCCCTCACTTCCCCGTTAAACCCACATAGCATGTGCTGAAGACACACTAACTGTTTTAAGATACTAAGGATCTGATAGCTGGTAGATATTGCCTGTTCCTATCTTCTTGTAGGGAAGAGAAAAGAACCAAAGCTAAATGTATGATTTTTTTTAAAAAAAAACTTTGTACCAACATAATGATTTTCCCACCCCCAAAATAAAAGAGGTGGATGGCTGGGCTCTTGTCTCATGGGGTTCACATATAAAATGCTTACAAAACATTTGTGGAGACTGCATTATTATGTCTATGTTGATTAAATGTATTAACAATTAACAATGAAATTCAATAAAGGGCACATATAGTTGGCTGCACACACGTGTCTTGAAAATCTACGCCACCAGTTGCACATGAATCTCTTGAAAATTCAGCAAGACATTAAGTGCAAGAAGTGCCTCTGAACTAGGGGAATTCCAATTGTTCAGTGTTAACTAGGGCAATTAAAGCAAGCCCTATTGTCAAATTATACAGCTTTAAATTAATGCAGACTGAAATGCGTACAAAGACTGATGCCAGCAGCTACTGGCAGACAGTCCTGAAGCGTACTAATTATATATCAGCATTAAAAGACATATGGAAATACCAACTTTTTAAATATATATATATATACAAAACAAGCAAGCATGGAAAACAAATTGTTGATTCAAGCACTCCATTTATAAAACTGGAAATCTGCAACATATTTCAGCAAAGTGCAACACCATCTGCTTTCATTGGCCACTAGCATACAGCAGATGGAACAGTTATCACACCAGAAGTGTCAACTATTTCAACACTGCCAATTGGTGGTGCAACATAATTTAATTTAGTTTACACTTACAATGTCAAGGAAAGGAAACCAACTAAAAAGCCTGAAAGGGCTCAGCGAACCAAAACAACATTCCTTAAGTTTGCAGATCAAGCAAACAAGTCACATCCAGAAGTCCAGATTGAGATAAATGAGCAATCTTTTTACATGGCAATATTAACAGCACCATTTAGGGAACAATAAATCTATTTCACAACATTATAAAAAGCTTGATCAACCCTGGTCAGGAGTGCATGTACTCTGGTATCTTGTCTGACAGAGATCATTTCTGGACACCGAACGAAAACTATTATGCGTTATTATAAAACTTCAATCTTTATCAATCACTTTCAGACTATGGCAATTTATTGTTCAAAAATGTTCTTCACTAGAAGTGCTATGCCCTTCTCTCAGTTGACACTCCTTTCAATTAGGTCTGCTGGGCGTTTCTAGAACGTATTTACTGGCCAGTATCAGAACCTCATTGCTGTAAAAGGAATTTATCTAAGAAGTTTTAAACCAGTGGCCTCTAAAATTAGCATTATGTAAAACAGAGGTCCCCTATCTAAGGGCCGGATGCAACCCAATAGCCTTCTAAATCCGGCCCACAGACGGTCCGGGAATCAGCATGTTTTTACATGAATAGAATGTGTCATTTTATTTAAAATACATCTCTGGGTTATTTGTGGGGCCTGCCTGGTGTTTTCACATGAGTAGAATGTGTCCTTTCATTTAAAATGCATCTCTGGGTTATTTGTGGGGCCTGCCTGGTGTTTTCACATGAGTAGAATGTATCTTTTCATTTAAAATGCATCTCTGGGTTATTTGTGGGGCACAGGAATTCGTACATTTTTTTTTCTTTCAAAATATAGTCCGGCCCCCCACAAGGTCTGACTGAGGGACAGTGGACCAGCCCCCTGCTGAAAACGTTTGCTGACCCCTGATGTAAAATAATAAGTACCACCTAATGTATATTTCAAATAATTTATTATTCCTTATGAACATACTTTCACACACTAAAATTTCTCCCAGGGATGCTTGAGAATTTTGTTGGTCCATATTTTTTAAGTAAACAGACCCACTTCACATCTCCTGGACTATAGTTTATTAAAATTTTGAAACATACTGCTCAGTTCTAAAAATGTATCAAAATGTGTATTTTAGGGTAAAACACATTGGGCAAGATTATGATTTTTATTCAGTTTTTTAAAGACACCATTTGTAGATTTATGCAGAAACAGGGCAGAAGATTCCAGGGAGTTGGACTAGATAATCCTCAGGGTCCTTTCTAACTCTACAATTCTAGGATTCTGAAAACAGACTTATGAATGAATACATAAGTGCTTTACATGTAGAAGGTTCCAGGGTCTATCTCTGGCATACTAGTTACAATAATCAGGGTAGCAGGTGAAGCAAAATACCTCTACTGGGAACTCTGGAGAGCTGCCACTAGTCAGAGTAGAGGGGAATAGGCTAGACAAATTATTATTATGATTGTTTACATATCCAAATGGCTTCTAAGTGGTTTACAGTCATACCTCAGGTTGCGAACGTGATCTGTCCGGGAGCCACGTTCGCAACCCAGTGTTTGCAACCCGTAGCGCCGCGTCTGCACACACGCGTGACTCAATTTGAAACTTCTGAGCATGACGTCATTTTCTGTTTTGGGGAATGCGCGAGCGCCAAAACCCGGAAGTAACCTGTTCCGGTACTTCCAGGTTTGCCACATAGTGCAACCCGAAAACGTGCAACCCGCAGCGTTCACAACCCGAGGTATGACTGTACAACCATTTATAAAATCCATACATACGGTAATTAAAATACACAATAAAACAGTTCAAACAAAGCATAAAAACATTCTTAGTTAAAACCTGTAATAAAACATGTCAGTTAGATTACAACAATTAAAAAACAATTTAAACAATGTGATCAGAAGGTCAAGTTTAGGAGAATGCTTGCCTAAAGAGGTGTGTTTTCAAGAGCCGACAGAATGCCAATACTGATGGAATTTCAGCAGGGAGGATATTCCAAAAAACTGCTTTTACCAGTGGAAAAAATCCATCCAAAAGCCAGTAATCAGCAGGGCCCTAGCAAAACAGAATTCTATTTACTGATCTTAATGCTATCAGTGCTATGGTCCATGGGGTCGTGAAGAGTCGGACACAACTAAACGACTAAACAAAACAACAACAACAACAACGCCATCACTAGGCAATGGAGGGGAACATGGTTTTTCAGGTAACTTGGTGTGCAGTTATTTAGGGTTTTGTATGTAAGTAGGTTAAACCACAGAACCTAGCCTACGGCTTGCCAATCAGAAGGTCGGCAGTTCGAATCCCCGCAACGCGGTAATCTACCGTTGCTTGGTCCCTGCTCCTGCCAACCTAGCAGTTTGAAAGCACATCAAAGTGCAAGTAAATAGGTACCGCTCTGGCGGGAAGGTAAACGGCGTTTCCGTGTGCTGCTCTGGTTCACCAGAAGCAGCTTAGTCATGCTGGCCACATGACCAGGAAGCTGTACGCCAGCTCCCTCGGCCAGTAAAGCGAGATGAGCGCCGCAACCCCAGAGTCATCCGCGACTGGACCTAATGGTCAGGGGTCTCTTTACCTTTACCTTTACCAGATCCTGAAAACTGGCTTAGTAGCAAATAGGCAGCCAGTACAATCCCCTCAGCACTGGTGTGATAGGTGCCCAATAAAGAGCACCACTCACCATCTGGAAGCCACTAGTTGCAGCCTCCAGGCCAGCTGCAAGGAAAGACTCATGTAGAGTACATTACAATAATCCAAAGTATGCATCACAGTGGCCAGATTATGCCTGTCCAGTAAAGAATGCAGCTGACACATCAGCCCAAGCTGGTGATAGGCGTTCTTCACCAGAGGCCACTTGGGCCTCCGTGGACAAAGATGGTTCCAAGATCACACCTAAGGTGTATACTTGTGCCTTCAGAGGGAGTAGAACCCCATCTAGAACAAGCAAACTATTCAGTTCTTGGATCTACGAACCACTTATTCACAATGTCTCTGCTTTAGCAAGATTCAGCCTCGATCTATTAATATTTACCCACTCCACCACAGCATCCAAGCACTGACTCAGTTTATGCACAGCCTCTCCTGACTCAATATATAATAGAGAAGTAGAGCCAAAACCTATTTCCCAAACCTACTGATATTACTCCCGAATGCTTCATGTTGTTGGCATCTGTCTGTCTAGAGACACAATGGAATGCGCCGGGGAGGGGGGGAGAGTTGAAGTCAAACCACTGCGTTAGCAAAACTGAAGTGATGTTCCACAGTGGCCTGGGCAGTGTGTATGGAGGTCCTGGGCTCCATACAAAAGATCCCACAAGATCCCACCTCTCGGCCTCACTGATGTGGTCCAAAGGAAAGCAGAGCAGTATGTTTGGCACCAGCTGGGCTGCAGGAGTTGCCAGAAGAAGGCATACAAGGCACCACCCAACCATCTTAGGAACTCCCCTCTGGATTTGTATAGGGTTTTCTCTTTAGCCGTTTCTTCTCCCAAAGATGTCCCACAAGGCAGCAGGGGTTTAGGATGTTTTCCTTATCCTAGATGGGTGACCTTCCCAGGCTAACGAGCCCCATCTGCCCCTCACTTCCCTCAACAGTACGTACAGAAACTGCTTTCTTGACTGTTGGATCCAATATTGGTCTTATCCACTCAATCCACCAGAGCCTGTCTTCACATGTAGGGGAAGTCCCTAACTCACTGAAAGTTTAATAAAAAAATTCCTTCAGTAGCACCTTAAAGACCAACTAAGTTTTTATTTTGGTATGAGCTTTCGTGTGCATGCACACTTCTTCACACTGCCCAGGCCACTGTGGAACATCACTTCAGTTTTGCTAACGCAGTGGTTTGATTTCGTGCATGCACACGAAAGCTCATACCAAAATAAAAACTTAGTTGGTCTTTAAGGTGCTACTGAAGGAATTTTTTTATTTTACTTCGATCCAGACCAACACGGCTATCTACCTGTAACCAGAATCACTGAAAGTTTGAATACCATCAGCTACCCTCACTTGGTTTAGCTGCCCAGTCAAAGCTGTTCCAAGGGTTTGGCTACTGTTGCATGCTGACAACTTCTAGGAGCCAATGAGTGCCCTGGCCCAACCTTAGAAAACCACATACCAATGGTTCCTGATGTTGTTTCTTTAGTGAAAAAACACCGGTTTACAATATAGATTTCTTCAAAATTGATTCTTCTATTTCTCATACCATTTCACATTGATCCATAGGGTTTTAGCAGATCAAGGAGCGTCCTCCAAGGACCATACAATGCAAGTACAGAGGGGTTGGTGGCACCTTAATGGTCCTATTAGCAAACAGACAAGCACAACTCTCTGTGTCTGTCAAACTGGCAGTATTTCTGCCAATTAGAGAGAGCTCCTTTGCTTCTTTTTGGAAAGTCATTATGGACAACTGAACATTGCTTATAATGTAAACCTTCTAACATAGATCAGCTCTATAAAACAGTTTTTCTGCTGCTAAAATGGTGTGAATTTTTTTAATGGTCGGTCAAGCCTAAAATCAGCCAGAGGCAAGTTGTAAACCCCAATATATGTAAGGAAATTGGGTAATTGGTTTCAGACAGCTCCAAAGCCTATCCACTGTCGAGAAAGATGCTGTTAGGGTTTCCTTTCTTTGGGAAGATAGTGGGTCTTTTCTTTATTATTCCAAGAAATCCCCTCGCCAATAAATCATGTCAGTTATCAATCTGCCAAAATGACAATGCAGTGAAAGGTATTTATTTAAAGCTTGGTCTTTGAATGGCTAGCTAATCACATTTTAAAGCTGTTTTAAATATGATGGTGGAATTTGAATTCCCCCCTTTTACTGTTTTATTGGCTGTTTGATCGATTCTTTAGCCACTTTAGAATTTACATGGTGAGCTAGAAATTTAGTGAATAGAAAAGTGGAGCACATCCATGTTTTAGAATGCAAAACTGCAGGATAGTTGGGAGTTGGACATACTGCCTCCAGCACATTGCCTCCCTCAGCTGATAGCATAAGCTGAAACTGATCCTACAACTCATCCTCAATAATGGCACTGGGTACTTCAACTAGAGCAGTGTTTCTCAACCAGCGTGCCTCCAGATGTTTTGGGACTACAACTCCCATTCCTGACCACTGGTCTTGCTAGCTAGGGATGATGGGAGTTGTAGTCCCAAAACATCTGGAGGCACACTGGTTGAGAAACACTGAACTAGAGTCGTAAGAAGTGCAGAGTCAACATCACCCTGATGTTGAGCGATTTTATCTTCAAAGTGAGTAGCCAGTTGGTCACACCAGATCTTTAAGTGTTCCAGCGATCCCTTCCCCAGTGGGAATCAGTAACCTAAGGACCATCTAAAATAACTCTGCTAGCCAGCTACCAGAAGATGCAATGCATTGCAGCGCTAAAACCAGCTTTTTTAACAGCCTAAAAATACTGAAAATATTCACACCTGCTAAAGCTCATCAGCATGAACTGGCACCCTCCATCCCCACCCCCACCCCCACTTAGATTTTAGCTTTAGGGCCATAGTTTTAACACCTGGTAGTTTTATATTTCTTTAATTAAAATCAAATGTAATTAATTCAGACTTGCATCATGAAAACTTTGACCATCTGTGGAAGGGTTTTCATCTACCACTGCCCTTGGGTTGACATCCTAAAGATATATTACTATGTCTTGTAGCATCTTAATGATGACTTGTTCTCCAATTATAACCAAGACTGTTTCTAAAAAGATAATTTTAAAGTGGGAGTAAGAAATGCAAACCTGAGTTTACATGGAAGGATTTCTTGACTGTGATCCCCGTTTATGAAGGTTCTCTCTATGAGACTCAACCTGGTGCAGACTCTTGGTGTCCTTTTGGCACCGCACAATGACTTTTGGATTTTCCCAGACACTTAATTATATCTGTGGAAGGATTGATTTAACTGCTGATTTCATTCTGCTCTTTATTCTCTATTTATTTATTATCTGGTGATTTTCTTGTGAAATAAAAGTGAATAAAACATAAAAACGGTCTTTAAAATTTGATTTATGAATGAAAAGGATATTCAATGATAAAGAGCAAAAATGTCAGGTAAAAGAGGATCAAAAAGATAGACAGTAGGTGGCACACTTGAACAGTTATTGAGCAGCTTACCAATATCAGGGCCAATCAAAATTTTGGCACTTTATTTCCATTTAGGAAGAAAAAAATAGATAGCTATGGGCTGGGCAAGGCAGTGCTAACAAAGAATGTTACAGCTGGTAAGATTAGAGAGTTAAATCCAATGTTGGTCCTACTCTGAGTAAACTCATTGAAAACAATGTACATGCCTAATGTACACTGTACGTTCAATATAAACACATCGAAATTAATGAACCTGCTATTGACTACAACCAAAACTTTCTACTTCAAACTTAAAATTAAGTAGCAATAATAAAATAAATGAAACAAATGAAACAAATAATAACTATGGGGTGGGGAACTGACTGAGATGCAGTTTGTGTAATTAATTGCAATATAATGGAATAAATGGAAGAGATATTCAAGTATAGGCAAGACTAAAGCTGCAATCATATCCTTTTAACTGGGGATAAGTATCACTGAATCCAATGGGGCTTACTTCTGAGTAGACACAGTGCTGTAAATCCCACTGAAGTCCCACTGAAATGTGGAGGAGGCAACAATTTATTTTATTTCTATAAATATTTCTATCCCGCTGTATCATAAAAAATATATCACAGTGATTAACGACGACACAAACCATAAAACCATACAGTAAAATCATAACAAGTTAAAACCAAAAGAAATTCAGTGAGACTTAAATGTGACTAATTTAGTCTGGCGTTTACCCAATTGAAATTTAAACTAAGCAATATAATTTGCTTAACAATCAAGTATATGTTGGAATCTCCCTAGGTGTAAACTAAAATCTGGCCGTAGTCCTGAATTCAGCCATACGACTAGGTATGGCTATGGTTTTCAGCTTTTAGTCATCATTAAAGATCAAAAGATGGAGAAAGTGCCACAAGAGCAGCTGCCATACAGTGTTGTGCTGCAATTACTTGCTAGGGAAAATGCAGAAGTACTACTGTACCATATTTATACCTTCCTTTCTCTCTTAGACAACTGAGGAAGATTGGCAGTTATCATACCACGTAAGCAGAGGAACCACAGATTTTTGAAATTTCAACAAATATGCTGTAGTATGAAAAGTTTGTTCATACTTCATTGCCTGGAGTTGGCATTTTGCTATTTAATTTCATCTAACTGATCTGGCTAGGGCAAAAACAAAAGGCAAGTGTTTTAGTAATTACCTATGTATATTTCTCTCTCTCTCTCTCTCTCTCTCTCTCTCTCTCTCTCTCTCTCTCTCTCACACACACACACACACACACACACACACAAATAATATTGTTTTGACAAAATGCACTCCTTAATCAGGAGGGCTTGCTCTTTGTTTTGATTTTTTTAAAGAGGTAGAACACAAATTGCTTTTTTTATCCAGAACAGTACTCCCTCTTCTTAAACGGAAACACAGAATGCTGTCATGCATTAATAAAGGCAATATAAACAGTACTAGACTGAGAACGTTTTCTATAAAATAGCACTTAATCACCCACAGCAGGCCACAGTCTACACAGAGAAGGTTAATCTTGTCAAGACAAGCAAACCACACAAGCATCCCAGAACGAGGGATTTAAGTGACTCAAGTTTATTGTCTAACTTTGACAAGCTGCTGCGGTAAGACCTCATTAAAAATAGATTAGTTACAGCATACATAACATGTTTGCCACAAGACAAATTTACTGGATAAATATAAAAATTCTCTCATACACCTTTGCCTCAGAGGATCAGAAAAGGTTGCAAAAGCATCAAGTAACTTTGCTTTGCCATTAGAGAGGGAAGCAAACCCTCCCAACATCCTATGTCCCAGGCAAGCATGCCAGTGTTCCGGGGAGGGGGGGGCGGTTAGGAACAAATAGCCATCCAAACCCATTCTAGAGAACATGCTTCCACCCACTACTCTGAAATAATTTGCTTCTTCAAAGACGCACGGGCATGACTTACCCAGCCAAGTAAATGTAAGCACAGAAGGAGATATCCAACTGTGGTGCTCTGTTTGTGCAAGCGGAACTTCACCGCCTCCCAAGCAGCCCCAAAGGATTTTTCAGAGGCCAGTGGACAAAAGAAGGGGAATTCCATTGTGAGCTCCACTAACCCGGAAGTAGCTGCTCCTGTTTGCGAACTTTGCCCCAGGATGGAAACGGAAATCGCGCACTGGGAGGCCCCATTAGCAAAAGCGCGCCTCAGGATAAGAACGGTTGCAGCTTAAGAATGGACATCCGGAACAAATTAAATTCATAACTAGAGGTACCACTGCAACTTTTGAGCACACATATTCATATGTGTAGACATTTGCATGGCCTACTTTTGACACATGACCCTCTCAGAACACAGAGCGGTGACCCTTGTATGAAAGTGCTGTTGCTGATAATATTTATCAGAATGCGCAGAACGAAAGTCTGGACATGCAACACGAAAACAAGGGCATTTATTCCTTACCACTAGAAATTCTCAAGGAACCACTTTGTGAGTTTTAATGTTTTTAAAGATGCTTATTTGCTGCCACCCTCCGCAAACTTTAATAGTCAAAGATATATAAAATAAACCTTAAAAAATATCTGCAGGGTATTTTATGTTTCATAGCTGAAGCAAGAATCTGATGTCTAACATGTTTCACATGTCTTTGGGGGGAAAGCTAGAACATAATAAATTACATTCATCTTTCACATAGAGGTTCTTGGCACTTAAAAAAAATAAATTAAAAAACAGGAGACAGATTTGTGCCGCTCTGACCAAGCTGTCATTTACCGTGTTTCTGACAGGAATCTTCTTTGGTTCTGGGGGTACATCCTGTGGAACAAATTTCACTGGCTCCTTAATCTGTCTCCTTGATCGCTTAGTTCCATCTGGTAAAGTTTCCATGGCAATGTCGGCTTCCATGTCACTGCTACCTGCTTGGTCGCACTCTGAACACTGCCTGGGAGGACAAAAAACAAAAATCAAACTCAAGACAGCAGCTGCTAAAGCAAAATAAGAGCATGCAGGCTGAAAAGCAAGAGCCAAAGACCAAAAAGGGTAATTCTTACAGTGTAAAAGAGCCCCAAATACAAAGAACAGTGACTTTTGCTTTCTTCTCTGAATGGTACCAAAAGCTACTACTTACACTCAAGTTTAAAAACAGCTTGCACAGGAGCATTTGGGGTGTGGGGAGAAGAGGGCTGTTTGGGAAAAAATAGCTTAACTGTCCTGTGCTCTGGGGTTCCAAGCCACGATACATGTATAGAGATATATATCACTCAGCAAGACTCTTCTCCATCTTCCACCATTAAAGGATCCAGTAGCCAACATTCATTGAAAACAGAATTGCTTCGCAGAGGGGGGAATCAATTAATTACTTCAAATAGGCAATCCTATGCAAACGGACTAATGATGAGATACCATTTAGCGTAAATCCAGAGCTTGCTGCAAAGAAGTTTGGGGGCAGTCCCTATCAGCAACACTTTAGACACACATAAAATTATCCTAGATTACTTAAGAAAATTAATTCAGACAAAGATGCTCTTGGAATGAATATTTTAAGCATTCTAGCTGTGATTTGCAAATGTTAATCAATTATTGTTTCTGAAAAAATGCATTGATGGAAAACATCAATGCAACTGATGCATAGACTATAAGCCTATGTCAATAATGCCTATCAACTAGAGTCCACATTTTACTCTATAGGTGAATAAAGCAGAAATTCTGCTGCACCTTAACTATTATACCCTTTTTTGTTTTTTGCAGGGGCTAGGAGACACTATTAATCTGCTTAAAAAAACCTTCAGTTTGCAATCCTAAAGCTTCCACTAGGGAGTAGCCCCCACTGGATTCAGTGTATCTTCATTCTGGGTAAATATATTTAGAATTGGGGTAACTGGAAATCAAAGTTTAACACAGGCATCCCCAAACTGCGGCCCTCCAGATGATTTGGCCTACAACTCCCATGATCCCTAGCTAACAGGACCAGTGGCCAGGCATGATGGGAATTGTAGTCCAAAACATCTGGAGGGCCGAAGTTTGGGGATGCCTGGTTTAACATAAAAGCAAAACCTGAGTCTCTCTCTGCCACAAAGTAAATTAAGGCCTATGCTGGTATTAACTTGTGGCATAAAGAACCTATTTCCTAATATAGTTGAAATGGCCTCTTTAAAATGACAAAGACAGAATACAGTGGAAAATGGCCCGATTTGACTGTGTCTGCACTCAGAATTGCTCTCTTGTATTATCCACTTATATAGTTTCCATTGCTAACAGAGCATTTGACTTGCATTGCTGGTGCCTTCTCATGCACACATATGTAATACACAATTGTAATACACAATTCCTTTTTCTCATGCTTTCATTCATGAGGCCTGGAAAAGTTATGCTGTCTATGGAACCTGTGAAAAGAAGTCAATCGTCCTAAATTGACTTTAAAAAATGTATATTAAAACCCATGTTTCCAAGGATTGTTACAGCTACATAATGCAAGCATGAAATGAATAAAGTAAAGAAGAAGCTGTGGACAAGGAAAGGGAAAACACAAACCATTGAATCCCTTTATATGTGACGACAAATCCTACGATTTATAGAGCTTCTCCTCCTGCACATATTACATTCAGCTATGAATTTCAGCATTTTCATTCTTCCTCAATACAAGGCTGTTACAATCATATATATACCCTGCTAGGGCAATGACATAGAAGCTTATTGGCCTCCCAGCCCAGAAATCCAATTAGGAAATGTGTCAGTTTGCAAACTGCCACCAAACACCACTATCACCAACTTCAACCCAAATTCTATCAATAGTAAAATAATAATAATAATAATAATAATAATAATAATAATAATAATAATAATAATAATTAATATTTGGTACTACATATATAAGTTATAATGAACAAAGCTGATGTTCCAAGGGTTAATGAGAGTAACATTTGAAACACCAAGTGTACTACAAACAGCAGGGGCAATGTTATGTTGAACTTAACACATATACATCCTTTCTACTGATCTTGAAGAGAATTTACAAAGACATATCTAAAGATGAAAAGGATGCAATCAATGAGGCTCCATTTCTCTTTTAGAATCCTATCTCACTGAATATACCCTAGCTAAATTAAAAAGGAAAGACAAGTTTGTGATCAGAAGTCTAGCTGAAGCATGAAATTCATAGCAAACACATGCCAGCTTTTTGAAAGAAAAGTCTTGCTACCTCCCCCTGACCTATTACCACTGAGACGTTCAGTTTATGTCCTCTTGATCTGATAGCTTTATGTCCTCTTGATCCAAATGAACCTTTTCAATATGATTAAACAGCAAAATAATCTGGGCATTGAAAGTCATCCTTGCTTACATGTAGTGCAGTGACAGTGAATTTGTAAATGGGACAGCCAGAAAGTTCAAGAAAAGTCTGGGCACTTAGAAAGCAATGAAGTTAAGGGAGCTACCCCTAAATTAAAGTTATCTTGGGGGGGGGGAACCCTCCTCCTCTCATTTCTAATCACGAAAAGAAGAAGGGTATTCAGAGAATAAAAGAGGGTACACCATACAATGAGGAAGGGTGTGTGTAACCAGGGAAATACAAGTATTCTGCAGATACATTTTCGAGGTCTTCTCTGAGAAATATATGGTCCAAAACATAATTTAATCCAAACTATTACTCAGGACTTGTTCCGAGTTAAGATTATTTACAATTGCACCCTAAAATAATAAATGTGAAGAATCTCAGGATGGCAACATCTGCCCATTAGTTAATCAGCTGAATCTCATTCAGAATACTTCTTCTTCTTTGGCGATCACTCGTAGCTGAGTAAGATTGTCTTCCAAGTGTCAAAGACTGGTGCAAACAGATGTGCCTTCAGTTTAATAGGAAAGCTGTATAACGAAGGTGCCAGATGTATCTCTGTGGGAAGGGAAATACACAACCTAGGAGCTGCTACACAGAATGCCCTCTCCCAGGTCACCACCTCCTGAGCTCTTGAGGAAGGTGGAACTATCAAGAGGGCCCCCTCTGCTGATCATAAAACCAGAGGGGGTCTGTAAGAGAGGGAAGGGTAACATGAGCCCATTGAATCTGGCCCAGAAACAAATGCACAATATAACAAAAGTTATATGAGTTCTAAAGGGAAACACAAACAGCAATCCGGCTGCTGCACTTTGGAGGAGTTGAAATTTCCGAGTCATCTTCAAGGGCAACGACAGAGGGTGCGCTGACTGAGAAATAGGGATCACATCCAACACTGCAACTCTGCTGGCACCAGATGCCCATAAGGAGAATGGAATTTAGACTTTCTCTCTCATGCCATCCAACCTGCTCCACTCCCCTTAAATTAGTTCCAGAGAGAGCAAATTTCTGGGGGGTGTACCAAGGGTGGGGGGAGAGGAAAGGAAAGAATAGGAAACAGAAGTCCTCCTGCACCCTTCCAACTCCACAATTCTATGATTTATGTTTAAACATAAATATAAATAGTTTGTGGAACTAAACAGTCTTGATTACAGTAGGACCATGTGAAGCAAGGAGGTGCGTTTATTGCAGAACTCCATACTGCAACCCTGCGCAAGAAAGATGACATTCACTGTCAGAAGTGGAAAGAAGATATTGCATGCATCAGGTGTTCTCAAGTGCTTCAACACTCAGTCCACTCTATGTAAGCAACTGACATCCTGTAGCAGTGTCAAAGACTGCGACCCCTTTATTTTGTTCCGTACATTGTAATGGAAGCCACTGAAAATTAAGCTACTTACCACAGCGTAAAGGTAAAGGTAAAGGGACCCCTGACCATTAGGTCCAGTCGTGACCGACTCTGGGGTTGCGCGCTCATCTCGCATTATTGGCCGAGGGAGCTGGCGTATAGCTTCCAGGTCATGTGGCCAGCATGACAAAGCCGCTTCTGGCAAACCAGAGCAGCACATGGAAACTCCGTTTATCTTCCCGCTGTAGCGGTTCCTATTTATCTACTTGCATTTTGATGTGCTTTCGAACTGCTAGGTTGTCAGGAGCTGGGACCAAGCAACGGGAGCTCACCCCGTCACAGGGATTCGAACCGCCGACCTTCTGATCAGCAAGCCCTAGGCTTAGTGGTTTAACCACAGCGCCACCTGGGTCCACAGCATAGCCTCAACCTATTTCTTGCTCATGTTACAATATGACAAACTGAGAACAAAACCCAAGACCTGAATATTACAAGAATATGACTACTAACTTTCCCAAGTGTTAGTAGTTGTTGAAATTCAAAAAACTCTTTAAGACATATAAGCTATATAGAGGCTTGAAATACTGCTGTGATACAATTATATCCTAGTACTGGCATGATCCCCAAACCAGTTCATATGAGTAAACTGAACTGCTAATGTTTGGCTACTATTACCAACTCATTTTTGACATCTGTACATCTTTATTCTCCAGTTTCTAGCTAGATGGAATTCACAAAATGATTGCTATACCAAGTCTTGAGTTTGGGACTTACAGCAACATTTTGCAATATGTTTCTGGTCAATTCAGAATTACCAAATGGAAAACACCTAATGGAAATATGGGAGAATGCTGTTTGGATCGCTATTAATATAGATCAAATAGTGTATGAAATAATGTGGATGATCCAATCATCTTTAAAATTCTGCAAATATCCTGGGAAAAGTGTAGACACAACATGGGTACCACACGATTACAGCATTAGAAACAAATTGGGGGGAAAGTGCACAGCCTTCCTGAGGACTGGTTACAGGTAGGTAGCCGTGTTGGTCTGGATCGAAGTAAAATAAAAAAATTCCTTCAGTAGCACCTTAAAGACCAACTAACTCTGCAACCTTTCCAACCTACAGGCCACCAATCAAAACAAGATCAACAACATTGTCAATCTTTCACAGCAAACACTCAGCCCAGCTGAGGAATCCGTCCTTTCACGGGGACTATCATTCTGCCCTGCCAAATCCCAACACATGATTCAGTTCTGCGGGGACCTGGAAGCATTTTTCCGCCGTTTACGCCTGAAGGAGTATTTTCATCACACACAAGAACAAGACAAAGTAGAACAAACTACATCCCCACAACACAACACCTCTCAACTTACTGGGGAACAACCATCACCCTCCAAACGCATCAATGAACAGAACATTGACCACCAACTACCACCGAAAAGAAGTTACACAAAAAGGGACTCCACATGGACCCCTCCTGATGGACGCAATACCACACTAGATCTGTACATCGAATGCTTCCGCCACAGAATCCAAACGGATGTGACCAGAAAACACCATCGCTTACAACAAAATCTAAACCATGCTGAAAGGAGAGCCATAGAAAATCTCAGGAACAACCCAGACATTATAATTAAAGAGGCAGACAAGGGTGGAGCTGTCGTCATCATGAACAAAACTGATTACATCCAAGAGGCCCACAGACAACTTTCCAATACTGCCTTTTACATGAAATTGGACTCAGACCCCACACAAGCATACAAAAAAGAACTGAACAAGATTATTAAGGAGCTACCCCTACACATCCAAGAACAGATCCTCACAAACACACCAGCGGAACCTCAGCCAGGAACTTTCTATCTTCTACCCAAAATACACAAACCAGGAAACCCAGGACGCCCCATCATCTCAGGTATTGGCACCATTACAGTGGGTGTTTCCGGCTATATGGACTCTGTTCTGAAACCATATGCTATCAGTGCTCCCAGCTACGTACGTGACACCACAGATTTTCTGAGGAAAATACAATATTTGAACAATCTTCCTAACAATACTATACTAGCCACTATGGATGTGGAATCTCTATATACCAACATCCCACACAATGATGGTTTACAAGCCATAAGGAACACCATTTCAGATAAAACCACAGCGGACTTTGCTACCAAACTCTGCCACTTTGTCCTTACCCACAACCACTTCAAATTTGGTGATGACCTGTTCCTCCAGATCAGCGGCACAGCCATGGGCACCCGCATGGCCCCACAGTATGCCAACATCTTCATGGCAGATTTAGAACAACGTTTCCTTAACTCCTACCCACTCAAACCTCTCCTGTACCTGCGATACATTGACGATATTTTTATTATCTGGACACATGGACAACAGACCCTGGAAACCTTCCACCAGACATTCAATGACTTTCACCCCACCATCAACCTAACAATGAACCAATCTATGCAAGAAATACATTTTTTGGACACTACTATAAAAATACAGGATGGACGTATAGACACCACCTTATACAGAAAACCAACTGACCGACAAACATATCTACATGCTTCTAGCTACCATCCCAAACATACCAAACAATCCATCGTATACAGCCAGGCCTTACGTTACAACCGCATCTGTTCCAACTCTACAGACAGAGAATCTCACCTAAGAGATCTACAGCAAACCTTTTTAGAACTAAAATATCCACCTGATGAAGTTAAACAACAGATCAACAGAGCCAGACAGATACCTAGAGAGAACCTGCTGCAAGACAGACCCAAAAAAGAAAATAACAGAACACCACTAGTCATCACATACAGCTCCCAAGCTAAAACAGTACAACGCATCATCAGAGATCTACAGCCTCTCCTGGACAATGACCGCTCCCTTTCTCAAGCTCTGGGAGGAAGACCTTTCATTGCCTACAGACAGCCACCCAATCTTAAACAACTCCTCACCCACAATAATACAACCACCAGACTTAACATGGACTCTGGTACCAGAGCCTGCAATAAACCCAGATGCCAACTTTGCTGCCACATACACCCAGACAACACCATTACTGGCCCCAACAACATCCAACACACCATCTCAGGACTATTTAATTGCTCATCCTCTAACATTGTGTATGCCATCAAATGCCAACAGTGCCCTTCAGCTCTCTATATTGGACAAACAGGCCAAACCCTACGCCAAAGGATAAATGGACATAAATCTGACATCAGGAACCAGAAGACAGAAAAACCAGTAGGAGAACACTTCAATCTCCCAGGACATTCTATACAAGATCTCAAAGTAGCTGTCTTACTACAAAAGAATTTCAGAAATAGACTGGAAAGAGAAGTTGCTGAATTGCAACTTATCACCAAGCTCAAAACCATGGAGGGACCTGGTTTGAACAGAGATATCGGGTTCTTATCTCATTATACATGATAAGCGATCTTCAGCCATCTCAACCCTTGCTTTTTCATGCAAAACCATTTGCAGTCGTTTGCAGTCATCAACAGCTATCAGTCAGTCAATCACCCATTTCCACCACCCTTCTGAGTGATCCCCCCTCCCCATCCCCACCCCTCCCCACCCCTTCTCTACATAAGTGCCTGGAAACTTCCATTTCACTGTATCTGAAGAAGTGTGCATGCACACGAAAGCTCATACCAAAATAAAAACTTAGTTGGTCTTTAAGGTGCTACTGAAGGAATTTTTTTATTTTACTTCGATCCAGACCAACACGGCTACCTACCTGTAACCAGAACTATGGAAGGCACCACATTGAGCCGCATGAAATGGAAGTCCATCAACCTCACCAAGAAACTTGCCCAGGTACAAACTGACATCCTCTTTCTATCTAAATGCAAAAACCTGGACATTGTACCTAAGGGTCTTAGAATTAAGAACCCTCTTCAATCAACTTATCCCACAGAATATGCCAGAAAACTATGCCACACTTTATCTAAGAAACTGCTGAAACATCTTATCGGCGTTCTGTATTCCAAACAGAAGTTAATAAAGGAGGAACTCTCTGCACTGGAGAACTCCATCAGGAATCACCCGACCTGGCAGAAGTTCCACAAGGAAAAACAAACCATTTACCACTCTCAACTGGAGTTACTGAAGAACCAGAAAAATAAAAAACTCTGCAACCTTTCCAACCTACAGGCCACCAATCAAAACAAGATCAACAACATTGTCAATCTTTCACAGCAAACACTCAGCCCAGCTGAGGAATCCGTCCTTTCACGGGGACTATCATTCTGCCCTGCCAAATCCCAACACATGATTCAGTTCTGCGGGGACCTGGAAGCATTTTTCCGCCGTTTACGCCTGAAGGAGTATTTTCATCACACACAAGAACAAGACAAAGTAGAACAAACTACATCCCCACAACACAACACCTCTCAACTTACTGGGGAACAACCATCACCCTCCAAACGCATCAATGAACAGAACATTGACCACCAACTACCACCGAAAAGAAGTTACACAAAAAGGGACTCCACATGGACCCCTCCTGATGGACGCAATACCACACTAGATCTGTACATCGAATGCTTCCGCCACAGAATCCAAACGGATGTGACCAGAAAACACCATCGCTTACAACAAAATCTAAACCATGCTGAAAGGAGAGCCATAGAAAATCTCAGGAACAACCCAGACATTATAATTAAAGAGGCAGACAAGGGTGGAGCTGTCGTCATCATGAACAAAACTGATTACATCCAAGAGGCCCACAGACAACTTTCCAATACTGCCTTTTACATGAAATTGGACTCAGACCCCACACAAGCATACAAAAAAGAACTGAACAAGATTATTAAGGAGCTACCCCTACACATCCAAGAACAGATCCTCACAAACACACCAGCGGAACCTCAGCCAGGAACTTTCTATCTTCTACCCAAAATACACAAACCAGGAAACCCAGGACGCCCCATCATCTCAGGTATTGGCACCATTACAGTGGGTGTTTCCGGCTATATGGACTCTGTTCTGAAACCATATGCTATCAGTGCTCCCAGCTACGTACGTGACACCACAGATTTTCTGAGGAAAATACAATATTTGAACAATCTTCCTAACAATACTATACTAGCCACTATGGATGTGGAATCTCTATATACCAACATCCCACACAATGATGGTTTACAAGCCATAAGGAACACCATTTCAGATAAAACCACAGCGGACTTTGCTACCAAACTCTGCCACTTTGTCCTTACCCACAACCACTTCAAATTTGGTGATGACCTGTTCCTCCAGATCAGCGGCACAGCCATGGGCACCCGCATGGCCCCACAGTATGCCAACATCTTCATGGCAGATTTAGAACAACGTTTCCTTAACTCCTACCCACTCAAACCTCTCCTGTACCTGCGATACATTGACGATATTTTTATTATCTGGACACATGGACAACAGACCCTGGAAACCTTCCACCAGACATTCAATGACTTTCACCCCACCATCAACCTAACAATGAACCAATCTATGCAAGAAATACATTTTTTGGACACTACTATAAAAATACAGGATGGACGTATAGACACCACCTTATACAGAAAACCAACTGACCGACAAACATATCTACATGCTTCTAGCTACCATCCCAAACATACCAAACAATCCATCGTATACAGCCAGGCCTTACGTTACAACCGCATCTGTTCCAACTCTACAGACAGAGAATCTCACCTAAGAGATCTACAGCAAACCTTTTTAGAACTAAAATATCCACCTGATGAAGTTAAACAACAGATCAACAGAGCCAGACAGATACCTAGAGAGAACCTGCTGCAAGACAGACCCAAAAAAGAAAATAACAGAACACCACTAGTCATCACATACAGCTCCCAAGCTAAAACAGTACAACGCATCATCAGAGATCTACAGCCTCTCCTGGACAATGACCGCTCCCTTTCTCAAGCTCTGGGAGGAAGACCTTTCATTGCCTACAGACAGCCACCCAATCTTAAACAACTCCTCACCCACAATAATACAACCACCAGACTTAACATGGACTCTGGTACCAGAGCCTGCAATAAACCCAGATGCCAACTTTGCTGCCACATACACCCAGACAACACCATTACTGGCCCCAACAACATCCAACACACCATCTCAGGACTATTTAATTGCTCATCCTCTAACATTGTGTATGCCATCAAATGCCAACAGTGCCCTTCAGCTCTCTATATTGGACAAACAGGCCAAACCCTACGCCAAAGGATAAATGGACATAAATCTGACATCAGGAACCAGAAGACAGAAAAACCAGTAGGAGAACACTTCAATCTCCCAGGACATTCTATACAAGATCTCAAAGTAGCTGTCTTACTACAAAAGAATTTCAGAAATAGACTGGAAAGAGAAGTTGCTGAATTGCAACTTATCACCAAGCTCAAAACCATGGAGGGACCTGGTTTGAACAGAGATATCGGGTTCTTATCTCATTATACATGATAAGCGATCTTCAGCCATCTCAACCCTTGCTTTTTCATGCAAAACCATTTGCAGTCGTTTGCAGTCATCAACAGCTATCAGTCAGTCAATCACCCATTTCCACCACCCTTCTGAGTGATCCCCCCTCCCCATCCCCACCCCTCCCCACCCCTTCTCTACATAAGTGCCTGGAAACTTCCATTTCACTGTATCTGAAGAAGTGTGCATGCACACGAAAGCTCATACCAAAATAAAAACTTAGTTGGTCTTTAAGGTGCTACTGAAGGAATTTTTTTATTTTCCTGAGGACTGAATTCCTTCTCTCACCTTAATTAGCAATAAAAGAACTGATGACATTAACACTAACCAGAGGTCTCATATAGCCAGGGATTCAAACCACAATGTAATGCTCATTTCAGACTCTAGGTAAAACAAGAATCTTAGACCGCATTACCTTTATTTAGGGTTAGTACAATTTCCCCTAACAGCGTAAAAGTAAAACAACAGTGGAAAATTCCCTTTCTTGATGTGAAAGCTCAGACCCAGGAGACAAATGTGGCAGTTCTGGCCTCTCGTTTGGCTTTTGGCGTTTCCCCAGGCAACACACCCTCCACAGCCATGTCCCCCCCCCCCGCCAGTCCTGCTTTAGTGTTCCTATCTAGCTGTAATGAACCCTTGAACTCCAATGATGCACCTTACTATCCTGAACAGGGAAAAGAAAAACTAGCCTACTCTACAGCTTAGCTGGTAATGCATGAGACGGTTAATCCCAGGGTTGTGGGTTCAAGCCCCATGCTGGGCAAAAGAACCCTGCATTGCAGGGGGTTAGACCAGATGACCCTCGTGGTCCCTTCCAGCTTTACGATTCTACATACAAGAGTACCATTCACAATGGTTGCTCTGCCCATGTTTGCCTCTAGCATGTGGCCTCTGGAAAATTGCCTATCCAGGAATGAGGCCCTTGGGTTGAAAAAGGGTCTTCACTCCTTCATTAGTCCACAGTAAGGTTGTTTTTTTTAAGGAAACAAAATAAACCCAAGGTACAAAAAAGTGATGAAAGGGTGGGTCTTTGTTTTGCAAATTGTCTGTAGTCAACAATCATATAGAACTCAAACTTTCATTTAAAAAAATCATTGCTGATCTTTCATTTTAAAAAAATCATTGCTGATAAAGACACAGAACAAAAACCTTGGGAATAGAAAAACCCGATAGACTGAGGCCCTCATATTTGTAGTTTTATGCTCTTATTCTGTTTAAAAAATGCACTAGTGAGTAGTACAATGCATTTACAATATTCTTACCAGTAACTGTTTTTAGTCTTCCTTGGCATCCTTGAAAGTGGAGGGTCCAGACATCCAAGATGATAATGGAGTTTACAAGTATCACACAGCAAAAGGAGGTGTTGATCATGGTTCTTCTTGCAAATCCCACAACTTGGAAATGCAGGAAAAAAGTTTCATTTGACATAATGCATATACTTTACTGAATCATCTCAATGCTTACATGGGGTAAGATCCAGAGAACCCCATGCATGAGCAGAAGGCATTTCCGCTTGTGCAAAGGGTGGTCCTCAATTTCAGCTAATTCTTCACTCCAGTGGCCCTTCACATCACATCCCACAATGTTTTGAAGGGTCTCCGGACCCTCAGGTGCAGCCAGGAGGGAACAGAGCGGGCGGGCATTAAGGCACTGCACCAGAAAGGAGACAGCAAAGCCCTGTTGTGCAAGTGAAACTAAGCACTTCTCTGGATCCAAGCCATCGTTAATATTTCCCTAATGTTTGCTAGATATTTGTGACTTCTGATATATTGATTTTTATTTATCATTTTCCTTAAATTCACATTGAGGCCGGTTTGGTCCTGAAGGCAGAAGGTTGGCCTAAATTTAAATCCCTCACCAGCTAATAGAAAACCACAGGGGTCTGCAAATAAAATATTTCAAACTTAAGTCCTCATCTGTAAAAATAATACCCTTTGAATTCGGTTACTTTGAACTATTCACTTACTTTGAATAGTTGCTGGGAGAATGAATGCAATTTAATTGTAATGATATTTGTATTTTACAAAGGATGTAATATTATGACTCCTATTATTGTAAATCAATGAAGGATTGCAAATAAAACATTTTATGTCAGAATCAAGACGAAGCAAATATGCAGTAAAATAAAAATAACAGTTGTGATGCAAAACACCCTCATCCTTGGACATGCTAGTCATGTAAAAAAAAGTTCAGCAGCAACATTTTTTTATCACTTGTACATCAAGTCCACAAGGTCATCCAGCAGATGTAGCCCCATTTGGTAAACATCATTCCAGAACAGATTAACATTCAACAGAGAAATTTCAGCAATTCATAAAAATGTGAACCATGTGACAAGAGTGGATAATTTTAAATATACTGAAGTTAACTAGCATAAGATTCAGGGAAGTATTTTGTCTCACCACTCAAAATTAACAGGTAAGAAGTCATTACCACAAGTCATGGTGATGACCACTAGTTCAAATGGCTTTTTAAAAGCTTTAGGCAAATTCATGGAGGGCTGTGGCATCAACGGCTATTAGCCACAATAGCTAACTGGTGTATACTTCTGACTACTGGATACAGGAAACAAGCAAGAGATGGCTATCACTATCATTATCCACTGAGAGCTCTTCAAAAATATTTGGCAAGTCACTGATGGAGACAGATCAAGCAAGATGTTTTCATGTTCCTAAAAGCATTTGTGGTTGTTATAGGACATAATGCAGTCAAATGCTCCCCACAAAGAAACACAAGGTGGTATTAAATACTTCTAGAGATTCCTAGACTGATTTTTGCTAGTCACTGAAAATTTAAGGAGATACTTTTTATTAGCCAAATTGAGGGCATTCCATAAATCCTCAAATGCATTTGAACTGGTTAACCAAATATGGACCCAGTTGTTGCACTTACAAAGAACTCTTTGTCACTGGGTTATGACCAATCTGAATGATTAAACCCCATACAGTGAGTAAATATTCTAACTGTTATAATTGTATTTTATCTTGCAGAAAGGTAGCTTTTATATGGAGTATATGTTTCAATACTTGTATCAAAAAATTTTTTTAAAAAAAACCCAACCATAATGGTAAATGGTAAAAAGAACTAAACATATAACAATGAGTAAATACATCAATTACTCAACAATATATTAACCTGAATTTTGAAAAATACTAGACTTTAGGATCAAATATGTTTTGTTATATTAGGGCTTAATAAACCGTATAAGTTCATAATAATTTCATTCAGCCCTTGCGGGTCGATTTTAAATGCAAAACTTTTAATGTTTGAAGGTTCTCAACTATATATCACAAAACAGATTAAAATTTCAGGTATAAAAGGAATTTCCTTCTGAAGTGCTACCAATGGATAGAGAAAATTTCAGTAATGTTGTCTGGGACTCTGAAGATAGTTATAACGTTTTTTAAAAAATGATTTAAAATGAATCAAGTTATCTGCCCTACAACAGTGGTGTCTAGGAGTAAAGACATTTTGTTCAGTTGTTTGGAATAAAAAAAATACTTATAAAGGTCTCTTACTCTATCCATAATCTATGTCTATTGTGCTGTGTTTCTGCTACTTGCCTATAGAGAACTGCAGGGAGGGCTGTAGCCTTCTGGGTTCCACCCTCCTTTTTACTCGGTTTTCTTTCCTTGGGTGCTCGCAAAATTGCTGGTATGTTCAATTTCTATTGGGTTTGAAGAAATACAGGATAATTTGTGAGAGACGTATATAAAATAACATTCCCCCTCATTTACTGCTCAGCAATCAAAATTTGGCTGTGCCCAATATACTAAAAGTTAGGAGAGAAAACTGCTTAGTCAGGCTGCAAAAATGACTACACTATATATTCTGTCCCCAAGTGAGCCCTATGAGAAATGAAATCGCATTCACATATTTTCCAATGCAAAAGAGAGAGAGAGAGAGAAACCAAAGACATTGAAGCCCTGGCTTTTTAACTTTCCCCCCTTTAACAGAGGGAGCTTTAACAGAGACAGACAAGGACAAGCTGGTTTAGAAGGTTAAAAAGAAAAAGAAAAAAGAAAAATCCACTACACTTCACGAAAGAATATTGAGGCAGTTTATTTTCCTCACCATCCCTGCTACAGTGGTGCTCCATAGGTTAATTAGAAAAATTATCTTATTGGACCAAACTCTGCACAAAGCAGGAGAGATTCTCTTCGGGTTTCTACTAATCTGCAGTATGCTAGCTTCACAGACAGCAACCATCTATCAAAGTCATTTCTCAGTGGCCCTGTGGGCCTGCATCTGTTCAACCAACTGGAAAAAAGTGTCATGCAAGCTGTGCAAATGAAACTACTAGTTTTTATTATTATTAAATGATTGCACCAGGAAACATATTTGTGAAAATACGAATGCTTCCCCCCCCCTTTTCTTTTTAAAAGGGATTAACAAACTTAAATTCATGAAGACCCACTCCCATATGTATGAAAGGCCCATAAAAAACAACAACCAGGTTATATTAATCATCTGGGCCACTTTCACAGAACCATCAAGCACTTTGTAAACCTTGCTAATTCTTGTGTTGAATTAACACTTACGGTAGCACAAAACAAAGGAAAATTAAAAAAAAAACAGAGCCGGCCTATGTTCCACTTTCTTAAAAGATCATTTTAACATTTTATAATCTTAAAAAGCCAACTAAGGAGTCAGATGAAAACAAAAACAGAAGCTAAGGTCTGATTGTATATTGGAATGACACATAAAAGGCTCCCACTTTCTTGAGGAATCTGCTAACTGCACTGAATACCAGATACAGGTGAAACTCGGAAAATTATAATATCGTCGAAAAGTGCATTTATTTCAGTAATGCAACTTATTATTTATTATTTTTCTTTTAATTTTTACAAATGCTTTCTTTTGGAAATTCCACAGTAATAAAACAAATAGTTACAATAATACAAAAATAAACAGCGCTATTAAATTTCATTAATTACATTCCATTTATTATTAACCCGCCTAATGACAAATAATTACAATTACAACAAATAAAGGCTTGACATATCTTGCTTTGCATGTCATGCATCTATCCCATATATTGGTTTCACCTTTTAAGTTGTGTTACTGAAATAAATGCACTTTTCGACAATATTCAAATTTTCCGAGTTTCACCTGTATAAGCCTCAGTGAAGGATGAATTGGGAAGTACTAAAAGAAAAAGCCAGCGAAATTCATCAATCTTTTAGATACAAAGTGGCATATAACTTCCACTGTTTGTAGAATGGGAGAAGCAGGTGTACATCAGGCACCAAACTGTGTAAAGTGCTCATTGCGCTCTTTTAATGTAGCTGAAAACATAACCAAATCAAGATATTTGATTCTGCTGGTTTACAAATGCAATACTGTACTCTTTAGAAGCTAATCCTATATAATAATGTCCATGTTGTCCCTGCGTCCAGATGTCCCGTGTGTCCCTGGGGTACTGCGCATGTCCCCCAGAGACACAGGGATTGGACGGAGGGACAACCAGGGACACAGGGATTGGACCCGTGCTCTCGGGACACAGGGAACAGCCAACTGCCGCTCCGCCAACCGCCGCTCCGAAGCCCAGTCTCATGCTGGAGGTGCGCGGTGAGGCGGCGGGGGAGAGAAGCGCTCCCCCCCCGGCAGCCTTGCCGCACACCTCCGGCATGGGACGGCGCTTCCTCGGGGAACCCGAGGAAGCCGAAGTGGCAGCGGGCGCGGAGGGAGGCCCGCTTTGGCTTGGCAGCGGCGGGAAGAAGGGGAGGAATTCCTCCCCTTTTTCCCGCCGCCGCCAAGCCAGTCCCGGAGCCGAATTGCGGCGCGGCGGGGTTTTTCGCCGTTTGCCTCCCCCTCGAGGGAAGGCAAACGGCGAAAAGCCCCCGCTGCGGACTGGCTTGGCGGTGGCGGGAAGACCCGCCACCGCCAAGCCAGTCCCGGAGCCGAATTGCGGCGCGGCGGGGTTTTTCGCCGTTTGCCTCCCCCAGGGGAAGGCAAACGGCGAAAAGCCCCCGCTGCGGACTGGCTTGGCGGTGGCGGGAACATCCCGCCACCGCCAAGCCAGTCCCGGAGCCGAATTGCGGCGCGGCGGGGTTTTTCGCTGTTTGCCTCCCCCAGGGGAAGGCAAACGGCGAAAAGCCCCCGCTGCGGACTGGCTTGGCGGTGGCGGGAACATCCCGCCACCGCCAAGCCAGTCCCGGAGCCGAATTGCGGCGCGGCGAGGTTTTTCGCCGTTTGCCTCCCCCTCAGGGGAAGGCAAACGGCGAAAAGCCCCCGCTGCGGACTGGCTTGGCGGTGGCGGGAAGACCCGCCACCGCCAAGCCAGTCCCGGAGCCGAATTGCGGCGCGGCGGGGTTTTTCGCCGTTTGCCTCCCCCAGGGGAAGGCAAACGGCGAAAAGCCCCCGCTGCGGACTGGCTTGGCGGTGGCGGGAACATCCCGCCACCGCCAAGCCAGTCCCGGAGCCGAATTGCGGCGCGGCGGGGTTTTTCGCTGTTTGCCTCCCCCAGGGGAAGGCAAACGGCGAAAAGCCCCCGCTGCGGACTGGCTTGGCGGTGGCGGGAACATCCCGCCACCGCCAAGCCAGTCCCGGAGCCGAATTGCGGCGCGGCGAGGTTTTTCGCCGTTTGCCTCCCCCTCAGGGGAAGGCAAACGTCGAAAAGCCCCCGCTGCGAACTGGCTTGGTGGTGGCGGGAAGACCCGCCACCGCCAAGCCAGTCCCGGCAGGCCGCTTCCTCTAGCGCCCGTTTTTAAACGGGCTAAAATCCACTAGTGGGTTTAATAATTGGGAAGCGACAGCATTCACTTTTTTCACAACTGACAAAATGATCAGTAATCCTCTATTTTAAAAAAACCAGCTGTACCCTAATATTCTTCACTTCCTTTTAAAGACATTCCCACATGCATATTTCATTTTAAAACAACAGCAAATTACATACGCTTTCAGTTGCATATTCAGGAAACAGGGGGGAAGAAAACAATATACCCTAAGAAAACCTGCTCTTTGAAAGCTACAGTGATGAGGGGTGGGGAGAAATAGCAAAGAATGTGGTTAGATTAACTCATGCTTCAGGTTTAGCTTCATCACAAATGACAGGTCAATCAGTTACAGCAAATGAAAGAATTTTGCAAACAAGATAGCTAATCCAAAAACAAAATTAGGCTGCAGTTTCCCAGTAGGTAGGCACAGAGCCCTATACACATTTCAATCAGAAATCATTATCTGCGGAATAAGGCCAGGACTTTATCAAATGTATCTTTTCAGCCTCAAAAAGTGACAGTAACAAAGAGCAAACCCTATTTTTAGGACTCATGTGACCCATAAATAAATAAGATATAAGGAAAGAGGGGAGGAGAAAAATAATGGGGAAAACCAACCTGCCCAATTATTCTACCAAGCACAGCCCATATTCCTTGTCCTTCATTTCGTAGCTTTGCATTCACGTTCTGAAGTTCTTCTAAAGACTCGCACAACTAAAAAACAAAGCAGTAAAAAATACTGTGGAAGTTATTTAGTACCTCACATCCAGAAGGAGGCATTCTTTACTTACGAAACCCTTTTCTATGAGAGGTAATTAAATAATAAAATTGTTCACTCATGTCAATGCAACTGAAATCAGTAAAGTTAATCAGCCATTCAATAACACCAGAAAGAAAACATGGGCATCCATCTGGTTAGTAAGGGAGAACCTAACGTAATTTTGTCTGACAATAAGACTATAATGGCAGTCAAGAAACATCAAAACAGTTCCACTCTGTTATTTCCATCTGTAAAGATGTGCCAGGTTTTTCTACACAGGGAATCAAGATTTCAGAACTATACACCTGCACACTTGAAATAAGAAAATATGAAGCCTTGTCACATTTTTTAAGTGTAACTGGGAATGATGTTCTCTCCTCCAGACTATGATTTATTTTTTTGACAATTCCAACAACTATCATTACTTTCATGGGGTGTGCATTAATGCACACCCATGTCTTTTTGAGAACAAATAAGAACGGCAATACAATAGGTAACATTGAATTTTCTAGTCATGTCTTCCATTCCTTGTGTTCAGTGTGGCATACATGTGTGTATACACACAGCAGTCGCTGCAACATTGAAGGCTTCCCTCAAATATCCCAAAAGTATCCACTGACAGGATTTCAAATCAATACTTCTGTTTACACCAACCTAACAAGAAAAACACATCGCCAATATCCCAGATACCTAAAGTTGCATACAGTGGTGACCAACTAAGTGGTTCACTAGGTAAAATTACTGACAGCTGCTGCCTGGTGACCGTATGGGAAGAACCACAGTTGGTGATAAAACTACACATGCTTTGAATACAAAAGATCATAAGTTCAATTACTGACATCGCCAAAGAAGTGGATAAACAGGTGGTCTGAAAGACCTCTTCATAAGATCCTGGAGAGCTGCTGTGAAACCAAATAAAAAATACTGGACTAGATGGACCAAATTTATGGTTACTGAATGGATAGGAATAAGGAGCCCACATGAGCAGAGGCAACTGCCCAGTCAAGACCTATGATACTGCTCCTATCTCTTTACTTTGTTTTTTATTGTCATTTTAGTATTTCTATTACCGTATGTCTATAAGCTGCTTTGAATATTTTCTGTGAGCAAAGCAAATAATAATAATTTAGCAATCCTGGACTCTGCCACCCCCATGATTAAAGCTAGGACTTGGAATTCCTTCTCACAGTTACCCTAAAGCTCTGAGGGACCACCCCAACGCAAGCAGCTTTTATGCTCATGATCACGAGCAGATGCGCACAACAAGCGAGTCAGGCTCTTGATACCAGACTGAGAAAAGCTGTATAGATGAGAACCTCTGAGAAACACTTTGATCTTTTAGTGAACAGCAGGTGAAGGTTACTGAAAGGCCGTTTGATTTAAGATGGGTTTTAGAGATAGTCAATGGTTTTCTAACTATAGTTTTATTTTAAATACAGCATATGATTTGCATTGTTTGAAACACATCGTTTACCTTGTTATATTCTACATGAAGTTTTTCCTGTTCATTCTCCAGCTTATCCTTAATTTTCTTCTGTTCTGCCATATTTTCTTGGATCTGGATCATGCGCATGTTTCTCTCTAAAATAAAAGTCAGCACTTTCTGTATTTCCTTTTGTTTTCTGAGCATGCAAAGCAATAGAATGAATCTAGGTAACAATACATCATACAAACAACATTTCTTCGCATTCAATGTCACATGCAGAAAACATTCAGGCTGCTTCAGCTACCTGCAGCTGAACAATGCTTACGATATCTCTAACATTCAAGCTATGGATATTAAGATCAAAGACACATATAAAAACATATACTAGTAAGTAATTCATCCCTTGCAAATCAGAAGAGTGGCAAGGGCAAGAAACACCTGATTGCATTACTGGAGGGTTTTACAGAGCTACTCTTGCACCTGATCTCAATAGCAAGGGCTGAGGGAGGAAAGAAGCAGCATTAATGCGAATTAATTTTGAGTTAGAATGCACTCCAAACTTTAAATAGGAAAGATTTCAATAAAAACATTTTTAACTATCCCACACATTATTTCAACGCGACATATATGAATATTTACTTGGCTACTTGGGGGCAGCTTTGCGGCTTTAAAATTGTAACAAGGGAACTATAGTGCTCACATACAGGAGTATATCGATGGCTTGAAGTTTAAAGCAACTCCACTCTTTCATCTATAAACCATTCCTTCAAAATCTAGACTGGCGTGGCTAACCTGCAGCCTCCGATTGTTGCTGGATTCCAACTCCCACCTGCCCGGCAAGCATAGCCAATGTTCAGGGGTGATAGGAGCTATAGTCCTGCAGCAACCGGAAAATGAAAGGTTAGCTATTCCTGGCAACAATGCAAAGCACATATCTTTTCACCCTTACCAAAATAATAATTGACAAAATCAGCGGTCAGGGCTGGCTGTTTGTGTTTTCTTCTTCCATCCACACTGGAACTGGTATCTGAAGTATCCACTGGAAAGATGTCTGTGCTAATTCCCATTAATTCTGCTTTGCGCATCAGCTTACGTATTGCTGAAGCGCTGCTAGTGAGCGGCCGTGGCAGTTTCTCCCTTGGTACCCACGCCTGCGGCCTCGTGGTACGTGCTATTTCTGACTTAGCACGATACTGCTGTAGTCTGGCATTAATTCGGGCCTACAAATTTTAAAAAAGCAAATCAAAATAAAGCTAAGAAGCACATAAACACTTTTGCTAGAAAATTTAACCTCCATTTCTAACACTGCACACACAAATCTATGGTGAGAGAAGATTGCTTTTAATAGTGCAAAATAACTGATCCTAAAATACTTTCTGGACTAGAAGAGGTAAGAGTTTGAAACAGATGTATTTACGAGCTTCCTCAAGAAAAATCCAGTATTGGTTTCTGTTCTCCATCATCCTGATCCTTCACAATGGAAATTCAGAATTCTCATAAACTCAATAAGGAACAAATACATCAGCAGGCAAACTTTCCCAAATATCTGGGTAACTCAAGCCAGAAATAGGTAACTCAAGCTAGAAATGGTTTCACCTCAGATCGTATAAATCTTTCGCCTTTTAGAAATGGTTCAGGCTGACAACAGACTGTGGCAGAGGTAAGTACAAAGACTCAAACTGGGGGGAGCACTAGCAGGCTTGGGATGGGGTTAGATCAGGCATCCCCAAACTTCGGCCCTCCAGATGTTTTCAACTACAATTCCCATCTTCCCTGACCGCTGGTCCTGCTAGCTAGGGATCATGGGAGTTGTAGGCCAAAACTTCTGGAGGGCTGCAGTTTGGGGATGCCTGGGTTAGATTTACTGAGCTGGAGGAAAGGTGGGGTCACAGAGATATCATGCAGCTGGGAGAGATACACATGCTTATACACCTGAGTTTAGATTATTTGCAAGCAGGTGAATAGTGATTCTCAGACATTTCATACTATTTACAACTATATGCATTTTCACTTGCAGTCACAACAATTCCAGCATTTCTCCTCTGCCCTGATCTTTCTCATTTAGTATGCTATAAAGGTAAAGGTAAAGGGACCCCTGACCATTAGGTCCAGTCGTGACCGACTCTGGGGTTGCGCGCTCATCTCACATTATTGGCCGAGGGAGCCGGCGTATAGCTTCCAGGTCATGTGGCCAGCATGACAAAGCCGCTTCTGGCAAACCAGAGCAGCACATAGAAACGCCGTTTACCTTCCTGCTGTAGCGGTTCCTATTTATCTACTTGCATTTTGACGTGCTTTCGAACTGCTAGGTTGGCAGGAGCTGGGACCAAGCAACGGGAGCTCACCCCGTCACAGGGATTCGAACCGCCGACCTTCTGATCAGCAAGTCCTAGGCTCAGTGGTTTAACCACAGCGCCACCTGGGTCCCTATTAGTTATGCTATTATGCTATATTAAACACAAATACCAACTTGGCTTGGGTATACTACCTGAGCTTCTGGTGACAGTTGTTTCTCTCTCTCCTGCAAAGACATTTTGCAATAAGATTGCAAAGCCAAATAGTTCTTGCGCTTCCACTTTCTATCCATCCTGTCTGCATGTTGCTTGCAGTAAGCAAAAAAGGGATCTGCAATCTCCTGTTCCAATTAAAATAAAAATGAAGAAGGCAAAAGCTCATGAAAGAAAATAGTTTGTCAGCCAGGAAAAGCAGTATTTTAATTATATTTTATCATGTAATTTTAAATTGCCATTATGTAAGCCACCTTGAGAGGTCCCCCCCCAAAAAAGACAGCCTAAAAGTATTCTGAAGTAAATGAATAGGATAAATAAATAGGATGGTTTTTTAAATATATATATATAGATATATTCCACAATTTTGTTAGGTGGGGTCTGAAAAAAATGATTCTAATGGCTTTTAAGGTATTTTAACCAACCAAAGCCAGATCAACATAACATCACTACAAAGAATATGAAACACTTGTTTTGATTCGGCTTTTTAAACTCAGTGCAAAGTTGACAAATTAAATAGTCACATGTTTATCTACATATAAAAAAAACGTTAGTTTTAATTGTTTAGCTACTCATAAGGGGTATCACTACAATCTATGTAAATGTTAGAGGTAAACTTTCAAGTTTAATCTCATTTCCAAAGGGGCTAAAAGACTAAATATCAAGCAGCTATTTCTGTGTGCCATTTTCCAAAGGCTTTAATGTAGAAAGCAATTACATATATGAATACTGTATAGAACGGGGAAAATATTTTCATGCATATATTGAAGAGCGTGTTTGTTTCCTTCTGCTCATTCAAACAACTAAGCAAGTTTTGCACTGCCACACAACTTGCTTTTGTTTCCAAATGCTGCAGTATACATCAACAAAGGTGATGCACAGGAGAAATGCTTGACAGATAATCTTGGAAAAAATAATCCAACAAAAATGGTGGATTGCTGGTGGATCTGAACCATGTATGATTAGAAAGTCATTGAGATGGAAGGGAACTGAAGATCATAATCACTCTCCCCACACATATTCATCTTTCTAGTATGGAATGGATCCAAGAGATGATTCCTGCCAAAAATGTCTACATGTTTCAAGGGAAAAGGTTAAAAGAAAAAGAGGGGAAGGTACAAAATACCGCTCCTGCAACCCAACACAGGAAAGCTGAAGCAATCAATATTAATTAAACCCAGCCAGATGGGTGGGGTATAAATAATAAATTATTATTATTGTTATTAAGTAAGGCAATCAACTCAAATATTTCTTAGATATTTTAACACATCAATTTGAAGTTTTAGTCATAACAAAAGTCACCTGGGTTATTTTCACTAATGCAGAATATTATCATACCTCTTCAGCTGCTGCTTCTGACAACAGGCCTTCCTTCTGAGCGCACGTCACATGGAAATATGCTCGGCACATCCCAGCATCACAACTAATACAAACGCCAGTTCTGGCAAAACGAGGATCTTCACAAAAACTGCATTCCTGTAGCAAATCAATGAGAGAGAGAACATTACAAAAGTATTACCTTTATACAGTAACTTTATACAGTACCTTAAAATGTACTATATATTTTACAGAAGGCAAGAAAGAAAAAAAGGGAATGAGAAAAGGAATAAAACGTAAACAGAAGTATATATAAGACGATACATTCAACCCTAACTAAAACTTTTCCTTACTGTCAGCAATAGTTTTCATGTAAATTACCATATCCATAACTATATATGCTTATTAGAGTGGAGTATTTACATATTTAAGACATTCCATCCCATCTTTTGAAATGCCAAGGCAGGTTGCAATAAGTGATACACACTTAAAGCCAAGTAATGCATACCAGTCCACAGACCGCAACAACGTACATACTGAAATAGATGTCCAAAAAAGAAACAAACCCTTTTATTACGTCTGATATACCATTTAAAAGTTTAACATCAAGACAAGAGTTGAAAGTGTGATCTTCAGTGAGTCACGTTTGAACATTCTGGTTGGGGATGAGGGAAGGCCTCTCAAGAATTCACTCGAGGATTAACTGTTTGAAATCTCATATATTCTCAGATCAATATTATTTTGCCTGATGGCTAAATCTTTACAGTAGAGGATTAATTGAGCTGCCTTGCATTTACTTGACTGCCCTGTTATTAGTACTTTTATAACTAAAGCCCAGTGTAAAATTACAAGCCATAGTCCTGTGGAATTAGTTGCATAGTTCCTATCCAATGAGGGTTCATAAGAAAAATGAGACTATATATAATAATCTTCATTATAACCAGATTATAGAGTTGGAAGGGGCCCTGAGGATGTTCTAGTCCAGCGTTTCTCAACCGCTGTTCCGCGGCACACTAGTGTGCTGCGAGACGCTGGCTGGTGTGCCGTGACGTGCGGCGACGAGAAGGGCGATATAGCGCTGACGGACTTCCGGCGAGGCAAGATGGCGCGCGGCACGGCAGCGCGAAGCTCCTGAGAGCGACCAGCGTGCCCGTGCCGCCAGCCTAGCCTCCGGACCACCGGAACCGCCGCCGGTACGCGGGCGCCAAGCGAGCCCGGAGGATCGACCGGGGAGCCGCTGGAGGCCCCCCCCCCGGCGACCCCACCGGAGCGACACCGAAAGCGCCCGGCCGGAGGATCGACGGACCCCTGGGCCTCAAGGCCCGAGAACAATCACCGGGCTGTGGACACCGCGGCGGCCGCAGACACCGCGGCAGCCGCGTGGGCGTCGGAATCACCCGGCGGATCAAGCGGGGAGCCGCTAAAGCCCCCCCCAGCGAGCCCGCCGGACCTAACCCAAAGGCGCCTGGCCTGCGGCCGGGAAGAGCTCCGAAGCCCGGGACCTCCCACCACGCGACGGCCCTGCCTCGTCACCGCAGCCGTCGCCACCCCAGCCGCCCCAGGAGAAGAGGAAAAGGAGGGAGCCCCCCCCAGGTGGCGGATCACCGCATCGGGGAGCCACGTGGAGAACCGGGGCACCGGGAGCCAAGGGACGCCCCGATTCCGCTGGCGCCGTTGCTGCCGCCGAAACAACCACCCCCAAGGAGGAGTAGGGAAGAGAAGAAAGGAAAAAGGGAAAGATAGGGAGGAGAGGGCACCTCGCCACCCCCCAACCCAGGTGAGAGGGTAGGGAACCTCTCCCCCCCCCAGAGGGAAACAGAGTTAAATTTTTTAACTTTTTTAATGGTGGTGTGCCTCGAGATTTTTTTCATGGAACAAGTGTGCCTTGGCCCAAAAAAGGTTGAGAAACACTGTTCTATTCCCCCCCCCCAGCTGTCCCTTATGAGGATTAAACCTGCAACCTTGACATTATCAGCACCATGCTCTAACCAACTGAGCTACGTTTTGAGCGTTCAGTTGTAATGAACTGAAAAGAAAACAAACAAAAAACAAGCTACAATCATATAAATTATCCCCAAAATATATCTATTTGAATGTTACCTTAGCACCATATTTGGAATAGTTCATTTCTGTAAGAGTAACCGGCCGCAGTTTGTCAATATCTCCAAATGCTACTCCTGGAACATAGAGTGCACAAACAATGTGGACCCATCTATAACAAAAGAGGAAAGCATTTACTGTTCATATCTGAGCACTAAAAAAATTACAGACAGGGAAAGAACAGTTTAGGTGACCCAGATGTTAATGGGACCTTTTACAAATACTAGAACATTAAGTCACCATGGTTTTGAAACAACTAAATGATAGCACAGGAATGTATTTTTTTTGTAACAACAATTAATTAATATGTACTTCAAAAATATTTCACAACTCCCCTTTGAACAGATTAGGCTGAATTAAGACCCTGTGATAGTCTCCCTACTGTTTTAGCCAGTCAATGGTGGAGAAACCCTATATAGTGCCATCCTATACAGCCGGCTTTCATATTATATCTGCACCTGGTTGGGGAAATCTGCGCAAAATAGGTATTTATTAACCCTGTGCTAGCTTAGCACTTTCAGAAAATTTACAAATGCACAGCTCAGCAGAGAATTTATACCCACTTCCCCTACAATAGCTGATCAGTAAAATTTTACCAGGATGTGTCCATTGGGATTGGGGTGGATATCCTGAGGGAAGAAGGGGGAGCCTGAAGTGTACTAATGATATGAATGTTATATATTCTATATTATTTAATAGGAATCTGAAGGCAATCTTTCAGATGCAGAAGCTGCTTGGACATCTTTGCTTATATTATATTATAAAATTGTTGTTAGTTTGTTCTTAAGTGGAAATGCAATTCTGATCTATGTACATGTCTTGCACTTCCAGTGTGAAGGCCTTACACCAGGGGCAGCCAATGTGGTGCCCTCCAATGCCCTGAACTACAATTCCCATCATCCCTGGCCACTGGCTATACTGTACTGGCTGGAGTTGATGGAATTGCAGTCCAAAATATTTAGAAGTCATTATTTTGACTACCCCCGTCTTAGATCTTACTCATTTGAAGTCACTTCTGAGTCTTTTTTTAATCAATGTTTTGAGTTTTAGGCAACACTGAAATATCTAGCAATTTACCCAAAAGATCCAAATACTGAAGCCACCAACTTTAAGATATTCTGTTTTTTGAAATTCTAGGAGTGTTTCCCTCTTTATGAAATGCCACTGATGTGTCGCACTGGTAACAATTTTACCAGGAAAATAGTTGCTCTTATTCACATTATCTTCTATTTTTTTTATTTAAAAAAAGCCAAGGTTTTGGCTGGTGATTTTTGATAGTACGTTTTAATGCAACCTCCCCATTGCACCCTGCAGAGTTCAATATAAAGATACACATCTTCAACAAGCAGCTGCTTCTCAATTTAATTTGCACAGTTTTTTCATGCTCCACTGGTGTATTAAATGCTGCTGCACTCTGTAGGAGTTTATCTATGATAAACCCAACAGCTGGCTGCTTGCTTCATACTGACCTTCTCAAAATGTTTTAGTACATGTCACACAAGTACTGTAGTATTACAGATTTAAACTGCCATTTCAGTATGATTGGCACACAAGTGTCTCATTTCCTTAACCACCTATGTATGAACTCCATCCTGAATCTTTATTAAAAGCACAGAAGTCAGTCAAGTTCACAGCTGAGGCGGCTTCAGCTGCTTTTAATACCAGTGCCTAAATGTTTTCCTGCTCATTTGTTTAGCCGCACATGTTTGAGAACCTTGTAATTAAGACAAATTGGGTAATCAAAGAAGAATAATCTTTCTTGTTACTTCCCCATCCATTTTGCTCCAAGCTAAGATGACAGATGTTGGTGAAGGGAAGGGAAAAAGCTGAAGCAAAATAAAGACAATAGTCTTAGCCCAGTTAGTATCATATCATATATACAGAGCAAAACATTATATCCACAGTGGTGCTCAGGAAAGTAAAGAGTACATGGGGAAAAAGATGATTTGTTTCAAATTAACCATTCCACTATCTATTCAATCTCTCCAATGGGAAGATCAGATAAAGTCATCCCTCATTAGAGAGAGAATATTAACAGGTTTAGTTTAACACTGTGACAATTTTTTAGTTAGAAAGGAAAGCTACGTTATGTTTGTAGCACATAATTAATTTGGTGTCCTGGGATCACAGGAGATTTGACAGCCGTTTGCAAAACTCCACATTGACATCATGTACACATAAGTGGCAACCACAAGAAAATGTGTTACATTCCCAGCCCTTAGCATGAATGTTCAAATGTTCAGCCTGTTTGGAAGGGAGAATCACTAACATTGCTTTCATCTTATCCAAGGAAGGGAGTTTCAGTGGGCAGGGGGACTGAACTAAAAAAGGACAGCTTTTTCTTCTTTCCCACCTTCCTGAAATCTTTTCCCATTGTGCCAGTCCTGAACCTAAGCACTTTAATGTTATATAATAGTGTGATGAGGATTGTGAGGACTGAGAAAAGAGGAAGGTGTTCTTTTACTGCTCCTGAAATGTTGCTGCCACAAAGTTTTTTAAAAACAAAAGACCTGCATGGCACACATCCCTCCAACTCCAATCCCCCTTCCAGAATACCAAAAGCTTTTAGAGCAGGCATCCCCAAACTTCGGCCCTCCAGATGTTTTGGACTACAATTCCCATCTTCCCCAACCACTGGTCCTCTTAGCTAGGGATCATGGGAGTTGTAGGCGAAAACATCTAGAGGGCCACAATTTGGGGGTGCCTGTTTTAGAGCTCAAGCAGACCAACTCTCTCCCTGCTTTTCTATTCTTTTTCTCAACCAAAATCCTCAATACTCCATGGCTCTATTGTCCTCAACATTTCATAGCCCCACGAAGCATCTTACAATAGGTTCCTGAATGGTCATTTCTTAATATATTTTAATTTACAACTAATATACTTCTGCATACCTAGTATGTCAAGTATGCATATGCAGAAACTGCTACCTTATTTTTGGTGGTCCTGTTTGAGCTCCAGATTGATAGGCATGGAACCTCCCAGGTCCAGTAATAAAGGGAACAAGTGGGACTCAAAACAAAACATTGCCATGCATCTTCCATCTTTCCTGTTTAGGAGTCCAGCCAGCCATGCACTTTCCACACCTATACTTCCACTGCTATGGCTGTTGAGCATGTGCAGTCTTGGAAGTTTACCATGTTTGTTTTTAACTTCCACAGTATCTTTAAGTATCTGATTTTAACCTATTTATTTTGGTAAACCTCAGTGCGCTACCAAGAGGCCAATACATTCTTCTCAATTCGTTTTATATTGGTACATACCACCCCGAGTTCACTGTTAAGGGAGAGCAGGGACGATGATTATGATGGGGGGAGGGGGGAATTCTGTTTTTGAGAGTTGTTGCTACAAGGCACTTCTACACAGCTGGATAAAGTACTAAGTTTTTGAAAGTCTAGCTTCATTATAATCTGGGTTCAATTTATTTATTTGTTTATTAATGTATAGTCTGCCAATATGGCTTCAACAAGTCCTCAGGGCAGCTTACAAAATAGGTTGTTTTCTTACACTTGACAATTGAACAAGATGTAAATGCCAAGATTTTTAAACTTGGAGTGCAGTTCTTTTAAATGCAAACACTCAAATTACGGCCTACTGTGTGTGGTTTCAAATGCCAACATCCATTTCAATAGAAAGTGTTTAGTATAGAGCCAAATTCAAAATGACAAATACAAACCCATGAATACAAGAAATTTATGAATGGTTTAAAATTGCTGGGACTTCTGATTCAATATATTCAGGTTATTCTAAGCACAAAAGGGCAAATGGAACCACGCTCAGTTTGACTGTGTGGAATGTCCTGCTGAGTTTCAGAGGTATTGTGTTAATAACAGGAGCAATGAAATCGATTAAGCTTGAAAGCACCAGGTCATGTTTGGCAAGCTTGTTAATGCCTCACCAAGAAATATATTCCAGTGTCTTAAACAGCTCAATGACAGTCTAAAAATTCCTTAACAGATTACAATTTGGAAGTACTTTCATACTTTTTAAAGAAAAATATGGGACAACAGACTGCAAAGTTTTGATATGGGGCATATTTCCAGACAAACTTTTTGAAACTTCCCAGTTATGGAACTACCCCCTATTATCATCTATCTGTCCCCCAATTATTTTAATTCAGGCAACATCTTAAGACCTTTTTTCTGGCAAGCCTTTGGAACGTAAGAGGAGTAGTTTCATATGCATAATTTAATGCTGACTTTTATGTTGAATCACATATTTTTGATTTTGATTTAATTATAAGTTTTTGTTGTTAGCTGCAGTGGGCTCCCATGAGAGGAAGAGTAGGTATACTCATTGAAATAATAAAGGGGGGGAGGGGTACCTGAGTAGACAGAAACCTATGAGAAGACTACCCAGTGTCACATAAACTGTGTGTGTTAGAACACAGTACACAGTTCTGACCAAACATTTAAGTTGTTTGTTTAGTCCACCTCCTGAGTAGTTCATAAACCTTTAAGGTACAACAGAACTTGTGAATTTATTCACAGAATTATACTAGTAAACCTCTATTGCAGAAGCAACAGCAATGCTATGTTTCTCCGATAGAAACCTGGCTATAGTCTAATCTACCATTGCAAGGAAAGAAGGAAAAAAAGAAAGAAGTTATGCCTGACTTTACAGGGACCTATCCCTCTGATGACAGCTCCCTTAACTAACCTGCCAGCATCCGTCTCCTTGAAGATTCCATCTTGGTTGGGGCAGAGTTCACAGCTCGGAGAAACACCACATTTGCAGGCATCACAGAACCATGGTTCAGTGGAGTTTTCTGAAGCGGAGCTCATAATAGAATCACTTTCGCCGTCAACACCATAACAACCTAGGAAGATAGAAAATATGAATGAATTAAATCAAAGAAATGTTATATCAAGGGATGTATTTAAGAATTAATATAAGACATGGAAAGCAAGGGCGCATGAAGATATTTTCCCAATACAGTAAGTGCTAGAGCTATACAGTGGGTAAGGCAAAACTGACAGAGCTCTTTGAAGGAGGTGGCCAACTAGACATATGTGTGTTCACGGTCTCAATTACAGGGTTTTTGGAGGCAACACCTGTTCTTCAGTTTCTCCTGCCACAAGAGCTCTATTACACTACCATGAGCTTTCTGGAAAACCGTTGTCTCTATGCAGCCTTATTTATAAGGAGAGAATAAGGGAGATAACTATTCTGGATGAAGTAGCTACTCAAAAAAACAAAAGCAGCTGCCTTCTAATTAGTAAGCAGTAAGTAGAAAACACCCATGCATTTTGATTTGTCTTTCTGTAACTCTGAAGATTATTCCCTCGGCAAATGAAAGCTACATTTTTATTTTTATTTTACAAATTTGCAGATACTACCAAATGGCTAATTAGGTCACATTTTGCAAAGGTTGTTTGATTGATTTTGGAGCATTACATATACCCTCTGACAGGAAGTCATATTCTGTTAATTTGTACAATTGACTGTGCTTTACTGGCGGAGGATTGGGGATTAATTCAAAAGACATCAGAAAATACTGCAGTATTTTAAAGCAATGATTATTCTCTGCTTTAACAACCTATTACAGTATATGGGTGATTTGGGATGTGGGTGCACTGTGGTCTAAACCACTGTGCCTCTTGGGCTTGTCAATCCGAAAGTTGGTGGTTCGAATCCACGCAGCGGGGTGCAAGCAGATAACTGGCACCGCTGCGGCGGGAAGCTGAACAGCATTTCTGTGCGTTCTGGCACTCACCATCGCACCAGAAGCAGTTTAGTCATGCTGACCACATGACCTGGAAGGCTGTCTGTGGACAAACGCCAGATCCCTTGCCCTGACGTGAGGTGAGCGCCGCACCCCATAGTCGCCTTTGACTGCACTTAATTGCCCAGGGGTCCTTTACCTTACCTTTAACTATATGGGTGATTTCTAGATAACATATTGAACGCCTCGTGAAAACAATTAGATTTACTTCAGGTGAGTAGAAAACTCAAAGAAAGAGTGAGATTGATTGCAAAGAGATCTGAAAGCTCAACTATGGTCAAATAGTTGCACTGTGCACCTATTTTATTATAGGTAAAAAGTCACCCATTCATGCAACTCTTAAGAGCGTGAATTCTTCACTGTGTACAACGCCAATATTGGAGTAAACAAAGGGATATCAAAATATTTTAGGAAAATTGCAGTATATCTTAAATTTATAGAACCAATGCAAGGACAATTGCCAGAAAGTGAATTACCCACAAGTACATTGGCTGCAATGATATGTACCAGTTTTCTTTAGACATGCTGCAATCAGTACATCAGGAGAACTGACACCCCAGCTGGGGGTGCTGTGCTATTACAAATCAGTTAGGAGATTTTAGCACAAAAGCAGTTATCTAAAGTGACAGGCCAGAGCTTAAGATTTTATTTTTAAATTTATCCACAGAAGGGCAAATCTATCCCAGGAACACTTTATAAAATATACTTTATTCCAATTAAAGCAAGTAACATCTTCCTGAAGCACTGATAGAATTTTGTCACCCAGATCTTAAACCGGGGGAAAAAATGTTCCAGACATGTATCTAGAAAAATCTCTGTTATTATGAGGGACCGTAAAGTGCAGAAAGGTATGGCCTTTGAATATCAGGAGCAGGTGGCAGATTTTACCACCCACAAGTATATTCCAACGGCCAACACTTTTCTTTTTCACCACGAGTGAACATTCATTTAGATTGGAAAACTGCGTCAGCCTCAGGGGTCAGTACCATCAGGCATCTGTTGAGGGCTCTTAGAAGTGGCTCCTGCCAATCCAGAAGGGTGGCTGCAGGTGCCTGAACCTGGCACACCACTCAGTCTTGAACGAAGAAAATACGGTGACCTCCTGATGCCGGAAACCATTGTTCTAAACCAACGAAACAATCACTTCCCATTGTGGTTGAAAGCATTTCCTAGAAAGGAAAGTCTAGACTGAGCTTCCAAACACACAATGGAAGGTGGCCCCTCAAAATGTAACAGGCTTAGGGCTTCCCTGTATTCATGCTGCCTCCAACCCAGGCAGCAGAGAACAAAGTGAAAGCACCAGTTCTCAGCTTTCTGGAGCTTAAGAGTTAAGCTAAAGAGAAGCAAATAGCTTGCTGCTTGCTTCTCTTCAGTGTGGGATCTAAGGAGTTGCATTCAGACTCCATTGTCTAGGCCAATTTTGCCAATTTGACCCCAATCCATATTATCCTTTAAGCTGCAACAGACACTGTCGGACCTCTCAACTTTGTCCAAAAACCCTGATTATGAAGTTTCACCATGTGAAAGGATACTGTATCTTAGGCTGTGAGTTAAAATGAGCAATCTGCAACTGTACTATCACTGAGTTGATTTATATTTACACCCATCTGCTTGTCTTCTTGAGTTGCTCATCTGTATTTTGTGATACACCAAAGAAGAAAACAGCTTCTTTGCACATTATCCAGAGGAGAGACAGCCAAATTATTTATTAATTTAAAACATTTATACACTCTTTCTACCCCTCTTTCTACCCCAACCCTAGCTGGAAGCTCCAGAGTCGGAGTATGACCACAGAAAGAGCCCTATCTCTGGTCCCAACCAAACATGTCTTTCCAATTTAATAAGAGTCTATGCATCTGATTTGAGGCAAACTGTTAGGGCTGGGAATGATAAGCAATTGAACCTTAACTTCACATGGATGCAATATAAATCACTATGCAAACTATTTGGGATAGGATCTAACCTCTACCAGTGTGTTTATTTCAAGATGTTTTTATGTTCACTTTTAACTAGTCTGAATGATAATATACTACAAACAAATCAATCACACTCAACTGTAAACTATATACATTAGCATGCCTTCTATCAGCATTTACTTCTTAAATGGATGACACTATATTAAGAGGAGCAACTGCCTTTGTGAATTTAAAAGATTTACTGGACAAATCCTTTGTTTCTATTCAAAAGATCAGGGTTAGATCTTATTGGCAAAACCATTTAATATATGAAGCTTTTATATACTGGAACTGAAGGGCATAAGGATTATAGCTTTAATTTGTTTTCCACTAAGGAAAAATACAAATTAACAGTTGAGTTTTCATAAACATGAAGCAGGTTTGACTGCATGCAAATTCATGGTTGCAGATTTAATCTTCCATATCTGAAAGTCAAGGAATACCAAACAGTTTTAGAAAGTATTGTATCCATTGCCACTGTGTGAAAACAAATTCACCTCATTATTTGTTGCAAATTGAAGTAATGATAGAATTACCTTCATGCACTGTTATTCCACAATTGTCGCACTGGATTATTTCATCAGCATCTTCACTATTATCCCCAAGACAAACACAGCAAATCATAATATGGTCCATTTTCTGAGAGCTCCAGTTCTGAGATTTCTCAAGAATCAGCGAGTCCTATCATTGAAAAGTAAAAATACACTTGTTATATTAGAAGAGGCATTACCATGATTTACCATTGTTTTGAGCCTGCAACCTATGTTAGAACTGTAAGTGAACATGATTCATAGCTGCCAAGTTTTCGCTTTTCTCGCGAGGAAGCCTATTCAGCATAAGGGAAAATCCCTGTAAAAAAGGGATAACTTGGCAGCTATGCATGATTCCTCAAGCCCTTTACTTCTTATCTATTTATGTTTTATGTTACACTATGTGAACGATGGACGCATCACATCTACAATAGCCCTAAGCACTCTCACAAAGGCCTGGCATTCTTAGCCTTGTTGTTTCCCCTTGTGCTCTTTTCCAGCTCCTGCTCCTTATACTGTACTTTGCAATCTCTTGCTTCGAATTGCTAGTTTTAAGCCTACAAATCATACATGCCATATACCAGTGGTGGGGAAACTTTGGAGCTCCAAATGTTGTTGAACTCCAGCTTCTATCAGACCAAGAAACACAGTCAACAGTCAGATGATGGAACTTGTAGTCCAACAACTTCTATGGCGCCACAGATTCTCCGGTCCTGCCAAATACCTTACACAACACTGCCAAACTAAGGTGCAACAAATGACTCCAATCTCCTTCCTTTGCAGTCATGCAGTAAGTTAGCTGGGCCCCCTGTCATTTCCTCTGCCCCCCCCCCCATTTTCAAAATTCATACAGGTCAGCCAGGGTGGATAAAAATCAATGATTTTTTTTTTTAAAAATCAATTTTTATTTAAATCGGGTTTTTTGATTTAAATTGGATATTTAAAATAAAAATGCTTTTTGGAGGAAAAAATATTTCTAAAGATAGTTTTCTATTTAAGTTACATTATAGTCCAAAGGCTAGCATTCATCAGTAAATAAGGATTTGTTTTAAGTTTTTCATTTGTGCTGAAACTCAGTCTATGTTGGGATTTTTTTTAAAAAAAAAGTTTAACCACAATAGTTAAAAAACATGGATACATAGACTATAATGTTATTGTTTTAGTTAAATAAATTGTTTAAATTGTTACTAAGGAAATGATTATTTTTCTCCTTCCAATAAAGTGCAGCAGAAAAGTTGTCCAAATATAAACAGTTAACTTATTAAACCACACAATAATTTCATAATAAAAAAATTTATTCCCAAAATGAAACCTTCCTCTGGTTGTAATATTAAGATTATACCAGCAGGGGTGTCTTTCTGTAAAATAAATTATTTAAATCAAGTCTTACTGACTAGTGATTTAAATTGTGATTTAAATCAAATTCACCCTGAGGTCAGTCCAAATCAACTCATGGAAATGCTATGATGTCAAAATACCACTGTGAGCTCCTTGAGAGAAAAGGGGATACAAACGTAACAAACAATGCATTACTACAGTGTTCCCCGGAAATAAGACACTGTCTTATATTTAGTTTTCCTCAAAAAGACACACTATGGCTTATTTTCAGGGGATGTCTTATTTTTTAATTACGAGTCCAGCCTCCCCTCTTCCTTGGTGCCCTCCAGAACTGCGCCTATCACTATGTCTTATTTCCGGGGTGTGGCTTATATTGCGCAAATGCTTAGAAATCCTGCTATGGCTTCTTTTATAGGTATGTCTTATTTTTGGGGAAAGTATAACACAAACTTACAAAATATTAAGTACTAAAACACACAAAAGTTGAAGCCACAATGCTAAAGGGCTAGGCTTGGCTTTCAATAAACAAGCATATTTGTTATAGAGGAAGAAAAAATAATTGCTTCTGAATAGAGACAAAGTCAGGATTGTCTTGTACACATTTCATTTCCCCCAAGAAGCAGCCTCGTGTCTCGTGCCAAGGTACTTTTGAAGCTGAGGGAAATTTTAAATCCAGATACAACAGGTGTTCAAACAAAAAAGTAAGAAATTCCACTGGCCATGCAAAAGCCTTTGCCTAAAGTAGTTCTATGGATCCCAGTCTATGTTATATGATGCATGAATTTAATTCAGGGTTTCCTGATTTGGGACTAAAATGTTCCTGTGCCTTTCTCAAGATTAGCTCCTTAAAGAAACCATTTAGGTTTCCCTAGGTTTCAGCCACAGCTCCATTATTATTACCAATGCTATTATACGCCTTCCCAAGAATATCACTGCCATTAGAGCGTATACACAATAAAGAACAACATGGTGGGGGAAGTTCTCCCATTCTCCCAAGCTGCAAGAACATGTAATAACTAGTATCATGAAGCCCGTTAAATTAACGAGTGCTAGAACAGTGAGCTATAATTGGTGATGGACTATGTGTATTGTCATCATGTCTTGTTTGAGAACTTCCCTGGTACCATCATGGTCATTAACAGAAACACATAATTTCCCTGGAGGGACTCCCGATTTAATTTTACCAGGAATGTGTAAATAAACCCTTCTCCCCCGAGTCCCAATTCCCTCCTCATCCCGCGCGCCGCCAGCCAGCCCCACCCGCCCGCGCACACTCCCTTCCTCTCAGACCAACTGTCTCTCCTCCGGGCTGATGTAGAAGACGAAGGAGGGGTTGGCCGGCCTGGCCCCCGCACCGCCCCCCGCGCCCAGCATGTCTGGCCCCCGCGAACTGGCGTTGGCGGCACTGCCAGGGCTCCGGCCGGTGCTGGCGGGCGGGGGGTGGTGACTGCGGCGGCAGCTCCTCCCAGGAGGACTCCTCGTCCTCCCCCAGCGCCACCCTGTTTCGCCTCACGTAGTTAATCCCTCCCATCACAGCGAGCGGCAAGAGCCTACAGTCCCGGCGGCGCACGTGAGCCTCCAAGTCCCAACGGCTGTCCGTCGGGCACATGCACAGTAGCGCAATCCCACGGACACAGGGACTGGACACAGAGACACTTGGATATTACTATAGAGGATTCCAGTTTTTATGGCTTTTAGAGCAACTCCCCAAACTCTATATACGTCTGCACAAAAGCAAGTACACCCAGGTAGGTGGCTACAAATCCTTTACAACTAAATCATCACTTGATTAATTAATTTGATAATTTGTAGGCTAAAAAACATGTTGGTTGACTAAAAAGTTGCCCCAATTAATCAGGCAAATTTTGTTTTGTTTTTACCTGCTTTTAATACATTTAATTTTATTGTATTGTATGTCCTAACTTTTTGCCTTTCTTCCACCATGGGGTGATGGAACCTGAGATTCCCAGCTAGCCTCCCATTCCAAGTACTGAACAGATCCCGACCCACTTAGCTTCAATAAGGTGTCTTATGTGCCTTCTGAATAAGATATAAATTACATATGAAAGCACCATCTTAGCAGAGGCATTTCCTCCTGAGATAAAGAATGCCCCTTCTAAGATTATGTTTGATGTGACAGATGTGTGCAGCATGCCTTTTTCCTTAAAAACAAGTGTTTTTCCTCTTACACACATATATGCATGTTTAATCAATTAAAATTCATATGATTAATTGGCTAAGATTTTTTTTTAACTGTGCAACAGCCCTAATTATGGAAAACAGACATTTAAGTTACCACCCGAGTACTTTGGATTCTGCTTGAAACCAAGTAGAAATTCATCATCCAACTTCTGACACATTTAACCCTTCACAACTTTAGTGAAATACTATGGAACTTTTCATAATGGCAGGCACTGAAATACTACAAAGTATATTTTATATGAAGATACAGTAGAGATGCAGCCATTGATCCTCAGTCCCAGGAAACTCATTGGGAGAGTTTAGTCATGGCTATGCTATATTCAGATATTCAACAGAAAATGATTCCACAGGGAATGGTCAGATGTATTATGTATTATTTCTAGATTGCTCTTCATCTGAAGACCACCGGATGGAATATAACACAATATAAACCAAACAACAGAACTACAAAACTCAAGGTAGTTGTACATGGGTTTCCCAGCTGGTCATCCATTTGGCACTAATCTGATCCAGACCAGCTTACCTTCAGTAAGATGGATACATAGTGTGTGCCTCCAGCTAGGCCTGTGACTACCTAACTACAGGAGACATGTGTAGGAAAGAACCAAGGACCACACTGAAATAAATATCTAGACTCAACAGTTTAATTGCTTTAACCTAAATAAGTTTTCATTCAACTTTCAATAATTTAAAAACTCTTAAAGTGTAGTTTGTGAAATATGGATTGGCTGAAGTATTCTATTCTAGAGGGATAGATTATCTGTGATAGATGACAGACTTGAGAATTTGAAAGACTAGATTGCAATGCTGGCTCTACCCCACACAGGTCTCCACTAAGGACTGAACTTTAAAGATGCAGCACTGATTGCCATTAGCAGAACAGCACTTAGAACAGCACATCACACTTAGCAATGTGATTCAGTGCAATTAATCTCCCTGGCCTTCATTTTCCTCATTCCTTAAATAGAACACAGATGTGGTTTACAATCCAAAGCACCTATATGCAAGACCCTTCATGCCAGAGCTTTCTTCAAAGGTTTCATCATCACAAACGTAGATGATGATAGTTGGAGTTTCATTATTAGAGCCAGTTTGTGAGGTCAGTGGCCATGGATGCTGCACTGAAAACTTCAAAGTCAACTTCGGCTGCACGCATAATTCACACCTGCAGACATGCATGCAAATAGCTCCCTTTGGACTGCAGTCCAACTTGCGGACAAACTTTGAGAGATTCAAGCTATTAATACCTGTAAAATGTATTGCGAGACTTGGCTGGAAATATGTCCTAAAGGCAAAGAACCACGATAATTTTTTGCTGATGCAAGATCAAAGGATTCAGTTGTAATAGAGTGAGCTTCCTTCACAGCACGCATGATGAGATTATAAAGCGCATTATCTATGCACTTTACATGCCAGGATATTCAGCAATTAATGTATCTCTCTGCAGACCTGAATATACATTTGAAAGTAAGTCCCACTGACTCCAAGACTTCATCACTTGTGTGTACCTGTATGTACTATTTTCATAACTCTGTCCACTGTCACTCAAGATCGCTATAGTATTTAGACCACTGGCCTCTGCTCCTGAATGCTTACATAGACATGGATCCAGTAGCACCTTGGCTTACGTTACCCTCAGGTAATGTAAACTTTGGGTTGTGAAAGCGGCAAACCCAGAAGTATTTTACTGGGTTTTGCCGTGTGCGCATGCGCAGAAGCGGTCCTCCGGTTGCGAAAACCTCGGGATTCGGCCGGACCTCCGGAACGGATCTCATCCGCAACCGCAGGTACCACTGTACAGTACAGTGGAACCTCGGTTTATGAACACCTCGGTTTATGAATTTTCGGTTTATGAACACCGCGGACCCATCTGGAACGAATTAATTCATTTTCCATTACTTTCAATGGGAAAGTTCGCTTCAGTTTATGAACGCTTCAGTTTATGAACAGACTTCCGTAACCAATTACACCCATGCTTCAGTTTATGAACATTTCAGTTTAAGTACTCCGCGGACCCGTCTGGAACGGATTAATCCACTTTCCATTATTTTCAATGGGAAAGTTCGCTTCAGTTTATGAACGCTTCAGTTTAAGTACTCCGCGGACCGTCTGGAACAGATTAATCCACTTTCCATTACTTTCAATGGGAAAGTTCGCTTCAGTTTATGAACGCTTCAGTTTATGAACAGACTTCTGGAACCAATTGTGTTCATAAACCGAGGTACCACTACTGGAAACACCACCGTATCTTTCATACCAGCACATCACCATCAGGTACTAAAAGTTTGATGGTGTACTAAAATACACAGGAACATAAGTGCTGTCCTGCTGGATTAGACCAAAGGCCATCTGGTTCAGCATTATGTTCCCATAGTGGCCAACCAGATGCCTCTGTGAAGCCCTCATGCAGGACAATAGCACCCTTCCATTCACATTTTTCAGTATTCAGGGACATGGTGCCTCTGATCCTGGATAGTACTGGTCTAATACCACCTTTCAAAGTCATCAGCCATCAGTATATTTGGTGACAGTGAATTTCATAGTTTTTTTTTCATCTCCCCCCCCATTAGTTTTGCTGAATGACCCTAGTTTCTAGTGTTATGAGAGAAAGTGAAAAACTTTCCTCTATCCACTTTCTTCACCATGCATAATTTTATACACTTCTATCATCTGGCACACTCCCACCCCCAGACATTTCCCTAAACTAATCCCTCTCTGCAACACTGCAGACTTTCCTCAGAGGAGGGTTGCTCCATCTTTTTGACCATTTTGGTTGCTCTCTTTGACCATTTTTCTGCACTCTTTAGACAGCAAGCCAAAGTACATTTACTAGCAAATTCATCATTAAACAGAGCAGGACTTATGGTAGTTTAAAGTAAACATGCAGAGGACTGTGCTGTTAATAGGCTCAGTTCTAAAAAATAATTTACTACTACAAACTATCACTTTGCTAGGTAATTTTTGAACCTGGACTCAATGGCCTCACAAAGAGGTGGGCTTCAGAACAGAGCAGAGCTGGGGAACCTAAGAACCTCCATATGTTGTTGTTGTTAGATTTATATTCTGCCCTTCCTCTCAAAGGAGCTACGGTAGCAGACAATGATAAACCATTTAAACAACAACTAAAAATATTCTGAAAAACAAACAGTTGAAAACATTCTCAATCAGTAATCATGGGATTGCCAGAAACAATGCTTTTCAGCTATTAAACAGCTGGGTAAACTCCCATCAGCCCATCTCCAACTCCTATAACCCAACATGGTGAATGGTTAGAAATGATAGAATTTGTAGCCTAACAACATCTGGAGATTCATATATCCCCCACCCTGTTTCAGATTGGCATGTGTATTACCTTATTTATTTTTTAAAAAATTATACTCCACTTTTCACCACATCTGGGTCTCAAAGCGACTTACAAAAATTAAAACAAACAATAATATAAAACATAGATTAAAATATCATAGAATAAAACATTAGAATAGCATTTTTGGTGCAATGTCCTCCTGAAATAAAACAATTTTAAACATGGTGTTTGAAACTTAGCAGGGATGATACCAGCCTGATTCCAACTGGGCATTCCATAGAGTTAGACGACTAAATTAAAGGCATGACTCATCACTAATGTAAGCCCTGCCTCTGGTGCATGAGGGACCAATAATAGTGTTCCCCCAGATTAACTCAGTTACTATTCCCTGCTTGATCTGCTGCTGCTACATTCCTAATATACTAGAGCAGGCATCCCCAAACTTCAGCCCTCCAGATGTTTTGGACTACAATTCCCATCTTCCCCGACCACTGGTCCTGTTAATTAGGGATCATGGGAGTTGTAAGCCAAAACATCTGGAGGGCCGCAGTTTGGGGATGCCTGTACTAGAGCAAAGAACTCAAACAAAAATAGAAATATATAAAATACTCTGAGCACAAACAATTTCTCATTTAAAACTCCCTTAAACCATGATGCCATCATTACTTAGAAGAATTAAATGGAGTTTGCTTCTGCTGCCCTGATGCTATACACACTTGCCTGAGAATAAGCACCATTTTGTTGGAGAAACGGAGGCTATATTTTCAATGTAAAAATAATAAAATGAGCAACTATTAAGTATGAACATAGGTTAGGAAAGCTGACTGGTCCAGTGATAGACAATGGTATGACAGATAACTATGTGGTACTGGACTGATATTATGTGTTGCTGAAAGAAAGACCCTGTACATACTTAGAGGCACTCATATTAAAGAGTTCTTCTCTTCAAGCATGTCAGTAACCAAAAGATAAAAGCTTGTGCTTAAACATTTACACTATCTAATTAACATAGTGCAAGTCTGAACAATAAGATTTTTTTTAAGAATGCCAATAAATCAAAATACCCACTCCACAAACACCTTAATCTATTCCTATGTCCAAGTAAAATGGGATACATAGACTTCATTCCGGCCAAAAATCCAAGAACATCTCTATAATGCCATTATAGTGCAACCCTACGCATGTAGGTTCTTTCAGAAGCAATTCCTACTGTGTTCAAAGGAGATTACTCCTGAGTATGTGTATAGAATTGCAACCAGTGTTTCCAGTGCTACTTACTTCTGTGCAGACCTGCATAGGATTGCACTTAAGCCCCTCTTAATTTTACCTGTGTTCATTCACAGCTTTTAAGAGTACATACCAGAACACATCATTTCAATATGCATAAGAAACCCCTAACTAAACCTGAAGGCACTATCTCCAGCAATAGTCACAGGCTTAGCCTACAAACTCATACTCCCTTAATCTTTAATTAGCATTAGTATGCATTATTTACTGCAATACATCCCGAATGTAGTCCTGATTTGTGTGCAGTGTGGTGCAGACTCTTACCTAACATTAATTTATTGTAAGTTTCTTTAATATAGCCTAAAATCCAAATTTCATTGAAGCCAATGGAAGATTCCCACTGGTTTTCAAAGGCTGTTGGATTCAGATATAAGGCTGGTGCACATTTATCTTAATGATTATTAAGGACAACTCTGCAGCTCATTAATGCAATCACTATCTGGTAACATCACCTAGCTTTAGGGAGCAATTTCAAAACAATCACACTGCAGAGTATTTCCATTTTTCATCAGAGGTATCATAGAAAGTTGGCTGTTCTACCTCATTGCTCTTGCTTTGTGAAAGGGCCAGGCTATCATTTGTCAGCTCCTCCTCATCAGCACTATTTCTGCTAAGAGCTTTCGCTTTTTTCTTCTTGCATCCGCCATCACTAGCAGCACTGCTGTTATCATCCTCCTCCTCCTCCTCTTCCTCATTGCCTTCCTCTTCATTGTCATCCTCCTCACTCCCGCTCCCATCATCTTCATCATCCTCATTATCTGCATCACTTCCCTCTTTACGTAGTGTGTTTTTCCCCTTCCTCTTCCCAGCAGTTGGACGCCAGTCATTGTCATCTTCACTGTCATAGTCATCTATGTCATTCAGCTCCTCCATGGAAACAAAATCTAGCAGAGGGCGGTTTCTTCGCAAATTCCATTTTTTGGGTTCGTTTGTCTGCTCATCAATGCCAGCATCCACTTCTGAGGGTTTCTCTTTCTCTTTTTTCTTTATAGGCTTCTCTTCTCCATCCACCCCCTCCTCCTCTTCTTCCTCTTTCTCAGTTTTAATCACCTCTTTCTCTGTTATGGGCAGCTCTTCTCCACCTGAGCTTTTAGGTTGTTCGTCCTCTACTTTTTCTTCTTCTGCCAGCTCTTCCTCCAAGATATGTTCTTCTGAATCACTACAGGAGCCTTCGCCGCTATCCTTTGATCCATCTTCACTGCCATGTCCACTGCCTTCAGAATCTGTTGAGCATATGAAAATTTAAAAAAAGAGTTCCAAAGCAAAATGAACCAAAAAAGAAGTTTGTTTTTTTTTAAAAAAAGGCTTGAGGCAACCAACTTAGTCAACTTAATTATTCTTCCCTTAATAGCCTATTTTTCATCTGGCTCAATTTTTTTCTCTCCAATTGAATTAGCTTTTTTAGTATTGCAAACCTACTGATGAAGAATGATTTGTATTTTGTAGAACAGCAAGAAGCTCTGGCTCTATTACCCTGCATAATATGAATAGGAAGGAAACCTTTTTCAGATATTCAGCCCAGCACCCAAACTGCTCCATGAAAACATGCTACACTAAAAACTGAGTAGCTGATTTAAAGAAAGTGAGTATGCAGTTTCACACAGAATTGTGCCCACAATGTAGTTATTTCACAATTTGTGGTTTTTAAAAAATAACTATTTTTTATAGCCTTGCATGACTAAAATTCAATGTGTGCACCAAGGGATTTGAAATGTTTTCCAGTTCTAGCACTGGTGCATCAAAAGGTTGTTGGGGGTGCTTGATTTTGATTTTGTTTTTTTTTTTGTTTTTTTTTGTTTTTGGTTAAACATCATAATTCAGTACAATACTAAACACTAGCTGTAATTTTATAATACTCTTTGATTATAACAATACAGTTATGTGATAATAACACAATAATTAAAGTAAACCTAAAGTTAAAAGAAACTACCAGCACTTCACAAATATGAAATCGTATGAATGAAAACTATTACTCGCCTGCAACCTTACCACTGCAACTTTTGATACCTGGTGCAAGTAAAATACTTTTATGATCAGTCAATACTTTACCTTTGTGGGGGGAAACACTACAGGTATTTATAACTCCAAATCTACCAGTATATGAAAAATTATTCTATAGAGTACTGATATAATTATTCATTGGTCACCATTTTACTATACATGCCATCCTACTCACAAATAAGAAAGTACTGTGTCTCTATAAAATGCATCCTATCATCACAGGCATCACATCAATGCAAAGAGCACCGGTTCCTCTTAACTCAATTAAGACTTTTGGAAATACTAAAATGGTCCAATCAAGAATTTCTTCCACACTCCCATGTTTTAGCCAACAGCAGAAATATGATATTGGTGTGTTTAAGTGTAAAACTCATAGTAAAACACACATTCAACTATATTTCATAAATATCAATGCCTTGGGGGCCCTTTTGGAACAAAAGCCAGAATAAAAATAAACATTGAAATGACTACTTTTAACACCTTGCTGGGCCCTGTTTGCCTAAGTTTGCTCAGAATCACCAGCAGCATATGCAAATCATCTTTGACAAATTACCAACAGCATACATGAATAAATTTGGTTTCCGCACTTCTTTGGTTAGGCCAGTTGCAGGTGTTTAGAACTTTTCCCACGTGGCAGAATCTAATCACAGTAATCTTCATTTGTGTGAAGAACCTAACATGTGACCTGATACCTCCAAAAATAGAGCTGCAGGTTCCTAGAAGCAAATTTTGTGACCATAGTAGTTGAAAAGTCCTGAGTATCACCTCCAGTGTCTGGGTCACATACTAAGTTGTCCATTTGAATACAGTGGTACCTCGGGTTAAGAACTTAATTCATAAGACATGAATGAATGTTAAACGATGTATGGAAAATTTATGCAAAAACTTAATTTTATATACTGTATGTATATATATATGTATGTATGTGTGTGTGTGTGTATATATATATATATATATATATATATATATATATTCGTCCTGGAAGTCCGTTCTTAACTGAAACTGTTCTTAACCTGAGGTGCCGCTTTAGCTAATGGGGCCTCCCGCTGCCACCGCACAATTTCTGTTCTCATCCTGAAGCAAAGTTCTTAACCCGAGGTACTATTTCTGGGTTAGCGGAGTCTGTAACCTGAAGCGTCTGTAACCCGAGGTACCACTGTATATCTTGCAGGAATGGGGAAAGTTCTCACGTCACTTTGGAGGAGACAGAAGCAGTATAATATTGCACTGCTTCTGCATGGCCCAAAGCTCAGCACAGTATGAAGATCCCTCACCCCTGCCCCACCGCCTTGCACAGACACCTAACTCAATGTTGATGAATAATGTCTACCTAGTAAGACAATGATCATTTTATGCAGTCAATTCAATCTGACCAAACACCACCTGTCCAAGCAGCCACAGTATTGTGTAATTTATCTTATTACTGTATTAACAAGTAGAAAGAGACATTTTGTTTAACCAAAAATGTCAACACAAACATAAAAAGTAATGGTAAAAAGTGTCTTGAATATTTCAATGGCAAAAAATACAGAAATATATTTCATTCATATAATAATGAATATATAACTTGACAAACAAGTCACCGATTACATCTTGGCTTTACTTGCTTAGTGACACTGACAAATATTATATTGCTTAAATGTCTGTACATATTTGTGCTATTACCGTGTTTCTCATATTTTAAGGCATCCAAAAAAAAATAAGGCATGGCAGGATTTTCCAGACCTGGCGAAATATAAGGCATACCCCGAAAATAAGACATGCTGGTACGGTATGGCAGGGCACGCCGCGCCAAGTCCCGACCCAGCGGGACCCAGCAAGGGCAGCAGTGCGCGCTTTGCCGAGCCCCGACTGAGCGGGAGCTGGCAAAGGCAGCAGCCCGCCGCCGGCTTGGAGCTCGAGCCGGCAAAGGCAGCAGCGGCGCTTTGCCGAGCTCCACCGAATCGGGTGAGAATTGCGTTCGTACCCCTGCCTTGCAGCCTCCGACCCTTCACCCAGGGCGTTCACACGTGCATCCCCACCCCCGACCCGCGTCCTCGTCTACCGGTACCTGAAAGCTGCGCACGCGGCATTCCAGCACAAAGCCGCCAGCCAGCGTCAGAAGAGGAGAAGGAGGTGCCGCCGAGAAACCCAGAAAGGGGAGGCGCAGCGGGAAGGAGGAGGAGACCGGCGGGGAGGGATCCGGAAAGTTGCGAGCGACTTCCTGCTCCCCCCCCAACGGAGCGAAAACCAGCAAAGGCAGCAGCCCGCCGCCGGCTTGGAGCTCGGCAAAGCGCCGCTGCTGCCTTTGCCGGCTCGAGCTCCAAGCCATGTTAACTCTGTCAACAAATTTACCTACCTAATTTGCCTGTCACTAGGCAAGACTTACAAATAACAGATTTTAAATAAAGTTACCCCCTCCTCAAAATACTAAATGCTGTGCCTGTAGGAAGATGTGCACATGTAGAAGTACACATATGAGAATGACTGAGTTAGAGACCTACTGTCTGTACAGTACGTAGCAAAAATCCTTACAGAAATCAGTTACCAGTAATTTTAGAATTTGTACACCCCTTGGTTGTAGAAAACCTATTTCAAGATACTGAAAAGAAAAAAGAGGTTCATGGCCTATTTGTGCTATGCTAGCATTAAAAGCAAAGCAAAACACTTCAGCTTACTGCCCCCAGGAGACAGTGGGATTACCTAGGGGGCATCATGAGGGGCTGGAGGTGTAAATGACTACGAGACTTTGAAAAGCAGGAATCAATGGATTAGGTTCATCAAATTGTTGAAATAATTAAACTAAATAGTTTTAATTGCATTTTGAATGACAGTGGAATTAACTGTTATTGTTTTGAATTTTACTGTGTTATCATCTTCCTGAGTGGTATGTGCAAATCACTATTCTGAATGATGCTTTTTATGGGGTAGGGTAGGGGGCACTGGGGATGTGTTTGTGGAACCAGGGTGCTAACCCTAAAGTTTGGGGACCACTGAGCTGGACAAAGTGTGTTTTGTTTGAACTGAGCTCAGCAGACTGAACATTTTGGAAGCAAGACGTGATATGAAGTCATGGTTTGTTGCTGGCTTACTATGGTTCGGCATATGTATGATTCCAACAATATTGCTTAACAACAGTTTGTTTGGCGAGTGTCTTGGATGGCACATAGTCAAGAACAGCATGAAAACAAACCAAGCTTTGAGGAACAAACCATGGCTGTGAGAAAGTCATAGCTTGCTGAAAGAAACATGGTTAAAACAAACCATGACTTAGCACTGTAAGGGATAAATCATAGTTTTAAGGGAAGATGACAAAAGGAGAGAACAAAAAGGGCTTGTAATATCTTGGGCTTTTCATTTATCTCACTTACATCTTGGTTGTTATCTCTAATATTCAAAGGGCCATAAAGTACAGTTTCCTCACAATAGTCATATGCAGATGACTTGAGGACAGTAAACAAAGAGTGATTCTGAAAGAGCCATGGAATCTAAGTTAGGGACAACTTCTAAAATAAACACAGGTAAACCTGTATTGCCAAGTAAACCAGTTGCAAGTATTATTATTTATTGTGCTCCAAATACTTCCATCAGTCTCATTTCAAGACTCCAGTAAAATACAAATCAAGGCTTTGTGTCAACAATTATAAGCAAAATTGTCACAAAGCCGTAAGATTCAGCATTTTTCATTCAAAGTTTTGAAGAATTAAAATGTGACTGAACTTCAACATTCTTATACAGCAAAATCTGCAAACTTTAACATCCACCATCTCTATACACTAACATGGCAATCCAATTATTCTCAGACAACTATGGAGACAAAAAGCAATGCTATATTTCACTCACTTTATTTAAAATATTGCAAATAAAAATATATAAAAGAGGTACTCAAGGAATTGCATTTAACCAACACAGTATGCAGGCTTGCAAAGTTAAGAGACATCAAACTTGAATTATTTCTATAAATATTACCGGTATATAAAGTACTGTATTACAGTCATACCTTGGATCCCAAACTCCCTTGAACTCGGATGTTTTGGCTCTGAACACCGCAAACCCGGAAGTGATTGTTCCAGTTTGTGAATGTTCTTTTAGAATCTGAACATTTGACGAGGCTTCCGCAGCTTCTGATTGGCTGCAGGAACTTCCTGCAGCCAATCAGAAGCAGTGATTTGGTTTTCGAACATTTTGGAAGTCAAACAGATTCCTGGAATGGATTCCGTTTGACTTCCAAGGTACGACTGTATATAAATTAATATTATCTGCTTCAGAAAAAGTAGATCAGATTGATAGCGACTTGCAAGCCCACCTTCCATACTGAAATTCAAAATTCAAATCCACATGCAAACATGATAAAATGGCACTTATATAATAATTTAGGCATGTGCACATCTTAAAAGAGGTTTTGCTTGATGCTCTGAAACAGTGGATGTAGATGTATACTTATCACAATGTGAATACTTAAAAAGGCTCCAGTGTGTAAGGAGGAAATAGGGACTGCATCTCCCACGGTATGAACTTTGATGTGGTCTACCTCATCACTACAAACCTGCTTATAAATGCATATTCACATGGTTTTGAAGTGGCAGTGTGGCCGAAGCAGACTTCTCTTCATGATTGCCCCATGCCAACACCTGGTGCACAAGCAAAGCTGGTAACCATATGGAGCTATTTAAGTAAGTGCTAATCTGACTGTTCACTTATAACAACCTCAAATCAATTGCTGCAATGGCTTTCAAAGCAAAGATGATGAATGTCCAGCCTGCAGGCCCATGAGGCCATTTTACCCATTTCACCCAAACTGCAACTAACATCTTATGCAATGATATGTGTGGAGCACATACTGATGTGGCTTCAAAGGAACAACCAGGAGCTTAAAGTGAGTTCCTGGTTGCTTTTTTGCTGGAGCAAAGCATGCTATATCCACTCATCAACCAATAGGTGGTGAATGCTTTCTCTGAGAAAGCAATTTAGCACTGGAACCACTTTCAGTGTAAACTTGAAATAAGTCTTCCATTTAAAAAAAATGTCTCTCCTCTATTGTAATTAGTGTGTGTACCTTTGTGTGTGTAGCATGGGTGAAAAAGCAAAATATGACATAATACATGCATAGCCAAAGCTGCCCTTACTTTCAGTGCATAGTTCTAAGACAATGAAAGTGCCACCAAGAGTGCATAAGCTAAACAAGTCACTGCAAGACAGAAGGAATCCTCCTAGATATTCCGAAATGTACATCCTTCTTACATGCAAAAATTCTGCAATTGTTTAACTGGACTTTGTAACTATTCAACCAAAAGTTGATGTGTCACATTCTTTGCTGAATTCAGAATGACCAAATATACAGCTCTAGGCCCCATCCCCATTATGGAAGAATCAATGTTTCTTCTCCCCAGCAGTAGTCAGTCATTGCACTGATCAGAGGACTTTCCTGAAGGTTAGTAATGTGTCAATAAGTATATGGGTAGGTTTGGGGCAAAAAAACCCTAAAGATTTTGGGAATCATATAATTGGAGGACTAGAAGAGAGAGGGGAAAGTGCCTTGCATGATTGTAGGGTTGGAAAGCTGGCTGAAACAGAACTGGGTCGGAATCATCTTGGCTTTGGGGGGGGGGGGTAAACAGGGCAGCTAACTAGTGTATTCACAGCAGCGGTGAGGAATGTGCAGGTGTTGTTGGACTCCAACTCTCATCAGCTCCAGCCCACATTGCTAATAATGAGAGATTATGGGAGTCCAAAAACATCTGGATAGCCAGTTTCACTACCCCAAATCAGGGAGAGGGGGATCAAGGTAGAGATACTGCAGTTAGGTGGAGTAAAGACTACCTGAAAGAAGATGCCAAAGACTTCAAGATCTCAGGCTGTCCACCTTGCAACAGGGAAGAGGGGAGGGGCCTAGATCCCTTTATTTCTAAATCCGAAACCTCTCCCAACTTTCTAACCCTCAAGATCCTGCTGCCTCGTGCTACATGCTAGTCATTCACCCAATAAAAAAAAGGTAAAGTACCCCTAGATGGGTTAAATCCAGTCAAAGGCGACTATGGGGTTGTGGCACTCATCCCGCTTTCAGGCCGAGGGAGCTGGCGTTTGTCCACAGACAGCTTCCCAGGTCATGTGGCCAGCATGACTAAATCGCTTCTGGAGCAATGGAAGACTGTGACGGAGGCCAGAGCGCACGGGAAAGCTGTTTACCTTTCCGCCGTAGCGGTACCTATTTACCTACTTGCACTGGCATGCTTTCAAACTGGTAGGTTGGCAGGTGCTGGGACAGAGCAACAGGAGCTCACCCCATCACATGGATTCGAACCACCAACGTTCTGATCAGCAAGCCCAAGAGGCTCAGTGTTTTAGACCACAACGCCACCCGCATCAATTCTCCCAGTATCCCTTCAGCACTTGCTAAACTCAACTACATTATAATTTTAACTTCTAAAGCAAAACAAACAAAAACAAAAAACACTTGTGCTATATATACATAACCAATGTTCTCATCCTTTCAGCAGATCAGAAGTCAAAAAGTAACGGTAGTTTACTTTTATAAGCGATTAAATTAAGCATAACTAGTGGAAGAACCCTACAACACAAAACTATGTCAAAACGGGAAAAGAAGGAGGGGGAGGGGGGAAGCGTTTACCTGAAGCATCTCCAACCTTAAAGTCACTGTCATCTGAACTGTCATAATCTAAAACTTCCAGCAGGGAAGCTGCCAAGGGCTTCACCTGCCGCCTCTTCGAGCTGCGATCCACTGTGGGGAGAGAAAAAAAGAAAAGGACAGAGAGATGCATGCATGTTTCTTTTGTGACCAGCTGTTGGTGGGGGAAGAGGAGGGGGAGAAAAGAAAACCATGTGGGGCTTCAGAACTCTTGCACGACACGAGCTTAAATTTGCAGAGAAAGCTGGGTCGTGGGAATGCAAAGCAGAGCTGGGTCGGGGGAGGCTCCCTTGAAGGCGGGATGGTATATGCCCACCCCCAGCACAAAATGAAGCCACGGGAGGGAGGGTGCGGCGCCCCACAGCAGCCCCTGGACGAAGCCCGCCGCTGGGCACAGGGCGCCAGCGGCTGAGGGAAAAGCAGGGAGGCGGGCAGGGAAAGAAGACCTCGCGGGCGCGGGCGCCTTTGCGGCTGGACTTACTCACTGGAGCCGAGCAGCCGCTCGCGGGCACATGAGGAGGCAGCCCTCAGCCCCAAGCCCGGCAGGCCTCCCCTCTAGGCGGCAACCCCGCGCTGAAGAGAGAGAGGCTGCGCGGCGTCCCACAGGCCGCCTCCGTAACCCAGACAATAGGCGAAGCCTCGCCCCGGATGCAGTTCCCCTCCTGCCGAAACCAAAAGCAGGAACCGACCTGCCGCAAAGGAGCCGAGAGCTTCCGCTGGGTGGGGGGGGGGGGGCTATCGCCGCGCATGTGCAGAAAGAGGCGCGCAGGCGCGCTGTAAGAGACGAAGGGCTTGCCCGCGCTATGGTTCCTGGCATAGGGGCGTGGTTTTCCTATTCAGCGCGGCAGAAGCCGGAGGGGATCGCGCGGCGAGGGTGGCGGGGTTATTGTGGAGGCGGCCCGGCCGGGTTTCCCTCTAGCTCTCCCTGCCTGCGCTCTTTCTCTGTCGCCTCTCTTGTCCAATCTGGCCTCTGAATCTTATAGAGGGGACCCCGAGCATCACGCAGTCCTCTCTTCTTTAAACGACAAAAGTGTATTTGCATTCCCCGCCCCCCAGTACTATAAACGACATATGGGTGTCATCACTTGGAAAGAACACGAGCGTTTTAGAGGAACACACGGTCCCCGACTTACAATATTACAGACTTTGAAAAGGCATCACTCCAGATTTGTACCCACGAGGTGGAGATTCTGTGTATCTCAATGCACTTCTGTTACTGTTACTTCTCAATAGAAATGTAATATACACACATTGTTCACGTGTCGCCAGTGCTGGATTTACATATGGAGTAATCAAGTTGCATCCCAGAGCCTTGTAATCTAGCTGGTCCTCAGCCTTTTACCACTAAAAAAAATGCAGACTGTTTTGTGTGAATACCTTCCTTAATTCCATATTTTTGTAAACTTATTAAAGGTTATAAAATTATAAACGATATTTTTTATCAATGCTAAAATTTCAGCAACATTCTACGGTAGTTTCATTGTTTCTCACGATCATGTGTTATAAATTTGGTCCTCCCAAAGTCTCCTAGCCCTGAGCCTCCTATTGCTTTAATCCAGAACTGCACACACCATACATTTAAAGCACACATAACCCCAAAGAATCCTGGGAACTGTAATTTACCACATATAGAGCTAAAGCTCCCATGGCTCTTGACAAGCTAAAGTTCCCAGAATTCTTTGAGGGTTGTTTGATGTGCTTTAAATGTATGGGGTATGTGATACACTTGGAAGCAGTTTGGCTTGCGTATTTGTTTATTTCAACAGCTTATACATGTTTATCACTGTAGTATCTGATTGGTGTTCAATACAGTTACAAAAGATAGAAGAGAGATAAAAGTTGTTAAAATTAATCTTAGAATCAGAAACACTGAAGATAAAAAGGTCTTCCCCGAGTACCAAGAATAGATCTCATAAGCCTGGAACCTGCTCACCCTTGCAAGTACAGGGATATATCGGTTTTTGAACATATCGGAAGTCAAACATTTCGGTTTTTGAACGCCTAAAACCCGGAAGTAAATGCTTCCATTTTTGAATGTGCCTTGGAATTCCGATGGCTTCCACTGAGTTGTTTTGGTTTCTTTTCCCAATTCTCTCTATTGAATTTGCAGGCCGCCCTTTGCGCCTCGGCTTCGGAAGTAGGACAGTCTTCCGGAACTGATTACATTTGAAAACTGAGGTACCACTGTATTTTACCATTTCAATAATATACAAAGCTGGTGTTCATTCAAAGCATTTTGTATAGGACATGGAAATACATACTGCAGGGATGACTCCCCCCCCCCATTCCAAAGGCCACAATACCCTCTAATGACCTGCATTCCAGTGGTCAAAAAGTGGGTGTGGCCACTACTCCACAATCTCCTGAAGATCCATATATACCAGAGTGTACAAACATGCACACTCACACGCGTGCATATATACATAGAGCCCCTTTCCTGTTCCCCAGGATGACATGGAATGATTTAAATTGTTCAGCCTGGCACTGTGACCCAGTTCACCATTGGTGGCAGCACTGAAGAAAGTGCCTCTCCTCCACTGTGGATCAGAATGTTCCAGAAGGAGGAAAGAGCTCTCCAGTCTTCTTTGATCAGGAAACATGAGAAAATACCACAGCATTCCTTCCTGATTCTGGAGAGCTCTGGTCCACAATGGCAGTGGGCAAAGGAGAGGTGATTTGTTCAGCATTGCTGATGTTGGGTCACTGGTAGTGGGACATGGAAAAATACGTGATAGGCCAGATCATGCTTGTGGGGTGGACGTTTATCACCCACATGTGTGCTCCTCAACCTAAAACAAATCCATAATTCCACCCTAACACTTATGTCAAGGATGAAGAACCTGTGGTCCTCCAGATGTTGTTGAACAATAACTCATAGCATCGAATGTTGGTTGGGGCTGATGGAAATAGGAGTCTGCTTAATCTTGATAGAACAGCACTCCGAACGGCCACTAATAGCAGCACTGCTGCCCATCCACTCAAAGGATGGATGTAAAACACACAGAGGAACTTTAATGGCTTGTGGACTGGGTACTTAAAGTGTAAGGAAAGGGATTTAGCCCCAGCCTTAGCTTAGATCTAGTTCCAGACTACAATAGCCAAACCATGGTTTTAAAGCTACTTGTGTCCTTTCATCTTCCATCTACTCAGCCTCATGACCCTTATTCTCACAATGCAGCAAGGCAGAGAAGCTCCGTTGTCCATGGTGTGGCAGCCTGTTGAGGCACAACACTGACCAAAATGGTGTACAGTGGTACCTCTACTTACGAATTTAGTGCGTTCCGAACGCACATTCATAAGTCAAAAAAATTGGAATCCCATAGGAATGCATTGGGAGAAGAAATTCGTAAGTCGAAGCAACCCTATCTAAAAATGCGTAAGTAGAAAAAATCCTATCTAAACCGCATCCAAGATGGCGGACGGAGCTCCGTTCATAAGTTGAAACATTCGTAAGTAGAGTTATTCGTAAGTAGAGGTTGTTGTTGTTTAGTAATTTGGTCGTGTCCGACTCTTCGTGACCCCGTGGACCATAGCACGCCAGGCACTCCTGTCTTCCACTGCCTCCCGCAGTTTGGTCAAACTCATGTTCGTAGCTTCAAGAACACTGTCCAGCCATCTTGTCCTCTGTCGTCCCCTTCCCTAGTGCCCTCAATCTTTTCCAACATCAGGGTCTTTTCCAGGGAGTATTCTCTTCTCATGCGGTGGCCGAAGTATTGGAACCTCAGCTTCAGGATCTGTCCTTCCAGTGAGCGTAAGTAGAGGTACCACTGTATAACAGTTCTACACACTTAGTAGCATAAACTGTGGTTTGCTAACCAATGTCAAAACCTGCCCTGATATCCTGGGTAGGCAGTTCTTCACAAGCCATTGTTTGTAAACTGGCATAGGCAAGGACAGCATCGGTACAGATTGGTGAGTCATTGAGACAATAAAGTTTTGTGAAAAACAAGAAGCCCATTGCCATCAACTTCAAGGCTGGAAAAACAACAACCCTCTCAAACAAGCAACAAGGGTGTTTTTTTCTCTCCTATCCTCTTGATTCCACACACACCCCACCCCAAACGTCTTTTGCTGCAAAACAAAATCTACTTCTCTTCTCTCTTTTTTTTACAAAGTAACACCTAAGTCCTTTATTAACCCCCATTTTTCTTTCAGTGTGCTGGCGTCAGTGATGAGCCCATGCTCAAAGGGCCTTTTTGATGTCTTTTGCTGCATGCCGGAAAACGAAGAATCAAAATATGCTGTATTTTCCTTATCACATAATTTTCACCTCAATCTAGGCTCTGCTGATCAAATAAAGGAAGATAAGAATTTCTATCTCTGAAGTCTTATCACAGCTATATTACACACAATCATACAATGTGATTTTTACAGGCATATTGTATGTATGCTTCAAAGGAGGGAGACAGGCCTCAGTGCTCACATCAAAACATCTCATTATCCATCCCTCAGAAATGTACTAATGCGGCCTTCCACATTTAAATGGAAATGTCTTTAAGAACAAAGATATTATGCTAAGAAAAAGGAAATATTCCCCCACAGTAATTGGCAGAGCACACAAAATAGAGAAGGTTCCTAAAGCTGCAATCCAAAATGAAGATTGTAACCCTGGCAATCCCTTTCAGACTTCTGCCTGCCCATGTCCCACCACAGGTTCCTTATCAGCTAAACCATAAAGCTATCAGATCATACAAACGTGCCACCTGCTTTTGTACACATTATTAAATCTAGCCGTACGGCTGAATCGCTTTGGCACACCAAAGCTGTGGTCCTCACACACACATTTATTCATATGTAAATTCATGGAACTCGCTCATAAACTGCTGAGAGGCACTGTTATTCACAAGAGTCGCCGTGTCTGAAAAAATGTAGAGGGCCATCTGTGTGTTTCGTTAAAGAGTGTCCTCATGAGGGATCCTACTCAAGACTTGAACAGCTATCAAAGTAAAGGGTGAGAGGCACCGGTTGTCTTCACTCCACAGTCACTTCCATGGGAATGGGAATGTTGCGCCAACATGAAGATCTCAGTGGCAGCTTGGGGCACCGCTATTTTAGGGTTGTCAACAAAGCATCGTGAAGTTGAAGACTCAGAACTAGCTGCAGTGCCACAATCATTGCATCATGCAACAAAACTGCAAAATGTGTCAGACCAGCTTTAGAAGTCCCCCTAAAGAAACAGGAACTTCTCTGTGAGCCCTGACATTTATGCACATAGAACACATAAAATACCTCCACCTGACATATATGAGGGCAGTAGCCTCTCCTGCATGGAACTAACAAGCGAAATTCACTGCAATAGTCAGACTAGAGTTTACAAAAGTATTGTTATGAGTTGGTGGGTGCTAGACACCCTAAATTCCTGGGTCTAATAGGAGTTATAATTTAATCAATGCTTGGAGTGTTAAAACCAGGTAGTAGCCAGACGCTGGTGTAATCTAGACACATATAAAAACCTAGCAGGACCAGTGGTCATGGATGATGGGAATTGTAGTCTCAAAACATCTGGAGGGCCGAGGTTGAGGAAGCTTGATATACAGTATACTGTACAGTATTGTATAGAGTAGGATTATTGTTTGGAGGTTAAATTGGTTTGGACCATGTGACTTCCTTGAAAGGGATGACTGCCTACTGAAAATGCATCCATTGTGGGAGAAAATTCCAGTCTGTAGTATTCTAAGCACTGGCTCTTTTAAAATTATATACACGTGCAAAAGTGGAGTGGGGTATGTGTGAACACCACAAAAATATTGCATTGGATTTCAAATCAGAATATATTTATACATTTTTCTTCAGTCTACTATCCCATTAACTCTTCTAAAGCTTCTCTGTGATTGAGTAAACACAATAGAACCCCAGTTACGCCTACTGACTCTAGGCTCTTCCTGCAAAATTGCTTTGAAATCTTGTAAAGCTGAAGGATCAGAGAGCCTTTCTTTGCACTTAATATTAGAGCAATTTTGTAGAATTCCAGTGGTGTGTTTTGCAGAAGAAGTGTAAGATTGACGACCTATTTAGAGCTTCTAGGAACTTAACAAATCTCCACAACCCATCTCTGAAAATATTTTATTGTGTTTCACTTTTTCTAGTCCAAGACTTTGGGGTTCCAGATACACTGAATCTATTTACAAGAGTTGTAGCATATGTTGGGTCACTTGGCCACAATCTTCCCAACTGCGGTGAGATGCATTGCATTTCTGCTTCAATTACAGCAAAGCTTTCTAAATTAGCACAGGCACATATTATGTAAATTTGTGTCCTGCGTTCATTTTTGGTGGTGCATTTCCTCTTCTTTGGTGTCAAATGGCCACCCTATCCCTTCTCTATCTTGGAATGTGTGCAGAGGAGGGTGACCAAAGCAATAAAGGGTTTGGAAACCAAACAATATGAGGAATGGTTACAGGTAGGTAGCCGTGTTGGTCTGCCGTAGTCGAAACAAAATAAAAAAACCTTAGAGACCAACTAAGTTTGTCATTGGTATGAGCTTTCATGTGCATGCACACTTCTTCAGATACCAATGAGGAATGGTTGAGGGAGTTGGGTATGTAGAGCCTGGAAAAGAGAAGACCGAGAGGTGATAAGATAAAACTCTTCAAATTTCTGAAGGGCTGTCACATGGAAGGTGGAGCAAGCTTGTTTTCTGCTGCTCTGGGGAATAGGACCTGAAGCAGTGGATTCAAATTACAAGAAAGGAAATTCCGACTAAACATTACAAGGAACTTTCTGATGGTAAGAGCTGTTGAGGGGTGTGGAGTGGACTACATCTGAATATGCTGGGCTCTCCATCACTGGAGGTTTTTAAACAGAGGTTGGATGACCGTCTGCTAGGGATTCTTCAACTCTGATTCCTGCATTGCAGGGGGTTGGACTCAAAAACCCTCAGGGAACCTTGCAACTCTACAATTCTATGATTTGATTGCCTTCCTGTGAAATCACTGAGTTTTTACCATGAAGAGGAAAGAAAAAATTCACATAAATTGTTTCTAGCAACATTCTCTCCCCGCTGCCGGCCCATTAAGGTACAACTTCACATTTTAAACAATGTCAGTCATGGGTTGTTGTTTTTGTGGGGAAGTATGTTTTGCTTTTGTTTGTACCATTTGTGCATCTGAAAACTGGTTGTTTCCTTGTCTCTTTTCTCAGACGTTCCCTTGCCATTTGTGCACCTGAAAACTGGTTGTTTCCTTGTCTCTTTTCTCAGACGTTCCCTTGCCATACACACACACACACACACACACAAAAGAAAAATTCTAAAGATGAAAGCAAAATATGATTAAGACCTAGTTCATTCTGCTCCGCTCAACTGCCAAGAGCCCAAAAGAGCTGAAGAAAACCTTTCTGTACAAATCAAAACAGTGTAATCATTGTCAAAATGGAAGCAGAGCCTCACACGGTATCAGTGGCTCGCGCATTTTGTGAATTTCAAAGACAGCTGTCAGATGTGAAGCCGGGAAAATATACTCCTAACCCTTTAGGTTTGTGGCTGCTAGGCTCTTGCTAATACAATAATGGAAATGTGTCTCTTTCCATAGTACACAAAGGGCTTTACATGCTTTGTTCTGTGATCCAGGAAGCACCACTGTGGTAAGATCAGAGGAGGACCATCAGCAAAGAAGAATGAACCTGTTCGCTCAGCAGGAGAGGCTGAAGAGTTTTGCATGTGGAGACCTTTTAACCCCCCCCTCCCCAAAATAAATTCAGACAAGACTCAAATTTTAGGTTTGGTTTTTGTCAGAATTTAGGCCACAACTTTATTGATTACATTCAAGTGAGTGGTTGCATAGGCTCTGGTTCGACTAGCTCCCTGCACCCTTGCAGGCAGCGCTGACCCTGGGCAGCAACCGTAGGTCAGCCTCGGGTGAACACCTGGGACAGTGGCAAGCAGGAGCCCTACTAGGCCTCCACCCAGATGTCCCCTGGACTCAGGCTCAGGGCACAACCCCTCACAGTGAAGACCAACCATGAGTCCGTGGATTCCTTTATCGGAATACCCAACACATAGGGATGGCTAGGCATCCTCACCCCTATCATCTGAACCAGAGCCTATCCGCCACATGAGCGCTAGCGCTCTCCGTCAGCCACTCATCCTTGTAACCAATCCCTTAACCCCGCTGACACGGAGGTCAGCCACAAATCAGTCCCAGCTACAGACAGATGAACCCCATCAAGCCTGTACAGGGATGCATTGTGTGAGGTAATGCCCGGATGACGGGTGACCATCTCGCCCAAGGCCAGAACCTTCTTGGCCACTGCGCTCTGCACGCGCCTCCTGGCCCTCTCGGTGGCAGCTGGGCAACGACTCCCTCTCCATTCGCGTTGTGGCAGAAGTTGCGACCAGAATGTTTTGAGTTCTGGAAGAGCTCACCCAAGTCCTCCTGTATGCAGGTCGTTCTCGCCCAGCTGGAGCACCATTGCCACAGGCGTGCCTTCCGCAGACACCTTCGCCCCGCACTGTTGGGAAGCCACGCCAGATGTTTGGCTTCTGAAAACTGTTCAAAAATCGGAACACTCCCTTCCAGTTTTCAACCGTTCAGGAGCCGAAACGTTCGGCAACTAAGCTGTACGTCAACCAAGGTATGACTGTATTGCCTATTGAAATGCTATTTTTTTTGTATGTTATTAAAAAAAATTTTGGCTATGTTATAATTTTTTTTGCTATGTTATTGTTTTCCTGTGATATGAAATTGCTTTTGTAGTGTTTGTTTGAAATGCACACATACATCCCTCTCTTTTGTAAGCAGCTTTGAGCATGTTTATTTTGTGGGAAAGTGGCATACAAATAAAATAAAATAAAATAAAATAAAATAAAATAAAATAATGAAAGCTAGGGATCTCTTGGTACTGGAATCCCAGTTATGCTATTCCTTGCCCAGGCTGGTTGACATGATAGTCTCTCTTTTTGACTTGAGTCTGACCAAACTGCAGGAAGCAGTGGAAGTGGCTGGCATGCTCTGGTCCATGAGGTCACAAAGAGTTGGACACGTCTAAACGACTGTACAACAACAAAGATGTTAACACCTTTTTTTCATAGATCTTTACTTTAATCTCTAAAATTGCTGCCTTAGCCCTTGCCTTATTTATTTTTGGATTTTTCATTGTAGATTTTATTATTGTTGTTTTATTGACTTTCTTTCTTTTTTTGAAGGGGAAAGTGCTCAGAGTACCTCTGTTATATGTAACCATACTTAAGTTTAAATCGAATGATCTCTTTAGAATGGCTGGTTGTAAACTTGGCCTTTAGGCCTAGATAACAAGCTGCAGAGACAATCTATCTGCATTATTCTTCAAGCAAAAATCACCCATTGGGAGTTAATTAAAAGAACAATTATTTGCCTCCTGTCTCACTGATCTTAATAGAAGGAAGTGATAAGGTGTAAACTTAATTCTGTTGATTTAGGATTGAGCCAATACATCCTTTCCAAGCCATCACATCTGAAACAATGAAAGAAATGGCATACTACGTCTTCTGTATTTCTGGAAGAGCACAAAAGATTGCCAGGCAGGAGGAAGTTTAAACGGAATTAATCTGTGCCTGGTATGGAAAGAAATTACGTTTAATTTTGCGTAGGTTCTTTTGTCAAATATTATCTGAGAAATCATATCAAAGATATGTTTCCTAACTCCGTCTTGTCTCAAAAGGTGACTTGGAAGAATGGCTAAATAATGACCTATAAAACTGAATGATTGCCCTATCGAAGCTGAATTGAACTATCATATTTCTCGAAAGTCAAAGGTGAGGGGTTCTGAAGGCAGGCAGCACACTTTAACAAGTTATGAATAATTTCAAATGGGCTGAGAAGTCAAAGCAGTTTATCCTCTTCAGTATTCTAACCATTACTTTGAATTCATCTGATTGAGACAGAGGTACTTCCTCTGAGACAATGAGAACTAATGGGCATTACTTGAAGGATAATTTGAAAAAGAGAGGCCATTAATTCCCCCCCCCACGATGCAGTAAGTCAGGGGTTGATCACCCCCACCCGCTTTCTCCCCTTGTATTTAAAAATGTCTTTATTCTCCTCCTCCGCTATATATATTGAAATCAAAGCAATTTCTGGTTGCTAATAGTAACACACTGTACAGTGGAGGCTGGTGCCCATTGCAACCAGCAGAGAGGAAGGCAGGAAGGCCAGCGGCAAGTGAAGCCAGAGCTGATAATGGGTAGAGTCAACAAATGTGGTTTGTCCCCATCTTCCCACAAGGATGCTCTACAAAGGCAACACTGAGACTAAGGAGGAAGACGCTGGCAGCCAATGCCACCCCTAAGGAAGGAGTTAGGCAGGTGAGGACTAGCTGAGACCAGACTAAGCTTGGACGCACAGGGCCTGACTTTACCCTAATGGACCAGCCTCCACAGCTACTGTAAAGAGGAATTGGTCACTTACCATGCATTCAACATGGCAGAAATCAATGGTATTGACTGTATGATCCTGAAGCTCAGCCTGCCCTTCTCAGAAGGCCTAAGGAATTACAAGTTATAAAGCCCAAGGGTAATGTGATTTTTTGGGAAGTATTCATAACTACTGTCCATAACGTGACCATTTTCCCACCTCACCCATAGTTTCAAGGCTCATTAGCTTGAATTTTTCCTGGCAGTATAAGACACTGCTGTTTACAGGTAATCATGGTCGAGTTGTTGTTGTTGTTTAGTCGTTTAGTCATGTCCGACTCTTCGTGACCCCATGGACCAGAGCACGCCAGGCACTCCTGTCTTCCACTGCCTCCCGCAGTTTGGTCAAACTCATGTTGGTAGCTTCAAGAACACTGTCCAGTCATCTTGTCCTCTGTTGTCCCCTTCTCCTAGTGCCCTCCATCTTTTCCAACATCAGGGTCTTTTCCAGGGAGTCTTCTCTTTTCATGAGGTGGCCAAAGTATTGGAGCCTCAGCTTCAGGATCTGTCCTTCCAGTGAGCACTCAGGGCTGATTTTCTTCAGAATGGATAGGTTTGATCTTCTAGCAGTCCATGGGACTCTCAAGAGTCTGCTCCAGCACCATAATTCAAAAGCATCAATTCTTCAGCGATCAGCCTTCTTTATGGTCCAGCTCTCATGGTCGAGTAGAGGACTTTAAAATCAGGATTGCAATTTGGAGACAAATATAATGGAGCGTTTTTCATGCTGAACAAAAGCTATGGAAATGGAACATCTTAAGCTTCATTGGTTTGCGCTTGAAGCATTTAAGCGCCTGTTGATTTCAATGAGGAAATTAAACCATATTCTTAACTCTATTGACTGGCATTGCTAACCATGATGAAAGGACCACAGCCGGGATTGCTACTGATGCATTTTTAAAGCATTTAATATTTAGTTAAGAAACACATATGGCATAGCCAGGGGTCATAGCTCGGTGGTAGTCTTTGTATGCTTCAGTCCCGAGCATCTCTGAGTACGGTTGGGAGAGACCCTTGTTTGAAGCTCTGGAGAGTCACTGCTAGTGAGCAGGATGGGCCAGTGGTCTGACTCAATGCAAGGAAGCTTCCTATGTTCTTACGTAAGAATTGAAACCAATCAGACACTGCTTACAATAGGATCTAAAGCCCAGCTAACATTTGCAAGATTGCGCCCAGAGACACCTGAAAACGGTGTCCAAATGAAGAAATTGAGATAATAGCAGAAGAAGACTTGCCGCTTGATTGTCTTCTATTTGCTTTAAAAATTAGAAAAGAAAAAGAGTGGGGAATGTACCGGTATGCCTATACTGAGGATGAGGTGAAGAGAGTTTTCTGAAGCATGTCCTCGCGCAGTCCTAGATGGGAAATGCAAATGCTGGCTCACTCCGCGTACAATAATTAGATAGAAATGTGATTCATTTACTTTTGTACCATTAGGATGCAGCGTGAATTAGGTCACGAAGAAAGGAAGAATGAATCTGCCAACAGTTTTAAATTACTTTTTCGTGTGAGGCAGGGGACAAAGAAAAGAAAGAGAAAACCGAGTGTCGTTTGAGAGGCCAATTTAGGGCTAAGGTTAATGTTACAGTGGCGGAGCTGGGAGTCAGGTTGAGTCAGGTTGCCACCAAATTCATATAAAGGAGGGGGTGCAGTGGGGGCTATTCAAAGGGCAGCATGGAAAGCACAGGTGGAAACGATACTCAACTGCCCCATCCCCCCCCAGCTGCTTCAGCTCAGTTGTTTTTCTACAGTGGGGGGGGGGCTGAGACCCACTGGGGGAAAAGGTAGCTGGGGATTACATAGGAAGCTGCCTTAAACCAAGCCAGAAAACTGTCAACCTAGCTCAATAGAGTCTACACTGACTGGCAGTGGCATTCCCGGGTTCTAGACAGGGACTCTCTGGAGATGTTAGAAATTGAGCACTTTGCATGCAAGACAAATGCTCTTCCTCTGATCTATGGCCTTGCCCTTTTTTTGAGAGGGAGGAGAACTTTTTTGAGGAGTGAGTTTGGGTAGAGGGGGGATTCAGTTCATAGGAGCCAGCTTCTAGGGACTGAGGTCCCTGCAACCTCCCATAAAATCTTTTAGGGGGCTCCCTACCCCAGTTGATGGACATTGCCATTGAAATGGTGTGTGTGTGTTTGTGTGTGTGTTCCATTTCTTGTGATTAATGATGCAGGACAGGGTTTACCTGGGCCCCCCAAATATTCTATCCAAGTTGGCACCCTTAATTCAGTTCCTTTCTCGTTCCCACCAGAGTTGCACTCTCTGCCTCACTTATGAAGTAGCAAGTACTGGTGTTTGGGTCTGCTAATCGGGCCCAAGCTGCCTTGGTCACTGAAAAGCCAATACAGTGGTGCCTTGACTTACGAAGGCGATCCGTTCCACCACGCTCTTTGTAAGTCGAAGTCTTCGATTGTCGAAGCGCCCATTGTGTGCATGCGCGAAGCGCGATTTTGCGCTTTGCGCATGCGCAGACCGTGCACGCGGCTTCTGCACAGGCGCAGAATGACTTCCGGGTTTGCCGACTTTGTAAGTCGAAACCTTCGGAAGTCGAGGCATTCGTATGTCGAGGTACCACTGTAAACACCATAGACAGAGGCGGTTCCCATAATCATTCGTTTATTCAGCTGAGTAAAAGAGGGCGGGTGAGCCACACTCACCAGTGTGATGGTGAAGCCACACCAAATAGCCTTTGTTCATACTTTTTTATAGACACCCCCCCTCTCTTCCCCCCTTTCAAGGTTCCTTGCGCTGATCAAAACAGGACACCCTGCCTGGAGACCTTGAAGGGGAGAGTTGCCTGGCAGAGGGAGGTTCTCCTGAAAATCGCCTAGCGACGTTAAGTGGTCTTCACATATTTGTGGTTCACCCTCCTAAATTCTAAAGCAGGCAGTTTTTTTAAACAGAAGCAAAATGGCATCAGTTAGGCTAACCGAAAAACAGGACAAGAACAGGCCTTTGTGGCTTTTCCTGAGACCCCACACTGGGCTAATGTGAAGGAGCAGCCTGCTGGTACGAGCTGCTCAATCCCACCCTGCTTTTTTTCTCCCTTGCTCTTGCTTCCAAGGAGGAAGAGAACCAGAGGCTGGCTTTGTATCCTGGTCAACCAGCGCTTATGGTTTATTCCCCCTAAACGAACCACAAGCGGTGTGCCAAGAGGAAACCATGGCTTCTGCTTTTTTGGGGAGAAATGCACCACAAGTTCTGGTCCTCATATAACACAAAGCCAGCCTCTGGTTTGTTTCCTCTTTACAATGGCAACAGAAGGAGAAGGGTAGGAATGAACTGAGGAGTTCTGAGCAGCATGCTCATTCACAATAAACGGCTCAGGACCACAATACCTCAAGCACCACCTACCAGGACCCTGAGATCATCTGAGGCCCTTCTTCGTGTGCCACCTCCTTGAGAGGGTGGCAACCATAGCTGCCAAGTTATCCCTTTTTTACAGGGATTTTCCCTTATGCTGAATAGGCTTCCTCGCGAGAAAAGGGAAAACTTGGCAGCTATGGTGGCAACACGAGAACTGGCCTTTTCTGCAGTGGCTCCCTGTCTGTGGAATGCTCTCCCCCGGGAAGTTTGCCTGGCGCATTCATTATACACCTTTAGGCGCTAGGTAAAAACATTCCTTTTTAACAAGGCCTTTGGTTGATCCGATTTACATCCTATGCCCTTTTAAAATGTGGTTTTTTTGGGAAGGCTATTGGGTTGTTTTAATTTTTATTAGGTATTTTTTGGTTTTATATTTTGATTTTAATCTGTGAACCTTCCTGAGACCCCGGGTATAGGGCAGTATATAAATTCAAATAATAATAATAATAATAATAATAATAATAATAATAATAATAATAAGACATTTTTTGTCTGACGCTTGTATCGCCTTCTAGGCAATATTCTGGAGGCCTTATACTGGTAGTTGACCAGAGGCAAAAGTAGGCAGAGTTGCTCAGTAGGCTAGTTTCCACACACACTCACAGACCCTCCAAATGTCCCTATTACCCAGTCCTGGATTTACAGAAGCCATTCTGGCTTCTGATTTGATCCCAGAATGTCCCGCTTCTCCTTAGGCTATCCCAATTTCCATCAGAGAAATGTTGGAGTTATGCGACTCCCTGAGCCAAGGAGATAAGTACAACCTTCAGAAGACATTTGAAGGCAGTCCTGTATAGGGAAGCTTTCAAATGTTTAATGCTTTATTATGTTTTTATATATGTTGGAAGTTGCACTTTCTGACCTCAAGGAGGATGCCAAGCTAGGCAGCTAAGTGTTGTGGCCTGCAGAGGGATGTGTGGCTGGAGAGAGGATGTAGCCTTGGAAGAAGGGCCAAAGGGGGAGTTCTGGTTTGTTTGTTTTTTGCTTGGCCTCCAGACTTGAGGCTCCTATCTCTTGTTTAACATGACATGTGAATTGGACCCGTATCCAAAGCTGGCACAACCCAAATTGTGTCATGCTTCCACAGTGTACTCTAGTTTGCCCATTAGCTGTGGGAAGGCGGGGTAAAAAGGTAAAGGTAAAGGGACCCCTGACCATTAGGTCCAGTCGTGACCGACTCTGGGGTTGCGCGCTCATCTCGCATTATTCGCCGAGGGAGCCGGCGTATAGCTTCCAGGTCATGTGGCCAGCATGACAAAGCCGCTTCTGGCAAACCAGAGCAGCACATGGAAACGCCGTTTACCTTCCCGCTGTAGCGGTTCCTATTTATCTACTTGCATTTTGACGTGCTTTCGAACTGCTAGGTTGGCAGGAGCTGGGACCAAGCAACGGGAGCTCACCCCGTCACAGGGATTCGAACCGCCGACCTTCTGATCAGCAAGCCCTAGGCTCAGTGGTTTAACCACAGTGCCACCTGGGTAGGGATAGATAAATGAAACAAAGCATGTCTGGAGAATGACTGGTGATTTGGCAGTTGAAATAATATATATTTTGTTACACATTGAAGTTGAAAATGGACTCTTAGAAGTATAGTGAAGCTGCAGCTTGAAATACTGCAACACTTTGGGGCGAGAGCAAATAAACAGATTCCCCCCCCCCCCCCTTGTGGATCTGTGCCTAGCGGTAAACAGGAACATTGCCCAAAGTCTCATCCCAGACCTTCAGATCTTATTTCCACATCCTTTCCTCAGCTAAATTTCTAGGCTTTCAGCTGATTAGTTTGGGAAATGGTCATCCCTCATCCATCTTCAACTTGTCAGCAGGACTCTTAGGGTTGTCCCATGCTGTTTCCTGATTTCCTACCAAAGTAGGTGGCTCTTTTTGTGTGTAAGATACATTAACTTGTCTATTATTTCTGCTTTCCTCAACCGGGTCCTGCTAAGCACAGGGCAGCATGCGTTCCTCAGGAAAAAATGCTATTTGTTCCGCATTGACATCTTTATTAATATAAATGTTTGTGCAATCAATGCATACATGTACCTTTTAAATTATATATTTTTTTCCATTGTAGAAAACAAAATTATGGATAAGATTTTGGGGGCCATATTTTTGCTGGCACATGGTGTAAATGGAGCCCATTGCTCTACAGCAGGGATGGGGAACCTATGGCCCTCCAAACATTGTTGGGGTCCAGCTCCCACCAGCCCCTGTGGCCTTACAGAAATTGCTGGACTCCAACTCCCATCAGCCCCAGCCACATTGGCCAGTGGTCAGGGATGATGGGAGTTGGAGTCCAGCAACGTCGGGAAAGGAACAGGTCCCCCATGGCTGCTCTACAGTGTAGTTTACCAGTTGTCTTCCTTATTATAAATATCTCCTAACTTTATCATGTCTATTAACTTCCGTACCCGACTAATGGAACCATCAGTGTACATTGGCTGACATTCTATCATCTTCACCCCAATTAATGCGATTTCGGTGTTAATTTTAAATCTCCTTAAAGAAGTATCTTTTAAACATCCAGCAAGAAATGGGAATGGGCTTAGTTGTGTGCGCGCACATTATTTCTTGGATTCACCCCTTTCCCCAATAAGCACATATTTTCACATAATCCTACCAGGTAGGTCTGTAATCGGCTCTGGAAATCAGGCACCCCCAACAATTTTTTTGTCATATTTGCATACATTTCCTGTACAGTACTTTGAAATCTTACATCACTGGCCTATTATTTCAGTTATAGTGTTCTCCCGCACCCTTTCTTGGGTATGCTCCATTGACCTCAGTGCAACTTGGCCATCATAGTAACTATAGCTACTGTGAAGATAAGGAGGAGGACTATGTATGTACATAAGTGCCAAGTTCCAGATTGGAAAATCCAGGATCAGCAGCACCGCGGCACCAGAAGTCGCTTCTACGCATTTCCGGACATGCGTAGAAGCGACTTCCAATGCTGCTGTGCCCATTTCCAAAATGTCTGCGGTGCCAGAAGTCGCTTCTACGCACTTCAGGACATGCGTAGAAGTGGCTTCTGGCGCTGCAGACATTTTGGAAATGGGCGCAGCAGCATTGGAAGTCGCTTCTACGCATGTCCGGAAGTGTGTAGAAGCGACTTCCGGTGCCGGCACAGCACCAGAAGAACATGGCCGCCGGCAGGAGCTCCGTAATCTGGGGGAATACGGGGTTTTTTTTTGCCATTTGGGACACCTATGGGAAACGGTAAGACAATACGGGGTTTCCCCGGGGAAAACGGGGTACTTGGCAGATATGTGTATGTATGCTATCTTGAGCTCAATGTATGAAGGGTGGGAACACAGGAGGTCCCTGAGATCTTGTCCCAAGCAATAAATATATCAGAGCACAAAATTTTTGGAGAGTCTTGGGGGTGAAAAACTGACCATAACATGTGCACAAATCTGAGTGACTTGTAACAAATTTAAACTTTTCTGACATCTTAATGGCCATGATATTGTTAAAGACTTGGCACTTTATAAATATTCTTGTAAATAAATGAATAAATAAAAAGCCCCTTAAAACTATGATCAAACTTCTGCTTTCAGGTGCACAGGATCTCTGGAAGAGGGGGGGAAATGTTCCAGCTGCTTTTCACTGCAAAGATCTGCAGTTGCGGCAAAAATAAAAGTTACAGGCTTTCAAGAGATTTATAGTTTTTCCCATCTCAGTAGTCGTTTTGCTCTAGGGCAAAATGAGAGTGTGAGAATCTTTGTCTTATCTCACTTAGAAGCTAAAGGGAGGGTGACTGCTGTTTTCAGGGGAGATGGAGGTGCTCACAGTGAAACATACTCTTTCGTCTTAATAATGGGACTATAATATACTCTTCAGGTAGTATTTGGTAACCTTATGCGGAAATGTTGTCATAGTTCCATGATGATAGTGGTGCTCTCTTCCTTATCTCCGGAAGCCGCTGAAAAGAGTCCCTGGTCAGAACTTTTTTATATTATTCAGCACCTTCTCCTTACACATTTTGAATCTGTTTAAAAAGGTGAGATCATAATAACGCAAAAGACATAGAATACCCAAGTTAAAACTATGCGGGTGGCGCTGTGCACTAAGCCACTGAGTCTCTTGGACGTGCCAATCAGAAGGTTGGTGGTTCAAATCCCCATGACGGGGTGAGCTCCTGTTGCTCTGTCTCAGCTCCTGCCAGCCTAGCAGTTCAAAAGCATACCAGTGCAAGTAGATAAATAGGTACCGCTGCAGCAGGAAGGTAAACGCAGTTTCTGTGTGTTCTGGTTTCCATCACAGTATTTTGTTGCTCCAGAAGGGGTTTAGTCATGCCGGCCACATGACCCGGAAAGCTGTCTGTGGACAAACGCCGGCTCCCTTAGCCTGAAAAGAGAGATGAGCGCCGCAACCCCAGAGTCGCCTTTGACTGGACTTAACCTCCAGGGGCCCTTTACCTCCTTGACCTTTTTTTTTTTAAAGTTTAAACTATGGCACTTGCTCCCACCAACTTGGAGAACTTTAAAAGAGGATTAGACAAATTCATGGAGCAGAGAGCTGTTGATGGCTACAAGCCATGATGGCTATACTCTGACTCTGCAGCTGGAGGCCGCAATACTTCTGAATACCAATTGCTAGAAACCACAGGAGGGCAGAGGAGTCTTGTGCTCGAATTCTTCATCTGGTCCACCCCTGAGAGAACAGGATGCTTGGGTGGGTCATTGGCTTCATCCAGCAGGCTCTTCTTGTGTTTTTACCTCAGAACACACATTTTTGTAGGTTCTTCTTTTGACTTAGAGATTAACCATTACTTTTAATGTCTCCATCAAATTCTTTTGTCTGGGTTTTTTTTTTTAAAATCAGTGTTACCTTGACTGTATGTGTTCTGTTCTGTGACCTCCAAGTTCATAAAGAGATCCCTAATGCACCAGGTACTTTATGGGCCAATAACTGCAGATCTTTAGGTAGGCTAAATGAGCTAAGAGCCAAGGAAAGCACAGCATTGGGTTTGCAGGCTGAGAAGGGAGGCTGTCCCCAACCCAGCCACTAGGAGAAGCTGATACTGATGATGCTGGAGCAAGGCTGGGCGGGGGAACACCTCATATAGGCAAGAAGGCACAGGAACACCTCATATAGGCAAGAAGCACAGGAACACCTCATATAGGCAAGAAGGGATGATAGTTCAGTGGTAGGACACATTATTATTATTATTATTATTATTATTATTATTATTATTAGTTTTTATTTGGTTTTACAAATATAAAATTATAATAATACCAGAACACACACCCATAATTAAAAGATTCCTCTGAATCTCTGGTCTCCCCACCTTCCCCTCCATGGGTTCTGTTGTTAAAATGTTTCTACTGCATCTTTTTCAGTAATCCATTTTTTTTTATAACTCCATTATCTCCATAGTACATTACATCACATTACATTATATTACAAGTGTTACTGCAATCCTGTTAATGTTTCCATCTGCTTAAAGCGGTCTTCAAGATAAAAAATTTTTTCTCATTCCTTGTTGAAGTTTTGCTCTTCTTGGTTCCTGAGCTTCTCGGTCCATTTGCAATTCTTCTCTGGTAGGGACATTAATTTTTTAAATATATATTTATAATAATCTTTATTTAATTTACATATCCAATAACCAATATCCAAATTACATTTCACATACATCACATTTTCTTCAGCTTTATTTATACATAAAGCCAAAATTCCCAAAATTCAAAAAAAAGAAAAAAGAAAAGAAAAGAAGAGAGAAGAAAAGAAAATCCAAAAAGAAAAAAAAGAACAATGAACATAGAACTAATATTGATACAAATATTAAAATATGACTTCCACTCTACCTTCAATTGCCTTTTTAAAGTCTTGCTTTAGACTTGTGCAGTTTAACTACGTTAATCTTCTTTCCATCTCTGGGCTAGTAGCATCCATGCTGCTGTCGCCACATACATAAAAAAATCTTTTCAGCACCTACAATTCCTAATAGAAAAGCCTCTGGTTTTTTTTTTTAAAAAAATAAACATTATTTTAAACATTTTTTTTCCAATTCATTATATATCATTTCCCAGAAAGGACACATGATTTGTATGCAGAAGTTCCCAGGTTCCGTTCCTGACACCTCTAATTAAGAAAGAATCGGGGACTAGAAGGCTTCTGCCTGTCCGCTTGTTGGCAGTTAGAGCAGACCACAGGTAGCTGGAATGTTGTTGGATTACTGTTCACGTGAACCTTGGACTTGCCATGGAGGGTGAGGCTGGTGGAAGTTGGACTTCAATGTCCTGAGGCTATCACATTTGTTATTCCTGGAGTAGACAATTCTGAGCTTGATGTTCGAAAACAGTTTAATAGCATAAGGTAGAGTTGTGTGTGTTTGCACGTGCTACACAAAATCTGGACCTGTCTCAATAACGTCTTGCTATGCATTTAGATGCATAAAAGACTCCCACAAATTTAAATGACACTTGAAGCAAAGTCTTACTTGCCCTAGAGAAACACAGAAATACACAGTTTTCATTAGTGCTTAGTTCCTCTGATTTTATTTTATTTTTAAAAACATCACAACCATACTTGTTACTTCCTTTGGAATAAGCCTATTTCATTTGCTTTTAATATGTAAATTGATTTTAAAAAAACAACAACAACAAGTTGGTTGTTATGCCTAGCTACAAATGCAGATGACAGAATCGAGGCGATCTGGGGAATTATTTAATCAGCGAGACACAAATTGTGTGCAAATAAAAATGAAATGTCAGACTATGGAAAACAGGTTTCAGCAGGGGGAAAAAAAACCTGCATGGTGAAAGATCTTTGTTTCACTGACTTGTGGTGAGTGGATATGACATCTCTGTAGCAATTCTTTGTCAATTGAACATCATGTTTACATATCTTTGCTTAGCATTATATCAACACTTCTGTTACGAATTCTGTTTGGTGGAGTAAATAATGTAGATAGTTATTAAATAAAATGCAATTTGCCCTCGCAGCCAGAAGAAGACTCAAGATACAATTTAATACAATGTTATAGTGATGCATTTCCCCCCCCCCAAAGACCTCCTTCTTTTCCTCCATATTTTGGTACCTGCTTCTATGCCAGACAGGAACTGATTGCCTCTGCTTGCAGCCTAGCTGACTACATTGATTCAAATTGTTATTTTTGCCACTGTAGATTCCTTATTGACCACTCACCAAGCAGATAATGGTTGCTTGGACTACTCTAGGTAAACATCCATATGGACCCCCTGTTTCTTCATGCTATGGCCTTGAAGTGATAGGCGAGCTGTAGGTGGTTGTTAAGCAATGACCTAGATGGTTTCTTTATTTCCCCCTATGTCTTCTTAAATAGACCTCATTCAGTAATGGAAATGACTGTTTGATACAGGAAGATCTAATCATAAAGTCTTTGTTAAAAATCAGAAGTCACATCAGCATCGTATCAGCGCAGCGGTGCCAATTTGGAGTAAACACATAATCAAAATAGAGGTACCGGTAGCTACACTGACATTGAAAACTCTATATCTGAGGAGGGAAGGCCTTTAGCTTTTCATGATTAAATATCGGAAAGTTTCAGACTGTACAATTGCTGGCAACAGACCATTTGATTCCAGGCATTGTGTTACCTTTGTTCATTTTTATACAAAGATCTCTTTTTGATATTTTAAAAATGTCTTTCTGGCTATTGTAGTCTTCAGTTTCACATACCGAATAACTTTTGACTTCTTTCATTCTCCTTGAAAGTTGTAACCCTTGACATTTGGTCCTGCGCAGCTCTTTCCCGCCTCTTTCATAATTCTGGAAGTATTCTCAGGAAAGAGACTGTTAGCTTGGTGGAGTTTCCTGAAATGCTTGTAAGAAGGAGAGGGTAATGCCACAGAAAGAGCACTGAATCTCATGGAGAAGATTCTGAATGGCAACTGTGTTTGACCTCAGCGACAATCCCTACCCAGTCAAGGGGTCCTCCTATAACTGACTTTTCACCACTGAAGCGTAAGTAAGAATGCTTACCTCACTCTGCCTGCCATATTCACACACACACACACACACACACACACACACACACACACACACCCTACCTGCCCAAATGTGGCCAAACTGACCTAACTAATGTCTATATCAACACTATAGAAAACCAACAACCACAATGGAAACTATCCAGCGTAGGCAGTAGGGAAATAGAAGGAAATGATGTCAATTTGCTTCTTGGCCCATAATTATTTGGCTCTGAGGAAGCTGGCTAATCCTCCCTTGCCACGAAGGATGGATGGATGCTGGAATTGTAAAGAGGCCAGAGGGAGGGTGGGTGGTCCTAAACAGGCTCCACCTTAAGCCCGACCCTCTGGCATCAGACTAGGCATGCGCATGGCTCACATTGGACGCCCCTCAATAGCGCAAGTGTTAAGCACATATATTTTTAAATGGCTCTGAAAGATCCCCATCTTTTAAAGTTGCATAGAACCACCTCTCCCTTTTATAATGCACTGCCTTGTAGCATGGCACCTATGCATATTACTTTTGTTTGACATTTTTCTATACAAACAAGTCACGATTAATATAAATGAGCTTAGATTGATTCAGATACATTAAGAGTGGAAGAGTGATGGCTGATGAAAGCAAAAGGGGTGATTAGTATTGTTCCTGTGGCATGATAAATTGCACGACATCACACATTAATACAATGGATTGTCCTTCAGGATATGAAAGACTTTAGCAAACCGAATGATGTCAAATATACTTTTGTCTGATATAATGGAGGACAGAGTTTGGAAACCTGTAGCAGTTTCCACAATATTCTCCAAGTGTGGATTTTTCTTGTTTTTTTGTTTTAGCCCTAGCGGTGGCTGGCTCAACACTCCTTCCTGCACTTAATGTATTGCATTAATCCAAATGAAGTGTATTGGCCCTCCAGCACTTTCAGTTTCAGTATTGTACTAAAACCAGCAGGTGGCTACATGACTTTGTCTCCTGCAGTTTATATTGTTAATTTTATTCTTTATGCACCCTTTGTAGGGCCTCCACTTCATTTTATGTAGAATAGCGGTAATGGCCTGTGGCAATTCATCATGAGGGAGATCCATGCTATACAAAATATCACCTTTATGTAATATAATATTTTACTTTATCTGATCTATTCTAGGGTTCCGGTTAAGCTCTGCCCCAAAATTAAAAGCAATGGCTTGTGCCCAATAGTTTTCTTTCTCCGGAAACAAGCCAGAATCATATACCACAAAGATATAGGATGTCTACTTCCCCCATCCCACCCTGCAGGGGCGTCGCAATGGGGGGGGGGGCGATTCGCTACGGGTTCCACTGGGGGGGTGCCACTTGGTGCTCCCACCCCGTGACTCCCATGCCGAGCCTCTAGCCTCCTTTTTACCAGGAGGCTGGAGGCTCGGCTTGGGAGTCGCGGGGGTGGGGCAATTTGCCGCCCCGGGTGTCATGGCGCCTCACTACGCCACTGCCACCCTGTGAATTGAGGGGAGGGTGCAAGGGACCCAATGTCAGAAGTATGACAAGCAACCTTAAAATCTAGTAATGAGGTTTCAGAGGCTTTCCAGATGTTGGCCACCCCAACCAGCATGTCCAGTGGTCAGGGATGATGGGATCTGTAGCCTGACATCTGGTGTGCCACAGCTACACCAGCTGTGATCTACAGTAGCTCCTTCTTTGTGGTAGAGCCACCATTATGGTAGTCCCACCTGGAGCGGGAGGAATGACACAGACTACTGGTTTTCAAAGAGCTTTCGAGTCAGGTGTAAAAGTGGACTTTTTCGTCTTTTAATCCTTGTGTTATATTTATGCTGTATATGTTTCCCCCCTTGATTTACTTGTTTTAGTTATATAGCATATATATATATGTGTGTGTGTGTGTGTGTGTGTGTGTGTGTGCGCGCGCGCTCCGGGGATATGATATGATAGTTAAAATGCCCCAAACTCTAAGCTTTGCCATTTATTCAAATCAAGTACTGTACAAGAGAATTCAAATAGCAGGACTGTGAGGGACACAGAGACTAGGCAACTGTAAACTGCCATAGCTGCCTTGCCAGAAAGGCAGTATGTAAACCCAGTAAATAAATAAATGGATCTTGCACAACAGATGAGTGACAGCTTTATTTGAAAGAATAACATTAAAGGCCTCAATCTCTTAGTTTAAATTTGCATTGGGATTCATTTGCATTGAAATGGTGTGGAATAACGTAATGAAAATGTTATTCATTACGTAATTAATTATGTAAATCCCAGACAATGAGACAAATAACGTAGTTTGTATCAGAAGCTGAACTGCAGAGGAACAGAAACAGTGCTAAATGTGGCAAGCACAGGTCACAATGAAATTGGATGCCTTCTTTAATTCCTATGGAAATGGTTTAGTTTGTAAAAAGAACCCAATAAAGAACTGACATGGAAAATGCATTGAGCCAATGCTATCATATCAAAGCTTGTGGCATCTAAACTGATTTTGCTTTGACTTTAGGAGTGATGTGCAGTAGGGACCTGTCATCATCACAGCAGGGCATTTTTGTAAATCTCGTTTGTGTGTACATAGCACCCATTTAAGAAATATAAAGATTTCTTAGCTATTTATTTGAACAGATATATTACTTGTCATGTTTGGCCATTTCTTACCCAATCAAAGCTAATCATGCTGATCAACTTTAATGACATAATGTTTGAAACATGATTATTTTGCTTCATCTGCTGCAGCGCATTTAAAATCATATTTTCATCCTGGCTACAATACATTAATTCTTGTTCGCTTACTTAATTTAAAGGGGATATTTCAGGGAGCTGACACTAATTTTGACTTAATTGGAATTTCTGTAATTCCATCTCCAAAGCATTTCAAGTCCCTAAATATATGTGACCAGTCCTGCATGGGTAATCTACCCCCAAAAAAACAGATAACAATGAAGAGATATATCTGCCATGCATGCAGCGGTTTTCTCTGTTTTACTTGGGGAAGGGTTGGGGAAGACACAGATCTTGTATCCAGACCGGGACTTGGGATTCATGCAACATATTCGTACACCACAAATGCACCACTACCGGTAGGATCAAATGATCTTGTCATGTCTGGCAGGACTGATCTACTGAGGTGGAAAGGAAATAATACAAGCATCCCAAGAACAAGGAACACAAGAAGCTGCTATATCCTGACTAAGATGATTGGTCCACCTACCGTAGCTCGGCACTGTGCTACCAACTTTACTGTATGCTTGTGAAACATGGACCACTTATAAACGCCACCTCCAACTCCTCGAAAGATTCCATCAACGGTGTCTTTGAAAATTTTTACACATTACTTGAGAAGACAGGCGAACTAATGCCAGTATACTGGAAGAAACAAAGATCACCAGTGTTGAAGCATCAGTGTCTTCAACATCAACTTCGTTGGACTGGTCATGTTGTGCAGATGCCTGATTATCATCTTCCAAAGCAACTACTCTATTCCAAACTTAAAAATGGAAACCGTAATGCTGGTGGTCAACAAAAGAGGTTTAAAGACTCTCTCAAAGCAAATCTAAAAAAAAAAAGTAGTATAAATATTGACAATTGGGAAACACTGGCCTGCAAGCGCTCCAGTTGGAGAACAGCCTTTACCAAAGGTGTCATGGGCTTTGAAGACAAAAAGGGAGAAACGTGCTAAGAGGAAGGCACACTTGGCAAACCTTCACCATCATCAACTCCCGGCCGGAAACCTATGTCCCCACTGTGGAAGGACATGTGGATTAAGAACAGGCCTCCACAGTCAGTATGGACTCACTGTTAAAACTGTTTACAGGTAGGTAGCTATGTTTGTCTGGCTTAGCTGAAACAAAATTTTAAAAAATCCTTCCAGCAGCACCTTAGAGACCAACTAAGTTTGTCATTTGGCTACGAGTGATAGCCAAAGAAGAAGAAGAAGAAGCACTGAGTGGCAGTGACTTTCAAGGATTTTAGGCAAGAGTCTCTACCAGCCCTACCTAGAGATTCTGGGGATTTAACCTGTGGCCTATTATACTTAGTCTCTGAGCTATGATACCATTCTCTTATTCTGTGATCAGTGCCGGATTTATGTAAAGGCTAAGTAGGCTGAAGCCTAGGGCCTCTAAGTCTAGGGGGCCTCACCAGCCTGCCCTCTGCTTTATGAATGAACACTGTGTTTTATGAAAGGACTCTGTATGTTGTGAATTACCTAAGAGCCACCAATAGGCAGCTCTAGAATCTGACAGCTAACCAATTGGGTACTACCAAACAGCAACCCCTATTGCTGAAAGCAGGTAACCAGCAGGGAATGCTTCAGCTCAGCCTTTGTACTGTTGACTGAACACCCCCTGCTGTGCAGATAATGGAGAAAGCTCGTAAATTGTATCCCTTCTGGCATCCAGGCCAACTCTATTATGCTGGTGTAAACCCTGGTGCACCAGAAACCCAGAATAGCAGCAAATAAAATCTGCTCATACGTCAGCAACTGAAAAGACTTGTCAACCAGTTCTTCCAAAGTCTTCCTAAATTATAAAGCTCCAAAATACAGGCCAAAAGAGAGCAGGTCTGGGAAGAGCAAGGCACTGGGCACCACCAGTGAAAAGGCCCTGCTCTGTGTAACTCCTGCCCTGTCATTTGATAGAGTGCCCACTTGCCCTCCTTCTTGACATGGAATGCTCTCTATTGGAGTCTTCAGGTCCAGTACAAAGACCATAAGAAGGGAGAGCAGGGACCTTGAAGTTCCCAACAGCTGTTAATCAAGCAAGCAAGCACACAGGTCACCTTTGTCACAGTCAGGACGCCTATGTCCTGGCCAGGCCTGCACCCAATCTTGTTTTTGTACAAACTTGTTTGTCCTCAGTAACCAAAATTATATTATCAACATATACAAGCAGAAAAGTTGTTTTCCTTCATTTGCAAGGAATTGTACAAAACAAAGTGGCACTAATAAAGAAAAGTCCCAGGGTGGCAACAGAAAGCAAACTAAAAATGCTTTTGCAGTTCATCAAAACTATCCAGCAATATCAATTGATAGGAAAACTGGTGCTATTAACAGTAATCCTTCTAGTTGGTTAATTGGTTCGGCAACTTCCATGCACATGACATGTGATGCTAATTATTTCCCCCAAGAATTAAATGATAACTAATCAGAGGCAGCTACAGGAGAGCTATGAGATTCAGGTGAGGGTCAGATGCCTTGTCAATCCCACCAGGTACATAAGAGGACGACCCGGCCTGCCCAGACCTGTGGCCTGTCTATTACCAAGATGACAGAAGCATCTATCCCAGCCGATCAGACCTCTATAATGACTTTAAGCTCTCTCTCTCTCTCTTGCTGTGTGTGTGTGTGTGTCTACAATAGGGTACAAATCCCAGCATGGGGCACATAAACTGGCATGCTGTCCTTGTACTATAGTCAATACGGTAGTAGAAAAAGGAACAATCCTGTTGGTCTGGACACACACAGCAGCAGCTTAATGCTCAACATTCAATTTGCTCTCTTTACAAAGAGGGTGTTTTAAGTTTCAATCATTATCTGGTGGCTCAGAGTTTCTTCCATTCTGAAGGCATTTGCTCTTTATCTTTGTTGCCCAAGACAGCTGTTTCATTTTACTGATAGATGTTATGTCATCTTGCTGCTATCGAGCACTTTGCTCCCCCCCCACCCCACAATTTTATGAGTGCTGTTTTCTTCTGCACCTTTTCATTTCAACTCTTGTCTTTCTATATAAATGATGAGCTCTTTTAAAATATAGCACGGTTATCTAGTGGCGCAGACAGAGGAATCTTCCCCAAACAGAAGGGATGGGGAAAGAGGGGCAAAAGAGGGAAAAGAGAGGCAATCCTCTGGTTTTCAAAATACACATGGACCCAGTGCATATCAGAGGAACAAGCTTTTACAATTACAGCTACATTTCAAAGTGATGTTTTGTTTCATCTGGGCTTAATATCCCACCTTTCCTTCCAATGAGCTCAAGGTGGCACATGTGGTTCTCCCCAATTCCCATTTTATCCTAACAACCTGTGAGGTAGGTAAAGGCTGAAAGAGTGTGACTGGCCCAAGGTCACCCAGCAAGCTTCATGGCCACTAGAATCTCAGTCTCTGGTGTCTTAGTCCAACACTCTTAACTGCTACCCAACAAAGACTGCATGTGATTTAATGGGAACAGCTGTGTGTTGTTTTTCCACGACTGGCCCTGTCATTTGACAGAGTAGCCACAGGTAGGGATGGGGGAGAAATTTGTTTCCATTCACATTTAAAGGTGAAGTTACCAAATCCACACTTTCCGAACCAAACTGAAATGCAGCTGTCCTTCAAAATCCACACTTGTCCATATTTCAAGTAATGTATGCAAATATATGCTACATATATTTATATGATCTTAGGGTAATGTGCATATAAAGATGTCCTCATGGGTGAAATGAACATACAGAATGCATTCTATTTGAGAAATGCAGGCACTGCCAAAATGTATTTTAGGCAAAAATGCATAAAAATGTTATGTACTGAGAGAAATTCACGTTGAAATGCTGATGGATTTTCATGAGGATGTGGAGAAATGAATTTAAGATTGGAAGAATGGGAAACAGAAAGAACCAAAATGGAAAGATCCATCCCTACACCCCAAGGCACATTTCTTGCAGACATATTTTAAAAAACATATCTCAAAGTGCACTGGTGTTTTGTTTTTGTTTTTAAAAATTATCTTCTTAAGAAATTATTACCTTCTAAAGAAGACAAGTGGAAGGAGAAAAATATATCAATCGGCACAATTTAAGCTTTAATGGACCAAGAAGCATGCTTTTACATTAATATGATTTAAGATTCAAGGTTTATTTTATTTTATTTTTAAACCCAGGAAGCTAGCTTTCACAGATAGCGCTTCAATAATCAAGATGTCCGCTACCTTTGTTTCTACAAACGCCAAAGATAGGTCTTGAAGGCATTCCTTTTTTACTTACTAATATACTTATTTATGGCCTTTTGGTACAAGAGTTCTGGGTCAGCATACAATTCGAAATAATAATGATGATGATAATAATAATATTAATAATAATAATAAACCAAGTGCAATAAAACTCAATAAAAGAGCAATACAAAACTGCAACAGCCATATAATCAGAAGAGTCAGTAAAGTTCAGAAAAGGCCATCAAATCCCAGCTACAAGCATCTATAAAACATGTCAGTGCAAATAAGAAAGCTTTAGCCCAGCGTCAGAAAGAGATGAAAGCTGCATCAGGTGAGCTTCGTTAGGGAAGGCGGTCAGTGTTAGGAGCACCTTTGCCTACATTCAGATCCCAATACGGGGAAACTTCAACCCCACCTCATTTATTCCAGGAGGCCATTTTCCCAAAGTCACATCCACCTCAGCAACATTGCCTGTTTATTGTATGCCAGTTCCCCAGAAAATTGTGTCCCGAATGGCTCATTGCATTTCTGGCTCATTGCAATGGCCCGAATGGCTCATTGCAATAAATGTAAGAGTGGAAAATATGATGAGAACAATTAAAAAACTACAATGTCAATAAATTTAGAAAATAAATCCATACCATATTATTTCAAAAAGAGAGAGAGGAAATTTCCCCCCACATCTGGTGTCAGGTGCAGGCCAGGTGAGACACAGCTCCAAATAACAATTGGGAAGCTTAAATTGGGAAGAAGCAACTCCCAGTTGCTCCTTCAAACACAGAGGTAGGGTTGCCAGACTCAATAGAGGACAGGACTTATGTGCCTTTAATTGCCCTGCTCTCTTTTGAGTCTGGAAACCTTAAAGAGAAACCAGCAGACCCATTGTTTAATTTCCAAGCAAAGGGTCTGCTGGTTTCTCTTTAAGGTTTCCAGACTCAAAAGAGAGCAGGGCAATTAAAGGCACAGAAGTCCTGTCCTCTATTGAGTCTGACAACCCTACACAGAGGTATCATTCCATGTCTTCTCGCACCAAATGACATTAGGGCTAAGCCAGAGCACCTGATCAGAGCTCCCTAGTGGAGCTGAACCCTGCGCTGATTTGAAGCCAGGATTTGAAGCTAGTGCTGACTGCCACCTTGCTGGAATCAACTGCACTTGAAAGTTCACAGTCAAGAACTCCTGAGTGCAGCCAGTCCATGATGGAAGTAGGATTTGTGGTCCTTGGGGGGTTGGCAGTTCACACAGTGAGAGGAAAACATTTAACCTCAATATTGGGGGAAGCGGGGAGTGCTTAATAACACAATTACAATGACTGCTTGGTACTATATGGCACTCAGGGTGCCTTTAGTTTCTGTCAAGTATGCTAAGAGTCTGGTGAAGTATATAGGTCAAGAATTCTGGTCTTTCCTTTCTGGAGTACTCTTAATATATACTGGGGGGGGGGGACACTCAACTCTGCGGTCTCCAAACAAGATAGGATTTTAGAGTTCAAGGAAATTTTATAAGATGCAAAAAAGCAAAGGCAGCCAACAAGAACCCCCTCCACCTCACAATCCACTTGGAAACCCAAGTTCAAACCCCTGTTCAACCGTGTTGTTCACTGTATGGTTTTTGGCCCAGTCCATCAACTGAACCTAATTCAGAAGATCGTTGTGAGTAGGGCCAGCCTTATCATTTGACAAACTGAGGCAATAGCCTCAAGTAGCAGGATAGTGAGTAGACAGGCAGCAGCAGCGAAGTCAAGCTTCTAATCCATTCCAAATAGTTGATTTTCTATTTCATGTAGACTATACTATAACCAATAAGAAATTGCAATGTAGTGCAACTTGGGTTCTGCCTATGCGTCTCATTTCCCCCTTTTTTTGAAATGTAAATTGATGGCAAGTTTATTATTTGTCTGTCTGTCTGTCGGCTTCTAGTGAAATAATTCCCTTTAGTTTAGAATGCTCAACCACTCTGAATGCAGCAGCGTCAGCTAAGCTTCTCTCTCTCTCTCTCTCTCTCTCTCTCTCTCTCTCTCTCTCTCTCTCTCTCTCTCTCTCATAGAACCCTGAAGCATTTGCTTAAAATTGGGGGACAAAAAAATAAAAAAAATTATCCCTTGCACAGAAATGCAAAATGGTAAACCTCAGATTAGGTAGTGCCCATTATCATATTCACAAGTACTTAATTACATTAGTGATGCAAATGTTTGGCAAGATTATGCTTTTGTAAACAAAATGATCTTGTTATTATAGAGAATTTGTGATAACTGCGATGTAAAGGAGCCTCAGAGGGGAAATTAGTAGGAACGAATGGAATGACAAACCTATTCAGTGCCTTCAAGAAGGATTTCCGTCAAATGCTCTTAGTACCACCAAACACTGTGGTTTTTGTTTTAAAAAAAGAACACTGTTGAATTTTACATGGCAGATTCTATAACCAATCTATTTCCCCCTGCTTATTACTATATGGATTTCTTTATCATCACTACAATAGAACAGAAGTAATTATGCCATCAGTGGTTAAGCTGCTTGATATTCCAAATCCCCAACAATCAGAAACATGCCCTGATATACAAAAAACTAATTTCACACCTTCAACATGAAAACTCAGAAAGCTTTTTCATACATTTATTTTACATAGCATTACCCCCAAAAATGCATTGTGAGGTTTGAAATTTGGAACAGAGAAAAGCTGGGATTTACAGAATCATCTCATATTTACACCCGGCAGATGATTTTTTTGGACCTTGAACATCGAATATGATGTTGTGAAAATAAAAAATTTCCCTGTCACTCAGAAGCCATGTCCTACTATGTGCTAGAACAGGCATCCCCAAACTGCGGCCCTCCAGATGTTTTGGCCTACAACTCCCATGATCCCTAGCTAACAGGACCAGTGGTCAGGGATGATGGGAACTGTAGTCCAAAACATCTGTAGGGCCAAAAGTTTGGGGATGCCTGTGCTAGAATGTCTTATGTTCCTCCCTCCCCCATTTATTAAATTTTGATTACAGTTCTCCACAAATATCTCATTAGCTTATTCATTCCAGTATTAAAGGCTGAAGTACAACTCCTAAATTAATTCGCCTTCTGACTGATTCTTGGATATACAAAGATCACCCACCTCACACCCATTCTGAAATTAGTTCAGAGGTGGGGGTGCTTGTGAAGGTTCATCCTGCATGATCAATGTGTCTGTTGAGTGAAATGGTGTTTCAGGGTTGGGGGGTCAGGAGAGTAGGGTGGTGCTGAGCTCTTAACCTTTGTTCAGGTAGGTGCTGGCATTTTTGTGGGTTTTCCCACCTGTCTCTTTTCCCTAAGACAGCCAGTGTGGTGTAGTAGTTAAGAGCGGTAGACTCGTAATCTGGGGAACTGGGTTCGCTTCTCCGCTCTTCCACATGCAGCTGCTGAGTGACCTTGGGCTAGTCACACTTCTCTGAAGTCTCTCACCTCACAGGGTGTCTGTTGTGGGAGAGGAAGGGAAAGAGAATGTTAGCCGCTTTGAGACTCCTTCGGGTAGTGATAAAGCGGGATATCAAATCAAAACTCTTCTTCTTCTTCTTCTTCTTCTTCTTCTTCTTCTTCTTCTTCTTCTTCTTCTTCTTCTTCTTCTTCTTCTTCTTCTTCTTCTTCTTCTTCTTCCCTGAACTACTCAGGGCCATTCAGCCCAACCCAGGGCAATCTACAACTGTCACAATTCAACTCAACCAATGCCTGGATTCCTCTCAATTTGTTTCAGGCCCCAGCTAAGTCCAGGCCTCAGCCAAGCCCTACTGTGTGGTGTCATGGCTATACTGTACTATTGTTGAACTATGACCTGGGAGACTAGGGTTCGAATCCCACTGGGTGACCTTGGGCCAGTCACTGCCTCTCAGCCTAACCTACCTCACAGGGTTGTTGTGAGGATAAAACAAGGAGGACAACCACGTGCACCAACCTTGAGCCCCTTGGAGGAAAAGCTGGGATAAAAACACAATAACTAAATATTTCTGTTCTGCTGTGTTTTCCATTTTTGGGCTAACAAAACATGGGCCACTGTAATAGCATACATAAATAACCTTTTTTTGACACCTGGGATTTCAGTTTGAGTTATCCCCAACAGAAAGGACTTGGTTTTTTTTTTTTTTTTGGAAATTCCTTTTTAACATCCCCCCCCCCAATTCATTATAGATCATTTCCCAATATTCTTTTAGCCTTTTGCAAGTCTACCACATATAAAAGAACGCTCCTTCCACCTCCAGCACTTAACTGATTCAGTCTTGTACATCTTAGCAAGCCTACTCGGAGTTAAATACCATGGCATTTGAAGATCCTGGATGCTGGAATAGATGGACCTTTGGCCTGATCCAGTAAGACTTTTCTTACGTGGGCTATACATTTGAATAAGTAACTAGACACATGAATACATTCCAAAGAAAGGATTGCGCTGTACACACACACACACACACACACACACAGTCTTTACCCATCTCTCCTTTCACTGCTTAGTCGATCCATTTGCCTCTTTCTTCTTTGAAAACTGCAGTGAGTTGCCCTGAGCTCATGAGGACAAGAAAGGATGGGAGAGGAAAGCCACCATATGTTGGAAAACCCAGGAAACTCCATGATTGAAGGGTGACTGGATGGAATGGTGGTTGAAGAGCAGGAACGGATGTGTAGCAACTACAATATATTGTGAGGAAATTCTACAAAGTAGTGTTGCTGTCGGAGGGATGAGAAAAATCAAAAGAAATCTCAGAAATTTTCTCGGAAAAATGAATGGAGAAATTTTGGCTCAGCTTTAACTCGGTGTAGTTGTGCTAATTGTCTGTCTGTCTTTCTATCTGTCTATCTGTCTTCCGTTTCTATAGTTCTATACAGTTTTACTGCCAGGAAACTCATTTCACATTCCATCAGTTCCCTTGAAAATGATAGAGTACGATCATTTGCTTAGTCCTTGTTAATGGGCTGGGCTTGTTTTATTCGTACTTCACGGAATGAGAGAATAGCTCAGGAAATTCATATCCATTACGACAACAGATGTACTGCACGGATACTAGCCGAGGCCCATTTAATAGATTTGCTAATAAAGAAAAATATTTTGTCACTTAACAAATTATGAAGTTCGAACACAAATGCCTACAACTCTCAAACCAATTATTTCAGGCCTATCTTCAACGAGTCACGTGAGGAGCCAGGGAAACATTTGATAAACATGGTAAACATTTTGTTCCATATAATTCCCTATTAGTGCATATCACAAATTTTGCATCCAAAGTAGACAGCCGTATTGGTGCATTACAGCAAACATTTGCAATGATTGTAATGTAATTCCTTCACTCTTGTTCACAGCACATTGTATGAGCTTTCAAATTACAAAAAACAAAAACAAAACACCCTATGAAAACACAGGCCCTCCAAGTGTCTCCATTTTCCAGGGACGTCCCTGATTTAGAGAAGCCATCCTGGTTTCTGATTTGATCCCGGAATGCCCAACTTTCCCTTAGGATGTATCTATTTTCATTGGAGAAATGTTGGAGGGTATGGGATTATTTGACCTTCAAGCTATCTGAAGGCAATCCTGTATAGGGAAGTTTTTTTTTTAAAAAAAAAGTTTAATGTTTTATTATGCTTTTTACATATGTTGGAAGCTGCCCAGAGTGGCTGGGGCAACCCAGTAAGATGTGTGGGGTTTAAATAGTAAAATTATCATTATGGAATGGGACGTCCCTATTTTCATCGGAGAAATGTTGGAGGGTATGAAAACAAAAACCCGTTTTCGAAGGCATGGTTTTAATCCCTACCTAAAATAAGGTAGCAAACAGCTTTGAATGTACTTTAAAGGTATAGTGTGTACACAGCCTAATTACCTCCAAGTTAACTTAGGGGTTCCCTGTTCTCTGTGTAGCTCATACAACATTGATATAGGAGCTCAGCCCTGCCCACGCCTCCTGGAAGGATCTTACAAAAGAGTCCCATATGCTCAAAGACTCTGCGCCTGCTCATTGGGGGAAATAGGTAGCCCAGAGCACCTTTTCTTTAGATGTCCCTTCTATGAAGAGGCACGCAGGGATACCTTGGACTCCATACTGGAGAGGTTAGTTGACACCCCGGAAAAGCAAATATACGACATGCTCCTGTTAGGCAAAGACCAGAAGACAACCCGGACGGTGGCCAGATTCTGTGTCCAGATCTGCAGACAGAGACCTTCCCCTGAGACAAACCAGTTTGTTTGAAAGTCCCTAATTCCAGTTCCCCGAGCGACCCAGGGCCAGTTCTCTGCAGCAGCTTTTCTAAAGTTTTTAGTATTTTTATGCTCATTGCATTTATAAATATTACTTTTATTGTTGTATAAAGTTTTTGACACAGTCGTACCTCGGGTTACGAACAACTCAGGTTACGAACTGCGCAAACCCAGAAGTATTTTCGGCCGCACGAACGTTCTGCGCGTGAACAGTTTGCGCATGCGCAAAGCGCGAAAATAGCACTTTGCGCATGCGCAAAATGGCGGTTCGGGTTACGAACTTTTTGGGTTACGAACTGCGACCCGGAACGGATCGTGTTCGTAACCCGAGGTACTACTGTATATGTTTTGTACTTCGGGATTGTTCTCCCAAATATGTTTTCAAAAGCTGGTCTTCAACTGTAATAAATTATTCATTCATTCATTCATTCATTCATTGATATAGGAAGGCTGCAGTCCTATAGACATACTTACTTGAGAGTCAGTCCCATTGAACTCAATAGGGCCACTTCTTCAGCAGACATACACAAGAAGTAGACTGCTAATATCGTTACTTCCCAAGGAGTGTGTAATCAAAGGAGCTGGCAATATTCCATGAAACTTCTTCCTCACGTTGCTTTAAGAGGCAGGTCTACACTGAGGAGCCGTAATAGCAGAAGCATCTTGGCAAGCAGCTACAAAAGAAGTCCCACTTTCCTGCCTTAATCCTTCAGGAAGCTCTCAGGGATTCTTCTGTTCTTAAATATTCATAGACAGCAAAATGTCCTGAATGCCCTACAGAATTTATGTAGAGCCAGGTGGATGATGGATATGGAGGTTTTGTTCTGAGCCACTCACAGTGTGCAATTCTATTTGTCTTGCCAAACACCAAAGAGCAAACAAGTGATAAAATGTAAAGGTAATAGGCCTCTTATTTTCCAGCATTCTCTTAAAAATAGTCCGGTGTCTCCACCCCCTTGAATGTAGGAAAATGTATTAAGTAAATAAGGAAGTAGGTATCACATTGCCTCGTCTGTGTATTGAGTGTGGTTTCACAATCTCCTATAACATAGCACAGACATACAAATTAAGTCTAAAACTAATCTCAGACAGGTCCTTTAAAAAATGTTTCTTGACATTGGAAGACTTTTTTTTTTAAAGTCTTGCAAAATATAGAACAGACAAACCCTCTTTGGATACAGTGTCAGTGAGGTTGAAACATAACTTCTTCCGCTCAGATCAATGGATAAATACAACACACACACACACACACACACACACACACACACACACACACGTATCAATGTGTTGTTGTTTTCCTCAATATTGTTAGGCTACTTTGTGCTGGTCTTTCCCACCTTCTTTTATCCAAACATAGGGTTGCCAGACTCAATAGAGGACAGGACTTCTGTGCCTTTAATTGCCCTGCTCTCTTTTGAGTCTGGAAACCTTAAAGAGAAACCAGCAGACCCTTTGTTTAATTTCCAAGCAAAGGGTCTGCTGGTTTCTCTTTAAGGTTTCCAGACTCAAAAGAGAGCAGGGCAATTAAAGGTACAGAAGTCCTGTCCTCTATTGAGTCTGGCAACCCTATATAGGAGCATCTATATCACTTGGCTTTTCCTCACTTTCCTTGAAGCTACAGGTCTGAACTTCATTGGAAAGCATGGCCTTTGAGCCAAAATATTTGGACAGACCATACACCAGCCTGGGAGCCAAACCATGGCTTAGTAAGGACAGATGAGCATGTTGGTTTCTGGAGAAAAGGGATGACAGCCACTTTGCTTCTACTTGATTATTTTGCTGCTGCACTGATTGAAGCAAAGTCTGAACCTAGGCTTGTGGTTTAGCTAACCACAAGCTGTAGGTTTGTTTTATGGTTTAAAGCTTACCGTTTATGCTGGAGAACCAAACCATTAGTTTGGGTGACTTGCTATGCTGAACCATAGCCATTCTCCTCTGTGCTGCAGACTTGGAAGTCTGCAGGTTTAGTTGGAAGAAAGCACTGTTGATTGCACACCCACACCCTGCAAGGAACCCTCAAACAAACTGCAACATAATTTTAGACATCCAAGCTTTTCACTTAAAACCCACAGCTTTCCCAAGGATTCTGGACTTGATGGGCCACTGCTCTGATTCACCAGGCTCTTATTACCTTCTTACTTTTCTGAATCTTTCTGATACTCAAGAAAGAGAGGAATTTCTTGGAGTACCTTACAGAACCGTATCTATAGTTTTACAGATTTCACTCTCAGTACTTCAAAGGTCAGAAACTTGGTATGGTTTAATGCTTTTCATCTCATTTCAAAAGAAGGGGGAGAGAGAAACAGAGGGTTAAAAGCCGGGGAACAGAAGCAGGTTACTGGAATCTCTGACTGTTCCAGCAGACTTCGCTACTTTTCTTTTCAAAAGAATTCTAACTTCTGCCCCTTGCCCATTGAAAGAAGATGAATGGGGGTGGGGGGGGGGTAGGAAGAAGGAAACAATTACTCAGAAGAATGGAACTTTTCAGAATGTCAAGAAGGCAATCCAAATAAGCAGCAAAATTCTGGATTGTAATATGCCACCTTTAAATATAACAAGAGGATGTTACAGCAAATGATGTATGAGCAAGCAATTTGGTTAATCCATCTGTGAATGGCAAAGGGGCTCATATAGATCTCTTAAACACAGCAAAGTTCACATTCATCAAAGAGCTTTGATTAAAATAGTCCAAACCCAGACACATAGTTCTTTCTGTTTTGGAAACCTCTCAGAAAAAAAATGTCAAGGACATTAAACAAAGGGAATGGCAGACCTAACTGCAGCCAGACCCCCCCCCCCAAAAGTTAAAATGTGACTGGGTGGTGTTATTATGGTGCCTTGGGAGCACACTGCAATGCACAGAGTTAGGATCTACTTTCAATCCATGTTCCACCATAAATTTCACTGGCTGGCTGCGGCAAGAATTTGGCACAGCCTGTGTGCTTCATCAACAACCTGACACCATATGGTTTCTTGCAGAACATCTTGCTTTTTGCTAAAGAGATATCGTTTTGTAGGGGTGATTTGGGTGATGCTAAATTGCCCCAGGAAATAAATCTGAGCAATGAGACAGAGCAAACGAAGAAGTCCAACCCCTATTCAGTGGGGGCGGGAGAGAGAGAGGCCCCAAATCCAGCCCAAAACATGCAGATAGAGTCTCCTGCTTGTAAGTAAGAAATGATCCAGGGAAGTAATGGTACAGGCTGAGTAGCGGATCCACAGGTTTCAGGACTTGCAGTTCCAAAGCAGGACAAGAAAGCCAGCACTGGATGGAAGCATGGGAGTCGTCCCAACAAGTTTCCCTTGACAAACTTTTAAAGAGGAGGAGTGGTGCTCTCACTTGCGAGACTACTTCACCTTGGAGGAACACTGGGATTGTAAACACTCCCTCTGTCTGTAAGGTCTGCTTCCATCTGTGAAGGCAGTGCTTGGTTATTGGTCACAAGGCTGCCCCCTCCTGTTCAGCCTCCTCCACTCCACTGCTCAAAGCCCAGCTCAGTTCCCACCAAGTCTCCCTGCTGCACAGAAAGGCTGGAGGAGAGAGCCAACAGCCCTGCTCCCCCTTCCAAAGAGGCTGTAGTCATGGTAGAAAGGGGAGATCCCTCCTCCTCCAATCCAGGTTCCCACAATTCAGTGCCCCCATTTCTTCCTTCCCCTGAGACAGAGCCTGCCATTAGCTACTGTAAGGTGGCTGGGGGTAATCCCCACCCACCCACCACAATTGCCTGTGTATATTTTTTTTGCATATCCAGATGCTGGGTTTCAAGAATAATCTTCCAGGTTTATTAGATACTGAAAGTAAATTAGGCCAGGTATGCTTTCAACCATTTATGCAAGCAGAACAACAGCAAGGAAAGGGATCAGGGATTGGGGAGAGCAAGGGAGCTTGAGGGGGGGGGAGGGTAGCATTTCTAGATGAACACCAGAGAGCTTTCTGTGGGTGTTGGCAGACACACAAAGGCATTGTTTTGTAGATATTATTGTCGATAGCTTTGATATACAGCTTGGTTTGTTGGGAGCCAGTGGCATATTGTCTTCCTCACAAATCTCACTGTGCCAGCAGCGCCGCTACTACAGGGCGGCTTATCAGCTCCAACCAGAGCCAGCCACACTTGCTCTCGTCTTCATAGCCCTAGAGGAAAATAAATTGTACCCAAGCAGTTAATAAGAAAGAATTATTGTGAGTGAGATGCATGACATTATGAGAGAACATGGGTGTTTTACTGACTAAATGTTGCTCCCTTTTCTTTCTTCTTCTTTTTTTTTTTTTTAAAACGCTCACATTGGTAGAAATCAAACTTTTAAGTGTTGCAAGGGAGTGTAACATTTATTTATTTGAAACATCTTTTTATATGCTGCCCTTCACCATGCCAGATTTCAGGGCATAAAACAAATACAAAAGCAAGACAGTAAGGGGAGGGCAAATTATTATTTCCATTTACACCCTAAGCACAATAAAAACAGTGCCAAATGATGTGTGTGCTACGCTGAGCTGCCGCAGACTTGTGACAAAAAGGAAATGCAATGCACAGGAGGCAAAGTAAGGAATGCCTTGAAACAGGGTAGAGAGCCTCTGGCCCAGGGTGGCTTTTCAGCCTCTGTCTCTTCCCAGGCAGTGCCCCCTCCTCAGGCCCCACCCCTTCTGGTCTGGCTGCATAACCCTGCAGGATGTGTTTGCCTCGTTGTAGTGTCTGTGAACTTCCCTGATTGCCTCTTGCTTGCTTGTCTGGATGTTTGTGTGTAGAAGTCTCTGAAGTTTATGCAGCAGGAATGTAATGTAATACACATAGGGAAGAATCACATATGAGATTCCAGCACAAAGACAGCCAGCTTTGCAGGGCTGGAGGAGGCAGGCAGTGGCTGGAGGGCAGCTCCTCCAGCGGGGAAGAGGCGAAGGCTGGACCCAGCGGCTCCCGGCTCAGCTGGCTGCTTCATGCCGCGGTGGCCACAGCAGACAGAGGCTCCGGGCGCGATGCTGCTTCAGCACGGCTTGGCGGAGGCGGGCAAGGGTGGTGAGCTGATGCCAGGAGACACCACGTCCAGCTTCCGCCTCTTCCCTGGCACCCTCCAGAACTTGGCACCCTGGAGCCCTATGCCACTAGCCTCTATGGGTAAGACGCCCCTGAATGTATGCTAATGCTGCCCGGAGTGGGCACATGGGGCATGCAATCAAGGGTAACAGGAGACAGAGGGAGCATACACTGGCTGGCATCGCAAAGCGATATGGGGGGAACACTTGTGTGCAACAGTCCAGATGGGGAGAGGGGCAGGCAAGCTGCCCCTGACTCTCCTCCTCTCTGCCCCTGGGTCAGACTGCCACCTCGGCATCTCCCTCACACGCCGCAGCCCAGGCAAAGAGAGGGAGGGGAAAGCTGCCACCTACTCTCCTCTCTCCGCCAGCCTTCTTGTGTGCTGCAGCACAGGAGAGTGGGTGGCAGCGTTGCTGCCGACTCCTCTCTCTGCCCCTGGATCAGGCTTGACCCAGGAGCGAAACTGTGGCTGGCGGCATTGGACCTTGCGTTTCAGAGCCAGGTTCTGATGAGGCAGCCTGTCATGGGGGTGCCTGGTGCTCATGCCCCCTAAAAAAAACCACACAAACACCCCCATCCCCTGCTACACTATGCCACTGTTCCACCAACTTTTGCCTCTGGTCCTGTCCACCACTGGAATGGAGTGTGTCCTTGGGCTGAAGGAGGTCCCTCACCCTTGAATTAAAGGGAAATAGAACAACCTAAGCATAAGGTGAATATAATGAGCATGGAAGGAGGTAAAAAAACAAAGAAAATAATAATAATTGTTGTAATAGCACCACCACTGGACTTGTTGCATGGAGCAACAAACAGAAATACGAAGGATAATGATAAGAGAAATGTATATACATATGTAGTGTATCGTCTTAGTGCCTTGGGATTGTAATGTGATGATCAGCCAGGTTTGTGATTGTGTTAAGTGCATGTTATTACTCTCTTTCCCAGTACGATCACATTTATTTGCATGATTTATCACTCATAGAGGTATCAACCTCCTTTTCTGAAGAGACCATCTGGAGAACTCCACGTGTGCCTTGTGAGCCAGAAGTCTGCAGTGATTTGTTGCGAGAATGAAAGGAGCGGCGAAAGAGAAAGCAGTGCATGCCGACTTTCGTATCCTTGTGGCAGTCTTTTGCTGGTGGTGTGGAAAAAAAAAAGAAGGATTGGTTTTGAAACAAGAAAGGAAATCAAGGAATCAGCCATCGCATCAAAAGGTAGAACTGAAGAAGAAAGGAGGTAGTTCGATCTTGGCAGGCAGGAAGGGAAGAAATTGAAAATAAGAAAATCGACAAATATGTCAAAAGATAATAGCAAAACACCTTTTAAGATGCTGACTCATCTGCAGCTCAGTTAATGTGGGCAGTTATTGTATGCACCAATACTCATGTAGTTTTTGGGAAGGATTGATGTCAAATTGGTGGGAAGTTGGGGTGTTGGTCTGCCATAGTCGAAACAAAATAAAAAAATTCCTTCCAGTAGCACCTAAGAGACCGACTAAGTTTGTCATAGGTATGAGCTTTCGTGTAGAAGTGCATGCACACGAAAGCTCATACCAATGACAAACTTAGTTGGTCTCTAAGGTGCAACTGGAAGGAATTTTTTTATTTTGTTTCGACTTTAGCATCAAGTGTCACCAAACAGCAAACACTTGACGAAGAACGTGGTTCAGAAGCAGGGCTGCTCACTTTCTGGCTGTTCTCCTTAATCTTTAAAATTTGTTTTAACTACTGAATATGATGAAGACCAGGTAAGAAATATTGCAAGCAAGCCAACAAACAAATAAACACACAAACACATTTTAATAACTGCAAAATGCAGACATTCCCTCAGTGAGTTATCATGGCATTCAAAGGCAGGGGCTGGAGATTCATAATATCCCAGCTGGATAGTTTTTTAAGTGAGTTGATGCTGCAAAGTCCTATACGTGTGCGTACACACACACACACACACACACACACACACACACACACACACACACCAGTGATTGAGCACGTAGACAAATTTAAAACCAAAATGGCTCAGGTTTTTTTCCCTTCAGCGGGTGAAGAAGGCAGAAACCAAAACATTTTGCTACGAAATTTTACCATCTTTCTTTTGTTTATCACTGTAATAAATAATGTGGCTTAGGGGATTAATTGAATCCTTGCCAGATCCAGAGCACACTTGCCTGATTTTCTGTTTAACACTTTACAAATATTTTCTTTATCCTGGCCCTTGATACTAGATATATATATGGGTGGGTGGGGGGCGTTAGGGGAGGGGTAGTACCTCTGGTGGGGGACACACTGTGCTCTTTCTAGGGCTGTTTGTCCACCTTTGATTCCCACCTTGGACTCAGTTCTCACCTGTGGCTCCTAGAAGCTGTCGGTATGCGACAGCAGCCACACCCCAGAAAATGGCTTTGACTGGCTGCCTAAACCAGGTGTGGGTAGCCAATGGGTCCCAAACACTCAGTGAGTTAGGGGCTTCCCCTGCATGTGAAGAGAGGCTCCAGTGGCTTGTGCAGACAAGACCAATGGTGGGTCCATCCAACTGCTAAGAAGACAGTTTTTTCATGTGCTGTAGAGGACGTATGGAAGTATGGTATCATAGTTCCTGCCTTCATGTAGCACAACATATTTTGGAGGATGGAGGATAAGTACTCAAAGACCCGCACTGGCTATCTATCTTGCTTTAAGGTCTTGTTACTTACCTATAAAGCCCCAAACAACTCCAAACCAGATTGCCTGAAAAACTCACTCCCTAATCAGGGCATTAACATTAACAAATAGGTAAAGGTAAAGGATGCCTGGATGGTTAAGTCAAAGGCGACTATGGGGTTGCGGCACTCATCTCACTTTCAGGTCAAGGGAGCTGGCGTTTGTCCACAGACAGCTTTCCAGGTCATGTGGCCAGCATGATTTGCCTGCTTCTCACAACGGAACACCATGACGGAAACCAAAGCACACGGAAACGCCGTTCCCGCCGGAGTGGTACCTATTTATCTACTTGCACTGGCATGCTTTCGAACTGCTAGGCTTGCTGGAGCTGGGACAGAGCAGCAGGAGCTTACCCCGTCACGTGGATTCATTCCGCCGACTTTCTGATCAGCAAGCCCAAGAGGCTCAGTGCTTAGACCACAGCACCACCCGTGTCCCTCCATTAACAAATAAAGCCTAGTTAGCCTTTGCTAGTCATTAGCGACTTCTTTTAATGCAGAGGCAGACTTTTTCTGCTGGTGGTGTTAGTGTTACAGAATGCAATCCTTGCTGAAGCATAAGACACCCCATCCATACTAGCATTCTGCTGGCTTTTGAAGACATACCAATACATAAGATGTTCCTTCAATTTGTTGTCCCAGGTCTCTAGTTTTTAATTTTGGTATTGTTCTAATGGCGCTGTATTAGACTTGATCATTTCCAGGCCCAGCAGCCACCAAATCCCTTGATCCTGTGCCTCACATTACAGCCCTTCACTTATGCACTATGTGAACTTCAGAGGTCATTGGGATTTGTGTGGCTTTTGAGACTCAATTATCTACAAGAAAAATCTATTTTTGCTTCATGGACTCTGAATTGGAAGCTACTGCTTTTTACTAAACACCTCTTTGGAAATGATTATGTGCCCTGACAGTTTCAAATGAAACAAGGATACACAGGGCACATCCATATGCTCCAGCATCTGAAAGAACAAGGCTGGAAATTGATCTCCAATGCCACAAAATCAAGCATTAATTTATCCGTGCTAGCAGAAAAATCTTTATTTTCTCCCTCAGCCCAACACTTGCATCCCCTATAAACTAAGCTATCGATAGGATTTGTAACAGTTTAATCATAGTTCAATCATTTATTTTGGAAACAGAGATGTTTTCACAGATTTGGATAAGGATCGTATGATTGAACCTGACTCTGCTTGTGAATAGCTTTCCCATGAATTTGTGGCATGTTCCATGCTGCTCATTTCATAGAAACACGTCCATCTCCTATGCGGAGCTTTCCATGAAACTAGTCAGAGACAACCAGTTGAATTCGTAAGTTTAGACCACATGGATGTCATTTTTGGTATCTCATTTTTCCCATTAATTCATCCCATTTCCACATCAGTTTGGAGTTTTTCTATAAGTATTTAGGATTGTACGGTAAGCATTCTGGTACACATTGCTTCTAATATACACAGCACTGCCTTATGCAAGCATTTGTGTACACACTTTCCCCCAATATATTTATTCATCACTGTCAGAGGGTCGTTGTGGCTACTCTAGAGTAACTCCACTTGAGTCCAATTTGTCTTTAAAGACTTTTATTGTGCAAGATATTTACAGTGCAGAGACAGCTTAAAACATGACCTCTCATCCCGAATCAGAATCCGGCAATGGCGTACGTCTGTTCTTACTCCAGCAAAGTAGTCGGGGCACCCCCAAAACGCCTCCCCCTTGACCTGCATCGCGGTGCTCTCCTTAACTCTTGCGCCGGAAGGAGCGATGCCCTCTCAGTCTCCTCCCTGAGCGGTCGGTGACAGGGCTCTCCAACATCCCTGAGCTTTCCCATTGTTCCTCACGCTGATTTCTCTCTCCCTCTGAGTCTTTGCCCTCCCCTCTGGCTGCTTCAGACCCACTGCTGCTTTCTGTGCTTGAAGAGGTGGACGTCAGGATGATGGGGCCTGGCTCCCTGTAGGGAGTCACCCTTACATCACCAAATGTGGGGAAGTTCAATTTTTGAAAGATTCCAGGTTGTATATTAGTTCAGGAAGTGTGAATGAGGTAGGTCTCCATTAAAATGCAACTCCAATGAATTTCTCCCCATCATAGCTGCCAAGTTATCCCCTTTTTTTAAGGGAAATTCCATTATGCTGAATAGGCTTCCTTGCGAGAAAAGGGAAAATTTGGCAGCTATGCTCCCCATCACTGCTTGAAAAAAATTAAGGAAGAACAAAAACAAGAATGAAGAAATCAGAGTTGGGTAGGCATCTCCCAGTCAACCCCAGCTTCTTCTGCCCTCAACATTTTGAGGCTTTTCTTTCCCTATTCAGAAACATAGCTGCCAAGTTATCCCTTTTTAAAAGGGATTTTCCCTTATGCTGAATAGGCTTCCTCGCGAGAAAAGGGAAAACTTGGCAGCTATGTTCAGAAACGGTCATGGCATGCAGACAATTCTGAATACCAAATAAGAAAATTACTGAGACTGCCCACTTTATTTTCTGGAGTTCGCAAGTGGAGTATGAGGGGTAGTATTTATAGTGGTGCCTTGGCTCCTCAAAGATCTGGGCAAGCAGTGCTGAGAAATGGGTTGTCTGGTGCAAAGCTGGGTAATTCATGTGTTGACTGACATGTTGCCTACTTGCTTTCATTTTGTCCTCTTTTTGGCTCTTCAAAATATGGCAACCCTAACTTTAGCCTAGTACCTAATTGGCCACCACTACAATTCTTTCAACAGCAGGGCAACATATGAGTGATATCCGGCCCCAGTGAGCAGTTGAGCCACTGCAGCTTCTCGGCCAACCTCAAGGGCAGCCTTGCAGAAAATGCACCAATCCAGCTTGGAGGTTACCAATGCATGGGCGATAATGGTCAGGAATGATGGAAGTTGTATTCAAACACTATCTGAAGGCACCAGGCAGGGATAGGCTGATTAACATCCTATATCCTTTTTAATGTGTTTGGGGGAACAGTTGGGGGTTATTGTTTTGTTTTTGTTCTATGTATTTTGTGTTTTTATCTTGTATTTTTTTGTTTTGAACTGCCCTGAGATCTTCAGATGAAGGACAGTACAAAAATTAAATAACTACTACTACTACTACTACTACTACTACTACTAAAGGTAAAGGGACCCCTGACCATTAGGTCCAGTCGTGACCGACTCTGGGGTTGCGCGCTCATCTCGCATTATTGGCCGAGGGAGCCGGCGTATAGCTTCCAGGTCATGTGGCCAGCATGACAAAGCCGCTTCTGGCAAACCAGAGCAGCACATGGAAACACCGTTTACCTTCCCGCTGTAGCGGTTCCTATTTATCTACTTGCATTTTGACGTGCTTTCGAACTGCTAGGTTGGCAGGAGCTGGGACCAAGCAACGGGAGCTCACCCCGCCACAGGGATTCGAACCGCCGACCTTCTGATCGGCAAGCCCTAGGCTCAGTGGTTTAACCACAGCGCCACCTGGGTCCCTGACTACTACTACTACTAGCTTCTTATTGTCCCACCCTCTGCACTTACCTGAGCTTGGGTACACTTTCATATGTCTTGCTTTGGAAAGCTGTGCCCATTTCTTACCATTCATATCCCATTTTTTTTCTGAGGTTCTCAGACAGTTCATTCAGGCAGTGACCAAACCCAGACCTGCTTAGCTTCAGAAACTTTATAGTATTATATTCTTTGAAACCATTTCCTACATAGCTGCCAACTCCCTGGGGCCCTGGGATTCCCGAGCACCCACAAAATTCCTCATGAAGGGGCTGGGCACCCACAAATTTCGGGGCCAGGGCCAGGCATGCTGCATGGCATCCACGGCCCTGGGGAGCTGTGGTCATGGGGCCAAGTTGGCACTCCTGATTCCCTAGAACTAAAGTTTGATGTGTTTTGGAAAGTTGAGTTTCTCTCAAGACTAAGCATTGGGCAGAAGAACCTAAGAAGAGCCTGTTGGATCAGGCCAATGGCCCACTTAGTCCAGCATCCTGTTCATACAGTGGCCAACCAGATGCCTATGGGAAACCCACAAGCAAGATGCTCCTGTGGCTTCTAGCAACTGGTATTCAGAAGCATTACTGTCTCCAACTGTGGAAGGAAGGATGGACTGACGGATGGACCGACAGAAAGAGAGGTAGGAGGAGGAAGCGCTTATAGCTTGGACTGCAAATGTGACAGTTGAACACAGCCTTTTCCTTGCAATATCAGTATTCAACCATGGGCCAAAATGATACTTGTGAAAAGATGTTTTAGTGTCATTTGCCGAAATGCCTCTCGCCACAGAGCTGAATTCATTTACTACGTGACTTTGGCTGCATTACGGAATTCATGTTTCATCCATCACATGTTCTGCTGTGATCAAAAACATGGCTGTTTATATAACTTTTTATATTATTATTAAAGTCACAAAAGTGAGAATTGTTACAGGTAGGTAGCTGTGTTGGTCTGACGTAGTCGAAACAAATTTAAAAAAATTCCTTCCAGTAGCACTTTAGAGACCAACTAAGTTTGTCATTGGTATAAGCTTTCGTGTGCATGCACACGAAAGCTCATACCAACGACAAACTTAGTTGGTCTCTAAAGTGCTACTGGAATGATTTTTTAAATTTTGTTTTGACAACTGAGAATGTCTTCCTATCCTTTTCTAGCTGGTCCACTCGGCTTCTTTACTTTAAACATCATTGAGTAACATTTGCTAATAAGAACAAGCTTTCCATTCTAATGACTGGCAGATGTTCAATATATCTGTATGCCCCCTTGGTGTAAACTCCCTTGGTTTCCTCATGGATTATTTGTCGGTGACAAAGGCTTCACAAAAGCTCAGGCATCTGGGAAGAAGTTTAGCCAGCAATTTCATTTAGAATCGTGCTACAGGATGTTTGTTTCATTAACTACACCTCCAGATATAGGGTGGTATATTAATAACAACAACAACAACAACAACGATGATGATGCAGTTGAGAAATGAGAAGTCTTGCATCCTGCATCTGGGAAGTTTCTCCTCAGGAAATCCTTGTAGCTCACCATTCCTGTCAAGCAGGGTAATGTGCCTTCAAACCTCCACTGACAGAAGACATATCACTGCATCAGCAGAAGCAGAAAGTGACAAAACACATGCATCATGTGGAGGAGAGGCTGCCAAGCATCTTTAATGACATGGGGAGGCAGCAGCAGCAAGGAAGCAGAATTCATGCAATAAATAAATCCAGATCTGCGAGGAACCTGAATGATCACTGAAGGGATTCCAAAAAGACAAAGAAGACATAGAAGTCTCAAGGAATTAAAATATTCATGAAGCAAGAATGTTTGATTTGTTTCAGCAGGCAGAGGTGGGAAAATAGTGAAAGAGAGACAGAGGGATGGAGTTTCTTTTTTTGGGGGGGAGGCTGAGTGATTCCTTCATCCTCTGGGTCCAGTTTTGGTCCTGGAAACAGGTTCAGCCCCTGGAAAGGTTTGCTATAGAACTACTGCCAGTCAGTGCCGAATAATGTTGAGGCAGGTGGACCAATGGTCTAACTCAGCAGAAGGCAACTTACTATCTTCCTGTCAAGATCAGTTAAAGTCCATCAAAAGGCTTTTTAAATGAGGTGTCCATGGCAGCTCTCTAGATGTCAGGTAGAATGAAGAAGAAAACAAATCATCATGGCTAGTGTATGTGCTTAAGACTATCAATGGATTTCAACCTTAAATCTTAGATGAAAATGTAGTCTTTAAAAACTGAGTTAAGGGCATAGCTGCCAAGTTATTCCTTTTTTAAGGGATTTTCCCTTATGCTGAATAGGCTTCCTCGCGAGAAAAGGGAAAACTTGGCAGCTATGGTTAAGGGTAATTTTCACCTAGCCTTTACACTGATGCACTTTCAGCAGACTGTTGACCATTGCAGTAAAAATGGCTAAAAGATGGCAGTTTGATTTCCAATTAGCTCTAAAAATATGTAAGGGCTGTGCAAGATCAGCAGGTTTATACACATCCATATATATTCAGCTGCAGTATAAAGAGCTTCCCACACATTCCATATTAGTTAAAAATGGGAAAAATACCACCTTTTGTACTACTACTACTACTACTAATGGCAGTAATGGTCATCATGGTCTCTCCAATTCAGTCCTACTCCAAGTAGACCCATTTGACTCTACGGTCTTTAGCTACTGATTCAATGGATTTATCCTGAGCCTAGTTTAGAAGGCAGCAGCAACAGGAAGGCTTAGGATACCACAAGACAACAGCAACAATTAATAATGATTTTTTAAAAATGGAAGTTCATTACCTTTTCAGTAATTTAATACATTTATATTCTACTTTTTTCTCTAAGGCGCTCAAGGTGGCATACACCACACTGCCTCTTTTGATATATTCATTTGATATACGTACTATTGCAAATTCCTGCATCTTGACTGGCCAGTATCCCCCCTATATCAGCCTTTGCCAACCTGCTGCCCTCCCGATATTGTGGAATACAACTCTCATCAGTCCTATGGCTGCACCTGGTGAAAGCCACTCTATATTACCTGATATCAATATCTATCTATATATATCTATATCTATCTATCTATATCTATATCTATCTATATATATATGTATATATATATATAATTCTGCATTAGATGAATTCACAGTGGTCTGAAGAAAACAACAATTTATGCAGGCAAAAATATTGCAAATTATATCCAAGCAAGTCGTGTAAATGATCTTATAATTGCAATGGCATTAGTACTCTGTGCTTCTGTTGTGCTTTCAAATTCTCCTAAGCCTGTCACTGCTGGACCTGCCTTGCAACACTGGGAAATTGTATAACCAAAAGATGGCAGCACTCCATCCCATATGTGCTTTCATTGTCCCATCCATTGCACACAGCTCTTAGATGGTAGATGGGTGGGTGGGTGGGAATCCATTTTAATGCTGCCTTTGAATGTTCCTCCTGAGCAGACAGTTGCTGTGTAGGAAACTTAAATTTAAGATCATATCAAAGAGTGAAAAACCCAAAAGTGATAGTTTCGGTCTGGTAATTCAGTTTGCAAACAGGCAAGCATCAAAACCTAACTCAGTTCTTGGTGAGGTGTGATTCATTCCGCCTTTGCAGAAAGGCGAAGCATAAGAAAGCCTATATTCTCATCCCCACCGCCACTTGAATTCTCCTTCCTTCACCTATTACCATGTTGTTGTTTTTATTTTGTCACCTTCTTTCTTTTAACTCTCTGCCCACTGTGTCAGTTTGCATTTCTTCATGCAGAAAGTATTGATCTGATGTGTAGAGATCTTTCCTATTCTACTTAATTCAAGAGGGTTCTGGAAACTTCTCTGTGTGAAAGAAACAAGCAGAAGGTTCATAATGTTTGGGTTATTCCTTCAGAGAAGCTGAGTACAGCTGGCTTAAACCGGTTCTGTTATCTCTTCTGTCCAGGTCATGCTGACTATAAAAGTAAGTCAAGAAGGAGCCTGAGTTTCACTTTCTCTTTCTCTTTCTATCTCTCTTTCTTTCTGTGCTGTTCTGTATGTAGTGTTTAGGTTTAGTCTTATTATAAGTTAACGTTTACGGTACAAGTGGATTTCTTATGGACAGTGCCAATCCTGAATGTATTGGATTTGTGACCATTATGCATTTGTCTTCAGTGGCAGTAAAGCTCTGCTGGATGAAATATTAATTGCCTCTGGTCTATTTTGGGGGAATCTTGCAACATGTTTAAGTTGTTACTCTGCTAACTATACAGTGGAATCTACTCTTGATCAATATTGAGTAGAATTCCATGACACACTGGCACAACATTTCTTGTGTTTTAATTATCAAGGACAACTAAGGACCAGTTCATATATTACCAAGCCGTGTTTGCCACCCATTCCCCACTGCTTTCTGTGAGAAAAGCAATACGAAGCAGCAGGAAGGCTCACAAGAACATAAAAAGCTGGTCCGTTGTATTGTCTGTCATGACTGGTAGCAGCTCTCCAGGGTTCTCTCCTGGTCCTACCTGGAAATACTTGTGTATGAACTTGTGACCTTCTGCATGCAAAGGAGATGCTCTGCTGCTAAGCCATGGCCCTTTGCCATGTCCATAACCATGCAGTGGACATGCGCCGAGGAACTGTGGTCAATAACAGTTGTTCCAGGAGTGTCCAACCAACTATCATAGAATCATAGAGTTGGAAGAGACCACAAGGGCCATCCAGTCCAACCCCCTGCCAAGCAGTTCCTTCCTTCAAATACTGATGTCTCATCTAGGGTCCCTGGCACTTTTGTGTTGTTCAGTTCTTCCAAGGACCATTGAGGTGGGTGGTACTAGCCATATGATCCTCGCTATAGTTAAGGCATAGAGATCCCTGGATGCCTGCTTAAAAACTATTTGACACTGCTCTGACCTTTTGGAGATGGAAAATAAGAGAGAGGCAGGGGAAGAGGCGAGGAGGATGGTCTTGGTACAGGAAGACAATCACATTGGTAGAAAACACTTGTGAGGCACCTACACGTAGAATAGGTAAAGGTAAAGGGACCCCTGACCATTAGGTCCAGTCGTGACCGACTCTGGGGTTGCGCGCTCATCTCGCATTATTGGCCAAGGGAGCCGGCGTATAGCTTCCAGGTCATGTGGCCAGCATGACAATGCCGCTTCTGGCAAACCAGAACAGCACATGGAAACGCCGTTTACCTTCCCGCTGTAGCGGTTCCTATTTATCTACTTGCATTTTGACGTGCTTTCGAACTGCTAGGTTGGCAGGAGCTGGGACCAAGCAACGGGAGCTCACCCCGTCACAGGGATTTGAACCGCCGACCTTCTGATCGGCAAGCCCTAGGCTCAGTGGTTTAACCACAGCCCCACCTGGGTCCCTTTAGAATGGCAGTCTCCAATTCATACAGCAAACAATTAAGTGAGTTCTCTTCTCTATAGACCAGCTGCTGTGCCGAAGAAAACCCAGAGTGTTTGGGGCTATGTCCTCTGAGATCCCATGGAAGAAAAGTAGGTTGGAGTGAACCACTCTGTAAAAGGAAGTGACATGTTAGGGTTGCCATATTTTGAAGAGCAAAAAAGAGGACACATTTGCCGACTTCTAACCATAGGTGCCAAGTTCTGGATTGAAAAATCCAGGATCAGCAGCGCCGTGGCACCGGAAGTCGCTTCTACGCATTTCTGGACATGCGTAGAAGTGACTTACGATGCCGCTGTGCCCATTTCCAAAATGTCCGCAGCGCCAGAAGTCACTTCTACGCACTTCCGGACATGCGTAGAAGCGACTTCTGGCGCTGCGGACATTTTGGAAATGGGCACAGTGGCATCGGAAGTCGCTTCTACACAAGTCCGGAAGTGCGTAGAAGCGACTTCTGGTGCTGGCGCGGCACCAGAAGAACATGGCTGCCAGCAGGAGCTTCGTAATCCAGGGGAATACGGGGTATTTTGCCACTTGGGACACCTGCGGGAAACGGTAAAAAAATACGGGGGTTTCCCAGGGAAAACGGGGTACTTGGCAGCTATGCTTCTAACTATGGATCACTATGACGACTCTACCCATGAAAAAGAGGACGTGTACTGGAAAAAGAAGACATATGGCAATGCTGCTGTGCCACCTATGTCCAGTTTGCAGACGTCCCACAGGAATCTCGCCAGCCACACTGGGGACAGGATGCTGGACTGTTCCATGCTCGGTTGGCAGAGCATAAAACTCTGAATAGTTGTGGGTTTAAGTCCCGTGTTGGGCAAAAAGATTCCTGCATTGCAGGGTGGTTGTAACTAGATGATCCTCGTGGTGCCTCCCAATGCTACAATTCTGTAATATGTACGTATATCTTGGGGACGTCTATAGAGAAGGTTGTGGCATGTATAACTGGGATTCACCACAGGGATGTAGAACATTCTCCAGTCTAGAAGAGAAGGCGGCTTTGAGTAAATGGGAAAATGACGTGCAGCTTTGGACTGCTTCTTTACATTGAATGCAGGCACTTTTCATGGACTCCTCCTCTTGTCGGCATATACTATATGGCTACTTGACTGCAAAGTGCTCCTTTCTCTAAAATACCATTGTTATCTCTAAATCCTTAGGTAGGTGCCCCGATTGTAAAACCCCAACCTGATTAGTGTCTGTAGACCTTTCAATAATTACTTTATGTAATACATTCTTTGCCAACTTTGCCACAGTATTCAACAGAGACAGGGCCTGTAAAGAAACTAATAGAGATGATAAAATAGGGCTTAGGCTGAGCAAACATTCATTAATAGAAGGACTGTTGATATGTTTTTTTGCTTTCCCTGTAGGTTTTTCCTACGTGCCTGCTTTAGACTTTACTGTTCAATCCAGAGGATATATATAGATTTACAAAATTGTTCTGTTGCAGCACTAGTTGGCAAAGTGTTGCATCACAATTGCATTTGTTGTTGTTGTTGTTGTTGTTTTTATTTTTTATTTAAATCCAATACAGTTGTACCTTGGTTCTCGAATGCCTTGGTACTCGTCTGTTTCGGCTCCCGAATGCCGCAAACCCAGAAGTAAGTGTACCGGTTTGCGAATGTTCTTTGGAACCCGGACGTCTGACACTGGTTCTGTGGCTTCCGATTGGTGCTCCTGCAGCCAATCAGAAGCCATGCCTTGGTTTCCAAACATTTTGGAAGTCAAATGGACTTCTGGAACAGATTCTGTTCGACTTCTGAGGTACGTCTACACACACACACATCATTAGGATGGCATCAGAAAAGGATCCCGTCTACCTAAGTTAGATAGTTTTGATTACTTTTTTTTAAAAAAACCAAATGCAAATCCTCCACAAAATGTCAGAGAATGTTGTGCATAATTTAAATTTGCACTCGGGACTCAGGGAATGCTCTGCTAAATGCAAAGAAGGGTGGCCTATTGATTACCATATTAATATTTGCCATAAAAGGGTTCATATCTAAGTGACAATTAATTGGAGTTCAATTTAGTTCATTATTAGCAGCCACCTGGGCATGTCAGCATCTAATCCAGTCTTTTAAATGACATTCCCCTGAAAGCTTGCCTCATCCTTCATAAGAGCCTCATAAATGTCAGTCTCAGCAATTATTAATGTGCAGGGCATCACACAATTTAATCCTCAATTGAACCCTGGGCTAGATGCAACTGAACAACAGTAAAATATATTGTGCTTCCTCAAATAAATTGTTAATGATCCATTTTACCAAATCAAATGTGTGCCTTTGTTTCATGTACCTTATCAATGGATCTGTAAGTCAGCAAACTAAGAACCTCGGTGGGCTCAGGGATGGTAAAGTAATGGAGCATGCCCCACCACCCTTTGAATAATCAGTAATATGCAATTTTATTTAAAGCCATGCTGCATAATTTCCATAGGAAAGTGCTTCCACAGTCCTTCCAGCTCTCATAATGTATCCAATGAAGTAGTCCGTTGTCTACAAAACCTCAAAGTACAACCCTAAGGCTTCTACAGCTACAATCCTGCTCCCTCCATGCTACAACCGCGGCTAGGACTTTATTAGTCCAAAAATGGAAAATACAAGAGTTACCAACTATTGAGGAGTGGCAGACGAAGATGATTGACTATGCTGAGTTAGCGAAGTTGACCTGTGGGATCCGAAACCAGGGAGAGGCAAAGTTCCAAAAGGAATGGAGTAAATTTGTGGACTATATGGAGAAGAACTGTAGAAGTTTAAAGACACTTGCAGGACTGAAATAAATCCTACGAATTGGTTTTAAATAGTAGGACTAAAAGAAACACTGAGATAGGAGTGGGAAAGAAAACCGAATGATGGGAGGGAGGGAAGTCAAAGCTCGGCAGAGCAAAACGAACTAAAATATAAAAGATAAAATGCAAAAATTTATGTTTTATGTTTGTTGTTGTTATTTGTTGTTTTTGTTTTTGTTTGGTGTTGTTAATTTGGAAATTTAATAAAAATTATCTTTAAAAAAATACAATCCTGCTCCCTCCGTATACAGAGACCTGGATGTAGTAAAATATTGTATTTGAAAGGCTTGCTTGAGTCTTTCTTGTTCCTTTGCTACCCAATAAAAGAGAGATCAAATGAATAAGATTTCCTGCATCAGGTGCCAGGTGGCAGGCTTGGTTTTAAGTTGTCACCAAAACGGAGCCAACATTAATGCCTGCCTAATTAGTACAATGCTGCAAAATAAAATTACAGTAATAAATAAAACAATAAAAATTAATAAATAGTAAGCCACTTTTTAAAATTCTTAAATTAAATTAAAATAGCTTGTTATGCCTTCTTAAAATCTCTCATTGACTCTCATGCACTATTCACCTCAGTGATGAAAGATAGATCGATAGTTACACATATATACATCCCAAAATTGGTGCTTCCTTTTCCTTTGCTTTTATGTCAAAAGGGCTACTCTCCTCTGTTGTTAAGACAATTTACCTCCAGTGCTATCTGAATCTGTGATTCAAGTAACACGTTATTGAATTAATGCAGCTCATGTATTTATTTATTAATACATACATACATACATACATACAAACATACATACATACATACTCTGTTCTTTATCCCCATGAAACTCTGGAAGTATGAGAATGGAATAAACAAGAAAAATTAAGATACACTATTTGTAATGTTCCCCTTTTGCCATCCCCATAAATTTCAAATATAATGTTTTCCCATTGTAACAGCCAACACATGGAAATCCATTTTCAAGAACAAAAAGAACAGAAGTCTTCACAGAAGATGGAAGGAACCCCTTCTAAGAGTCTGACAGAACGTACGTAGTTTGAAAACCTTTGCTCTGCCCCATTTTGTCACCAGAAGGTAGATGAGAGTCTTTTGCATCTCCTCAGAGTGTCCTCTTCCAGTCCCCATTAAGCCCTGGCTTCCTCCATTCTTCTGTCAGTTTAGAACCATAAAGCGGTAACGATATCTTTGAGGTCAACACAGTTGTTCGGTTTACTGCCATGAATGATAGCAGAAGCAGGAAGGTTAAGGGCATTTCTTTATTACTGCTATCATTGTTCTCGATATTCTTTCCCCTTTTTGTTATTTCAGTGAAACAACCCTGGTAATTCTTTCCCTAAATTTTGCACTGTGCTGTTATTGAGTTGGGCACAATGTAGTGCCAGCTCTTTTAATTAAGCAATTTTCAGAACTGAATCTTGGTGTCATTGTTATAATTTAGAAAAATAGGTTTATTCCTACAGCTGAATTACAAAAACGATTGTTTTGTGCATAACCTCCAGTGTGTTTATTAGTCCCAAGCCACACCCCAGGTGGGAGAAATGGTTAGGCCGGACACTCAAGTTTGCTCCACTTGAAAATAAGTAGGAAGATTATAAAAAGGTAAAGGGATCCCTGACCGTTAGGTCCAGTCGTGGACGACTCTGGGGTTGTGGCGCTCATCTCGGTTTACTGGCCAAGGGAGCTGGTGTACAGCTTCCGGGTCATGTGGCCAGCGTGACTAAGCCGCTTCTGGTGAAACCAGAGCAGCGCATGGAAACGCCATTTACCTTCCTGCCAGACCTATTTATCTACTTGCACTTTTTGGCATGCTTTCGAACTGCTAGGTTGGCAGGAGCTGGGACCGAGCAATGGGACCTTCTGATCGGCAAGTCCTATAGCTCTACCTGAAAAGTAATGAGATGGCATCTGGCCCTCCTTTTACAACTGCTCCAAACCGTAGGTCAGTGTTCTTCAACCTTGGCTTCCCGGATGTTGTTGGACTACAAGTGCCATAATCTCTGACCATTTGATAAGCTGGCTGGGAATCATAGGAACTGTAGTCCAACACCATCAAGGGTCCCAGGGTTGGTTTCATTTGTTAAGGCACATCCCTTTTTATACAGGCATACAGGCAAGTGACCCTTCCCCAAGTGAACGGTTCCCAGAGCAGATTACAAATGTCAAAAATAAATCAGCCCCTGCTGGATTGGCATGAAGGAGACAAAAAAGAAAACTCGGGGACTTTTTAAAGCTACCGAGTTCTTGTAATGAAGCTGGTCTTTCAGGGAAAGTGGTCCCAAATTGTTCAGGGCTTTATGTGTCAACAAGAAGACCTTGAGCATGGCCCGGCAGCTGATTGGTAGCTGGTGCAGTTTGCTCATCCAACAACCGGCCACAGCATTCTGTACCAACTGCAGCTTCCATTCCAATCCCAAAGGAAACCCCAAATAGATAGCATTACAGAAATACAAGTGTCAGGTTGCCAGCACATGAGTCATGGTGGCCAAGCATTTCCTGTCCAGGAAAGGGTGAAATGCATTGCATATGTTTTAGACTACAGCTTCCATCATGCTGGCTAGGACTGCTGGGAGCTATGGCCCACATATCCTGATGGCCCTAGACTGTGGTAGGCCGCAGAAGACCCTAAAACTGATACAGCCAGAAACTGAAACACTTGTGCAAATTTCCTCTGAAGCATTATACTTTCTTAGTCCCAAGTAAATATTGAACGCTGAGATTGAAGGCTCAGTGTTCCTATGCCAATCTATTGTTATGGCTATGTAAACACTAAATCTCGACGAGGTGTTGCGTTGAGTGCTTATTAGGGGACTGATGGAGCTGCACTCACTCTTGTTAATGGGTATGTTATTTTTCTTTTACGTTTCTTTGCCTCCTCCCGCTTTCCCACCGCTTGCATTTCAAGCATTAGGTCCTGCTTCCCTCTTGCCATTTCACAGTGAGATCAAGATGTTGTACGGAATAAAGGAAAAGGGAATGATGCTGAACTAAAAATGTAGATTTAGCTAGAGTGTATAGTAGCAAAGTAAGGTCATGGGGTTGGTGGGGATTGGGGATGTCAAACTGTGGCCAATGGTCACAGCTGCCGTTTGTGCCCATGGTACAAGAGGACAATGGAATGACTCAATAAATCAGGGGAAATTCAGGATCTATCACGGAGCAGCGAGATCTAGTCATGTGGGACTTGAGAGTTGCCGGGCCCCTGAAGCTGAATTAGTGCCTACAATGGCTCTCCCCGTGGTGCAGTTCCTTTGCACTGCCAGAGAATGATAGCTTCCCTCTGAGCGCAAAGCCAGAGACCAGACATTGTGGGAAAGAGAGATAAGAGAAGGGCCAAGCCCCACTGCCTAGAAGCAGGAGTGTGAAATAAATGGGAAATGCAGGAAAGGGAGTGACTGTCGGAAGAATAATATCATATGGTGCTGGCAGTCAAGTCTAGGATCCCATTATCAGCAAGCAGAATCCCACAGCGCTGTGCCCTGCATCTGTGCACTTACAATCGGAGGTGTCACCCCAATCCCCAAGCTTGCAGCTGTCCTCAGCACCTGTGCAGCATTTATGATAATGGATCCTAATCTCCCATTGTAATATGAAATATTATTGATAATGAATATGCATATGCACGATATCCCGATCGCCCACATAGCCTTTGTTCTCCTAGAGGCTCTTTGCAGGTTTACGGCATAGCTGCTACTCTTACACCAAGCGAGAGAAAGATCAAGTATTATATACGTGGAGATGGATCTAGGGGAAAACAAATCATGTTAATGAAGTCAGAGCGAATTCTGAAAAGTGATTAATGATCTCTGAGACTCAAAGCATGACACAGGGTCACCATCTTGCCCGCCAGTAACTTGTACGGCGCCAGTGAAAGGTCTCAGCAAATAACTCTCCCAAAATCCACAGGCCGTTGGCTCTTCCTGCTCAGTTCCTGCTTGCCCTGCACCAGCTTCTTCTGCAATGAACACCCCCTTAAACATGCCACATTTCATTGCATGCCAGGTTTTGATGCCCACCACCACCGCATCTCTTCTGAAGGAAGGAGAGTTGCAAAGAGCTTCTTTCTGTGAGTCAGTGTGGCAGCAGCTTATGGAGATGCCTTTCCCACCACCGTGGCGGAGTGGCATGCCCATACCATTTGTGGGCCCCAGACCTTTAGATGTGGCAACCATGCCCGCAAAGCCAGCATTTTGCAACTGAAACTCACAGTACTTTCTCAAAATTCCAGATGTGCCCTCTGGCCCCAAAAGGTTGGTCATGCCTGGTCTACACTCTGCATGGTATTTTGGTTTTCCAGTTAGCTACTAATAGTCAAGTGACCAACTGGATTCTCACAGTTGTGTGCCACCACATGTTATCTCCAGATGGGTTGGTTTCATTGGTGTATGTTTAGAACCTTCTGGTCCAGAAGCTTTCAGTCATTCAAGGATACAACTGGCCTGGCTGGATGCATGCAAGCAAAGCCAGACCAAGAGTTATGAATGTAGGAAGCCGCCTTACGCTAAGCCAGACTGTTGATCCATATAGCTTAGTAATAGCTTAGTACTGTTTACAAAACTAACAGTGGCTCTTCAGGGTTCTGGACAGCAGTCGTTCACGGCTCTGCTTGAAGATGCCGGACATTGAACATGGGACATCAGCACGCAAGCAGATGCTATGGCCCTAGGCAAAAGAGACCAGAGTCAGAAGAAACTTAGGTTGCACTGAGAGAGGAGTGCCTCAAGAGGTTAGGAGGTGGCCTCCCCATCAGCTCCAGGAGGTTAGAGAACAGGTGGGGGAACAAGAGGAGCAGCATACAGCAGGGCTGGGGAACTTGTGGCCTTCTGGATGTCGTTGGACTTCAGCTCCCAGGAAATAATCAGGGATGCTCAGAATTGAAGCCACATCTGGAGGGCCACATGTTTCCTAACCTTGTCCTATAGGATCTTCCCTGAAGGGACTCAGCAGTACCACAACAGTATGTGTAAGGGGGCTTAGCAGGGGACAACGATGAGGTGATTCCTTCCACCCTCCCATAGTTGGGGAGTTGATCCAACATCTCCCAGAGCTGTGGTAGTCAGCCTGATGTATTTGGATTGCAACCTTCATAATTCTTGACCACAGGCCATGCTGGCTGGGGCTGATGAGAGATGGGGTCCAACAACATCAGAAGGAGGCCCCACTTTTGTTACTCCTGACATAAAGGATCTTGGTTAGAGCTACACCGACTGATTCTGCATCCTCTAATGGCCAGCACAAAGCAAAATAAAATTTCTTCCATGTCCATCAGCAAAGTGTTCATAACTGGAAACCCAGGCCAGGCTTTCAAGTCTTATCTTCATAATAATGTAAGTTCTAAGAATTTAGGTTCTAAAAATTCTAGAAAGTTATAGAACTCTAGGAATGAAGGCAGGAAGCTGCCTCCATACCAAGGCAGACCATTGGTGCATTGTCTAAACTTACTGGCAGTGGCTCTCTAGGATTTTGGGCAGGGGGCATTCCCAGCTCTACCTTATGCATCAAAGTTTCTAGTCCTCTCCACAAGTACAGCCTATTTGTCCCTTCCTGTTCCTTCTCTAATATACTTAACTGGTCACCACTACAAACAGGCTATTATACTAAATTAGCAAAACATCCCAACACAGAAACAACACACTTTGTGTTTCCCCTTGCATAGCCTGAGTCTATTTAGCATGCAGCAAACTTAATTTAAGGCTACTGGTCACATATCATTAGTTTACCAATATAAAAATGTTTGCAGGCTGACAGATTATAATGGAAAGCACAAGAAAATACTGAAGATGGTGCATCTATTTGTCTTAGGTAAAACTGCAAGTTTCCAATCCAGCTCCATTAATGTCTTTCTGAACAAAGCGAAGCTTGAGAAATGTATGGAACATTTTCTGCTGCGCAGTAAAATGCTCTCTCTCTCTCTCTCTCTCTCTCTCTCTCTCTCTCTCTCTCTCTCTCTCTCTCTCTCTCTCTCTCTCTCTCTCTCTCTGCTCTTGTTTAATTCCATTCAGGGTTATTTACAATAAAGCAACTTTCATTTGTCCATAAATCCTTACCTGGTACATTCTTTTCCCAAATTGCTTTATTAATCCTTGGTTATTATTAATTAGAATTGGGGACAAACTGCACAATCATTTCCTTAACTCTGGCCGACAGCTGGACTTTAATAGACTACAAAACAGGAGGCTAGTTAGTGGAATTTATTTTCCTCTTGCATTAAGTGTGTCATGTGATGGCGTCAGCCAGGAAAAGGAGAATATTTCCGAGTGTCATTTTTAACTGTGGATGCCATGCTTTATTGTAACTCTAATGAATTAGGGCCTATGCCTGGTGCTTAAATAACACAGACAGTCAAAACAGCTTTGCGTTGGCAATTGCTCAGTTTTTTGCTCTCCATATCCCACTTGGTAGCTATTAGTTTACAGGTCTGCTGCAGACTAAATTGGGGCCTCTTCTCTGATGTATGTTGTGGCAGCCACAGCCTCGACCACGTGTGACACAAATCAAACCATTTCTCTGCAGTAGATATCGATCGGGCAGTGTGTTGGCACTTAACACTGCAAGATCTTGGGTAATTGCTTAGTCCAGGGAGAACCCTGTCTTTCCCTTGACTGGTGCAATATCTTTGGTGCAGTTAATAACTATGTCCTGTCCGCTTCATTTTATTCACCAATCCGCCAAGCTTGATTAACGGTTATGCTAAGCATGCTATAGAATGGCCCCCTGACCAAACTGGGGGAATTTGCTATCATGTTATTGTCTGAGACTGTGGAGAGTTCGCCCATTCTGTTTCTTGGCTCAAAGTTCCTATGGAATTTCCTGCAGCCCTGAATGCTTTGCCACGGCAGCTGCAGCTATATTCCCCAAGTCTGAGGTCTTTTAAAAATACTTGCAGGGTGCCCAACAAGAAAGAGGCACACAAAGTTTGCTGTTATACTGACACAAAGCATGGTCTAGTGCAGTGGTTCCCAACAGGTGGTCCGGGGACCCCCAGGGGTCCGCGAGCTATGCCAGAGGGGTCCGCAAGATGCTATTAGAATAAAAAAATATATTAAATATATTTCATATGATAACAGATTTTTTGTTTTGGCCGCTTCCTGCATGAGCAGAGTCTAGCGCAAAACTAGAATTAGATAGAGGCAGTAGTTCTGCTGTATGCCGTTAGGTGGCACTTTACAAACACTACTGTTTTGCAAAGAGGCAGCGCGCGCATTCTAAACGCTCACCTCCCCAAGATGCTTTGCGCGCGTCGGCTTCATTTGTGCGCTACTGCGCAGGTACCCTGTCTTCTCCGTTCCTCTCTCTCCTCCCTGGTGCGCGCTGCCTCTTTGCAAAACAGTAGTGTTTGTAAACAAAGCGTTGTTTTTCGCGGAAGCTACAGTTCACGTAGTTAAAAATGGACCGTTGGTTAAATAGTGGTTCGTTAAAACGACAAAGGCCTGCAGATGAAGAGGAAGATAATGCATTTGATGTTCAAGCAAGTAAGTCAATTGATGGGGGTCCTTGTCACAATAGCGGCTCGATGAGGGGTCCTCGAGAAAATTTTGTTGGGAACCCCTGGTCTAGTGGACAGAACATATCCTATAAGGTTTCATGTATTAAGGAGTCGTGTAGCCTTTTAGTATGGCTACCTTCACAACATACATAGGAGCCAACTCCTAGGGGCTGACAGGTCTTTGACCCCTCCCCCCTTAAAATATTTGAAGAGGCCACCCCCCAAAAAGTTGATGGGCATTGCCATTCAAATGGCATCTGTGCACCACGTCATGTGATCAATTATGCGAGGCGGGGCTTATCTGGGGCCCCCATTATTTTATTCAAATTGGTACCCCTGACACCATACATTTAAAGCACTTTGTACCAGAGTTCGCTGTGAAGAGGGATTGATTGTTTAACCACCCTGGAAACTGTGGTTCTGGGAGAGGGGCGTATGGGACTCTTAGCAACTCTCTGGTTTAAAGTGGTATCATAGTGCTTTAAATGGATGTGCGAATGTGGCCTATGTTAGCTTTTACACATTCAGTGAGCGACTGTAATAAGGGATGGAATCACGTAGCACATTATACAAACATTTGCTGGATGTCTGTGTTAGGATCTCTTACTCACAAGTAGGACCCTGGCAGAGACACATGCCCGACTGGCGTGTTCCCTCCCTCCTGGTTGATTGTTGGGGAGCTTCAAAAGCTTTCTCCAGCCCAAACATCACAGTGACTGATGCCAACTGACATCAGCACACTTACGGATCCTCAGAGTTTGCGCAGTTGCGTAACAGACCTCAGCAACTCAGCATTTGGCTAATCTACGTTTATTTACATATAAACACACATGGAGCACTGCAACATGGCTCCCTCTCTCTCTAGCATCAGACAGCAAAAAGAGAGAACAAAGGACAATACTTCAGGAAACACAGGAACACAAACATCCTGTTTCCGTCACATCCGACTCTGTGGAATGAAAACATACACCCTCATGTGATAGACAACAATCCCATGACAGGTAAGGCTAGGCAGCATGATCCCACTACCTGTTGGGGCATGTAACTCATGTGCGAGCTTATATTTGGGGCTGTTCTCATATTGGGGTGTGTTGGAGGGTGATAACAAGAGAGGACCTTTTAAATTGTGGCTTCCATCTGTGGAATGCTCTCCACCTGGTGCCTTCACTGACATCTTTTCCATGCCAAGTTAAGACTTAGCATTATCCCAAAGCCTTTGACGCACTGAGCTGATTTTGTTATACTGTTAGTGTCAGTAGTGGTTGGTGGGTCGGTGCAGGCATGGCAGTGTTATTCACCTGCCCCCCAAATGCCGAACATCACTGCCGGTTCCTGAGATGGAGAGGGGTGAGGAGCAAGGGAGAGGGTGGGTGCAGTGTTGGAGACAACCCAGCGATTGCTACAGATTAGTGTGGTGCCAAAGTTTCCTATGGCTGATTTTTTTTGGGAGGGGGGCTGGTTTTTGTTGTTGTTATTGTTGTATGGACACGTTAGTGCTTTATATACTGTATATATATATATTTCTTTTTTAATATATTTCTTTTTTAATATTGTATTTGTTCTAGTGTTTTTAGGTAGCAAGCAACTAATAAGTTTAATAAACAGCAGTGTTCTGGAAGGGGCTAGTGTTATGGTTGATTTAAAGCTCTGGTACATACTATACTGCAAAGTGCTGAGGATCGTAGCTTGTGGTAAACATGCCCAGTGTTTGCCTCTTTGAAACTGGCCAACCATTCCCCCCCCCCCAAAAAAAGGTTACTGAGAGGATTAAATGGATAACGATAAAAAGGACCTGAGGATGAAAAATGCTCTGTTTTATGAAATTATAATAAAATCAAACGGTGCAAGTGGTTCATATAAATCTCTTTTTTAATAAGAAGAATTCAGTAGAAGATTTTGCTATCTGGGAATGACTCCAGAACATTCAACCAATTATGAAATAAGTTTTTTTTTTTTAAAGGGGTATGTGTGTACTGTATTCTTATGTGATTAAATTAGCTTCCAGCTGTATAAGGAAAAATACTCTTTTCTCCTTACATACAGTATTATACTACATATTGTAAAGCACTTAAATTCACTTCCCCAAATTATTAAATATATACGGTCTCACTTGAAATTTGCTGTTGTTAAAAGAAAGGACGAAGCAAAGAAGTTGAAGGTTACATTTTGTGCCATCAAAAAGAAACGAAAAGATCTTTTCAATTATAAGTAGGGAATTCTATGAAACAGCTGCAACACTTTTCTGAATTCTTTGTTTTTGCCTGTTTTCCCTTCATGCCTTGAGCAACCAAAAGGATTAATTCTGGGTAGTTATTTAAATATAGTTTCTTGCTAAAAATTCTCTGCCAAGATCAGAGAAAAAGGATTAGGATTAAGTTCCTCTAATCAGAATGGTTTTTTCACCCCTTTATGGTGACTCTTTCACTTCAAGGAATAGTGTTAACTCCCTCGGATCTGCAGAAATGAATTATATCAGTGGTTTGTCATGAAAACAAAACTGAGTTAATAATATTAACAAAGTCAGAGATGGTTTGGGGTAGTGGCTAGGTGAGTGAGCTATGAATCGGGAAGTCCCAGGTTCAAATTTCACCCCTCCAATGATATCACTTGATTTCTTTAAGCAAGCTATTCTATCTCAGTCCCTTCATCTGCAGTCTGGAAGACGTGTTGTAAAGTTACCAGTAGATAATGCATGTGAAGCATTTTGATCACTTGAAAGCACCATTCAAATATTATTTAATAGTATTACTACCTGTGTAGCCCATGTTTACTCAGAAGGAAGTTCTGTTTTGCTCCCTAATAAATGTATATTGTATCACACCCTTAAAGTGCAAAGTGCTTTAACTTATTCACCACCACCACCACCACCACACCTTTGTGGCAGGTCACTCGTATTTCCATTTTACAGATTGAAAACTGAGGCACAGAAAGGCAAGTTTGCCCAAGGCTACCAAATTTTCTAGGGGCGCAGGTGGCGCTGTGGGTTAAACCACTGAGTCTAGGGCTTGCCATTCAGAAGGTCAATGGTTCGAATCCCTGCGACGGGGTGAGCTCCCGTTGCTCGGTCCCAACTCCTGCCACCCTAGCAGTTCAAAAGCACGTCAAAGTGCTAGTAGATAAATAGGTACCGCTACAGTGGGAAGGTAAGCGGTGTTTCCGTGTGCTGCTCTGGTTCGCCAGAAGCGGCTTTGTCATGCTGACCACATGACCTGGAAGCTGTATACCGGCTCCCTCAACCAATAACACGAGATGAGCGCCGCAACCCCAGAATCGGTCACGACTGGACCTAATGGTCAGGGGTCCCTTTACCTTTACCTTACCAAGTTTTCTATCCATGGCAGAACGGGAATTTGAGTTTATCGTCTTGGTGACTCTCAACACTCCATCATCTTGTGCATCTAACAAACCAATCCAGAGGAGGTAGCAGAGGGGGAGATTGTTTTGCTAAATAAGTTTAAATAAGTTCGACCTGGTTACCTGGCAATTTAGGAGAAATAGAAACTGAACCACATTGTACTCTCCTTCTAAAAGGTTGGAAGAGGGAGTGAAAGTGCTGTTTCTAAGTAAGAAAGGAAGGTACAAAAATCATTTGAGATATGCACATTCCCCAAGGCCTGTTGGAGATTATATATTGACCGGGAACTGTGTCCAATTCTCTCTTCAAGTACAGACTATGCACACATTTTCCACAAAGCCTAATGAATGTACATTGTGGCCAGTAATGATACACATTAACAATTCAACTGACTTTCCCCCTAATACTGACTGACCCACACTTATGGTTAACTACTCAAAATGTAAAACTAGTTTTCCCCCAAACCAGTAGCGTAGGAAGATGGGGGCGGTGAGGGCGCACCCCGCCCCGGGCAGCGCGACCCACTCTGAGCAGGCTGCCCCCACAGGCAGCGCACCACGCCCCCAGAACGCACGCCACTGCCCCAAACTGTTTTAACTTGTTGCCTTACTAACACTTTAAGTAAAAGCATAACTTGTTTAGGGGAAAATCTGGTCCAAGGCCCTGTTATTCACCCCATGCCACCCTACTCCACCTAGTGTGGGAAATATGCTAGGCCAATTAAATATGAAAAGGTTAAAGGGCTGTTTAGTGGAGACATTCCGAGGGCAAGATACCTACAAGGGGGTAGCAGTGAGAGTAGGAAGAAAAATGGATTGCTTTTTTGACCTCCCTTACTTTTCATGATGTAGGCTATAGCCTGTGAAATCCCATACATGGTATGCCCCCCCCCACCCCCGGTTATATATGTACCATCAGATGAAAATATCTTCAAGTAAAATAACCTTACATTGTCATTGCTAGTCATACTTTATTAACAAGCAAAGCGTAGCTGCTTTCCCACTGCACTTTCGAACCCACATTCTCAAATGCAACACGCAGAATAAAGTACTTTCTGTTTATAACCCACCTCTCTTTTCAGAGAGCTGTTCACACTACATGCCAAGAGATATGACTGCTCAGTACACCCCTGAACCCGTGACCAGTGGTGTGTTCTAGTGTAACTTTTACAGACGCCGCCTGTCAGAAAAGATGCAAGATTCACTGATCCAGCAAACTCCTCTCCGTATGCTGAATATACACGCACCGCCACCACCAGCCCCGGCCAAGTGACAGGATTGCTCACAAAGCCAAGAGCAAATTTCTTGTACTCCTACCACTTGTTTCCAGCGAATAAATTGATATGTTTAGATGCACCCCCAGTTCAGAAGCAAGCGAAGCCTTTTATCAAGTATATTTTTTTTGAAGAGGCGTTTCAAAGGATCTTGCACTTCTGCCTTTCTGCTGACTTGGAAGAGCCTTTACCTTATGAGCCAAAGGGTTTAATTTTTGTTTACTAACCATGCCAACTAAGTTTTTGCACAATTTTAAAAACTGACCATGCCACAAACTTGACATGTTACTGTCCTGATGCAATCATTTTTTTAAAAGGCGAATCAAAACACAGAAGAAGAAGAAGAATTTGGATTTGATATCCTGCTTTATCACTACCCAAAGGAGTCTCAAAGCGGCTAACAATCTCCTTTCCCTTCCTCCCCCACAACAAACACTCTGTGAGGTGAGTGGGGCTGAGAGACTTCAGAGAAGTGTGACTAGCCCAAGGTCACCCAGCAGCTGCATGTGGAGGAGCGGAGACGCGAACCCGGTTCCCCAGATTACAAGTCTACCGCTCTTAACCACTACACCACACTGTCAGCTAGACTGGGTGACTGGGAGCGGCCATTGGGACCATACCACTGGTCCTAAAGAATCAACATTGGCTCCCAGTACATTTCCGAGTACAATTCCAAGCGTGGGTGTTGAACTTTAAAGCCCTAAAACGCTCTGGCCCTTTACACCTAAATGAGTGTCTTCACTCCCTTCATTTGGCCCAGATACTGAGATCCAGCTCCAAGGGCCTTCTGGCGGTTCCCTCACTGCGAGAAGTGAAGTGACAGAGAACCAGGCAGAGGGGCTTCTCGGTAGTGGCACCCGCCCTGTGGAATGCCCTCCGATCAGATGTCAAGGAGATAAAGAACTACACAAAGATACCTGAAGGCAGACCTGCATCGGGAAGTTTTAAGTGTTTGATATTTCATTATATTTTTATATGTGCTGGAAGCTGCTCAGAGTAGCTGGGGCAACTCAGCCAGATGGGCAGGGTAAAAATAATAACATTATTATTATTATTATTATTATTATTATTATTATTATTAATAAAATGCACACATCTAGGAATGTTGTGATGCAGTTCTCCAAGCAAATAATGTATGCACCCATGTGTGTGGTAGAGGAACTTGTGCGTAAAATTGCACATATTAGTGAAAATGACAGCATACTACATCCTTTTGACTCACATACCTCATCGGCCAAGTTTGACAGCTTGGCAGGTTACCTGATGCCACAACGGCATTGTTTTTGCATGTGTGATTTGAAATCAAACCGGGCAGGCAAAGGCATAGCCCTATGCAAGCCTCAAATACCAGCTGATCATTCTGGATTGCAAAGTGCCACACACAGGTTTCCCAAGCTTCCCTAATCTGTAGCTTGCTTCACATTTTTGTTATCTATATAAATGTGTATCCAGGGAAAACTAGGATTGGTTGCCTTGAGAAGGCAACATTTTCTGCTGAACTCGCCCTAAAATTACATCTGTAACATGTTCCCTGCCGAGAGCATTGAACACTGATGTGAAATAATTGTAATACAATAGAACTGTATCCTAACAATCCATGTTTGGCAAAGCGTATAAAAAACGAGAAGGGGGGGGAGTGAGAGGCTAATACAGAAACATAATTTATATTAAACTGTTTGTGACCAGTGGTGGTCTCTTGTAATTGGAAATTTACATCCTCTTATTTCATGCAGGTTCTCTCTCCCCCCCAACCCCCCCACTCTCCTCCTTATGGGGCGGGGGAACCTTGATTTTGAGAAGGAAAAAGAAATAATGACAGAAAAAGAGAATTTTTATTTGTTCTTTGGTGTGAATTGGTGCAGGCATTATGATGAAGTTAAAACACAGAGGTTAATTGAAAAATGAGATAAACAAAGCCCTTGAAGGTCTTCGAATAATTTTGCCTGGCAGCGTTGACAAGCCTACCGCCACCAGGCACTAAAACCTACTCCGAACCGCTGCAGATTAGGGGGGGAAAATAGAAGGGGAAAAAAAACCCCTAAAGTTAATTGTCTTTCTGTTCCTTCCACCTCATTTCAGCCCAATTATAACTTGGGAAAGTCATTCTGTCTAATTTGCATTAATGCACCTCCATGGAAAAATAGCTTAGACAGTGAATTTGATCTTTTTGTAGTCTGTTATGGACACATTTAGAATAAAGAGTAACCCAGCAGAGCATATTCTACTGGAAAGGAGGGGTGGGGTGGGTGGGGGACTTGTGGATAAGGATCTCTGCCATTCTTGTTGTGATACCAAAGAAATGTCTGTGATTTTAATGTTAGACAAGAATATTTCTTTCCCCCCAGGGATGGAAGATGTAGAAAAGCTCACTGGAGTACATTGCTCTGTCAAGTCTTGCTTGGTAGAAGCCAGGCAAACTGCTCCCTGTGTGTGGACTATGACAGTCGGAGAGCTTTCATCGAATGCAATATTTCTTCCCTGTTATATTGCTGATACACATGCTCCAAGCGTATGATTTGCCTTCTAGTTGAGTAAGTTAATTCAAAATGAAATTGGGGAAAAAGCACAGAAAACTCTCTTGTACCCCCACTTAGGCTTGAATAAAGATGATTTAGGACCCAGCTACATGTTATATGCTACATGCAGCTGTGTCTCTTCTAAATAAACACAGCCTTTGTCGTTAAATAAATAAGTACATTCGGATGGATCCAGATAAAGGGTGAGATCCAACCCAGTGAGGGTGGGAGTGTTTGTCCTCTTGTGCCCCCTACAGCCCCCTCCGCACCCTCAATATCTGTTCTGGAGTGTTGCAGGACCCTCTGAGAAGATTTTAGGGATGCACACAAGGAGAAAACAAACAGGAAGTCCTGTTTCTTGTGCTTTCCATTGCACAAAACAGTTGGACATCCTTGGATGTCACCCTAAGTTAATTGCCATTAGATCCGGCAGTGGGCAAATGCCAATCTTCGTTTCTCATTCCCCCCCCAGCTTTAAATTAATGCCCCCACATTTTTCACATCATTTTGCATTTTAAAAAAATCATCCTCATGAAAATTCACCAACATTTTAGTGATAAATTATCCCAGTACATACATTTTTGCCTAACGTATAAACCTTTGCAAAATGGTTTGCCATAATAAAATGCGCTGTGTTATTTTCACAAATATACGCATTTTAACACACACTTTATCCATGTATATGGATTTTCGTAGACATTACATGTCTTTTGCATTGCAAAATCTGGAGAATGCTGAGTTCCAAAGGATGGCTGTGTTTTGGTTCATGTATTATGAATTTTGTAGCTTTGCCCTTAAACCGAGAATTGAATTTCTCTTCCATCCCTATGTAGATCCCATGAAAATTAATGTGAAAGGGAGTCATGATTAAGAGAAGCCCCATAGCTTTGAACGGAACTAAGCGCAGTCAACTTAGTTTGGATCCAACCTCTTGGTGGGAGCTGAATTTCTGTTTCCTCAAGCTGATTGCATGAAGTTCTTCTATGCACAAATTTTGAGCTTCAAACTAATTTCAGCAACACTTTAAGTTTGATTTGAATATCTGTCATATTATTGGTCTTCTCGTCTTAATGCCGCACATAAAAGAAATATGTGGTCGCTTTGCTGCAATATTTATTAAAGTCTTAATTAAAATGTTCAGAGGGTTCAGCTGTCATCGAAACATTATGCACCTCATTTCCTAGTGATCTGGTGGAGAAAACAGTGTGAAATTCTCTCAATTGCCAAGTTCAGGTTCACTCTTGTCAGTGTAATTTAAATTAATATCCAGGGTTATTCATGTAGGTTTTTATGTTCATTGTATTGTGTTTACAGATCCTTTCTGCTTTGCTACCTGAGTGTATTTATATGTCACCTTTTCACAGTGAGCTGGACCCAAAGAAACTTATAACAAACAATAACCTATCATCAAAATATAGAACTATGGGGTAGGGATGGGGTGAGAAACCAGTTTACAAAGCATATCGTTAAATTCAAACAAGACAAAAGCTACAATTCAGCAGCCAATTTGAAATAAATTTAACATAAATAACCTAGACTTAAATACATAGGTACAATGTAAAATGGCACAATACTGCTTCAAATCTTTGTGTGCCTCTTCCATAAGTGGCCCAGAGGGCGGCAACATGAGCATGGGCCTTTTTTGTGGTGGCTCCCTGCTTGTGGAATGCTCTCCCCAGGGAAGCTCACCTGGCTCCTTCATTACATATCTTTAGGCACCAGGCAAAACCATTCCTCTTCTCCCAGGCCTTTGGCTATTATTATTATTATTATTATTATTATTATTATTATTATTATTATTAATACCGTGCCCATCTGGCTGGGTTTCCCCAGCCACTCTGGGCGGCTTCCAACAGAAAAATGAAATAAAATAATCTATTAAACATTAAAAGCCTCCCTAAACAGGGCTGCCTTCAGATGTCTTCTAAAAATCTGGTAGTTGTTTTTCTCTTTGAGATCTGATGGGAGGGCATTCCTAAGGGCGGGCGCTACTACCGAGAAGGCCCTCTGCCTGGTTCCCTGCATCTTGGCTTCTCATAGCGGGGGAACTGCCAGAAGGCCCTCGGTGCTGGACCTCAGTGTCCGGGCAGAACGATAGGAGTGGAGACGCTCCTTCAGGTATACTGGACCGAGGCCATTTAGAGCTTTAAAGGTCAGCACCAACACTTTGAACTGTGATTGGAAACATACTGGGAGCCAATGTAGATCTTTCAAGACCGGTGTTATGTGGTCTTGGCGGCCGCTCCCTGTCACCAGTCTAGCTGCCGCATTCTGGATTAGTTGTAGTTTCCAGGTCACCTTCAAAGGTAGCCCCACGTAGAGCCCATTGCAGTAGTCCAAGCAGGAGATAACTAGAGAATGCACCACTCTGGCGAGACAGTCTGCAGGCAGGTAGGGTCTCAGCCTGCGTACCAGATGGAGCTGATAGACAGCTGCCCTGGACACAGAATTGACCTGCACCTCCATGGACAGCTGTGAGTCCAAAATGACTCCCAGGCTGCGCACCTGGTCCTTCAGGGGCACAGTTACCCCATTCAGGACCAGGGAGTCCTCCACACCTGCCCGCCTCCTGTCCCCCACGAACAGTACTTCTGTCTTGTCAGGATTCAACCTCAATCTGTTAGCTGCCATCCATCCTCCATCCGCCTCCAGGCACTCACACAGGACCTTCACTGCCTTCACTGGTTCTGATTTGAAAGAGAGGTAGAGCTGGGTATCATCCGCATATTAAACAATCTATGACCTTTTAAACTGTGTGTGGATTATTATTTTTTACTGCTTTTGTTTGTTTTTATGGTAGGCATTTTTGTGTTTTTATATTGTAAACCACCCTGTTAACTTTGGGTGTAGGATGGTATAGAACTAAAACAAACAAACAAAATAATTAAATGTGCAGTGCAGGTGGGGGGTGGGGCAAGAGAATGGGGTTGGATTCACAGCAGCAGATGTTTTGACAGATGATCATGAACACTAAAAGAATGGGGCCTAAAAATCCTCACAAAACAAGAGCTGTTGTTGTAAGTAATATTTGACTTTCTGTTAATCTGTTTAGTTACAATGCTTACAAAGACAGAAAAGGGTTAACAATAGAGATTGCCTCTCCTTGATTCATATTTCAAAATATTTAAAATGAAGCCCATTCTTGTTTAAAACCATTACATCTCCCCCCCCTTGCTTTACCTGTAAGAGCCAAGAGATCTTGCTTAATGTTGCAAAGTCTCACAATTTAATGTACCATTCTCACAGAGCGAGAATAAAGTATCCTTGCTGCTCCAACTGTATAAAATAATAATGTTTCTTTATCCTTTGGAGCTACAGCTTTCAAATAATTTGATAAATAATTTAAATAAATAATATAAATAAATGTATCTAAAGATACAGGCCCCAAACCATCTGGATTTTCCCTAAGATCACCTACAAGTAGTCTCTTGCCATGGAAGAAGTCCACCGGAAATGCAAAAAGCCAGCCCTGTTCATTTATAACTTGTATAGGTCTGAAATAATCTAACAGGGTTTAAGTACCAACTTGTCAATATGCTTTTATGCACTATCCATTAAGATTAGTGGTGCCATATAAGTATCAATATGTGACCAAATATAGGGTTGCCATATTTCAAAAAGTGAAAAACCAGACAAAAAAGTTGTTGAGCTTTGAGCTATTTTTAATGAAATTTGCCACTTCTGAAATGGGCTGCCATACATCCGGATTTTCCCAGACCTTTCAGCGATTTCTGCAAGAAAACAAAAACAAATCCCAAATTCCCAGCCTAAATATCCCTTTCAAGTGGAATGCCTCTGTCTGAGGTTAGCTTCAGAGGATTTTAGTTTTGCTTGTCTTGCCCAATATGAGATTATCAGTTAGGATAGTGCAGAAACGATATATGGCTACTTTAGCATAAATGGCTTGCCTTAGCAATTCGTTTCTTTAAAGGAGGAGTAAAAGAGGGGAGGAGAAAGAGGAGGGGGGGGGGGAAGAAAGCAAATTGAAATGAGGAACTAATATTCTAAAGATGAGAGAAAAGCAGCATTAATAGCAATCAGGAGCAATTAGTGACTAAAAATATATTCTATTATGCCAAAGCCTGTTTCTGGAGCTGAAACTGATTCAGAAAAATGCAGTATTTCACTCGCTGTTTGGCATCACGTGGCCGTGAGGGAACAGCAATTTCCAGATGGAGACACAGGTGTAATCTTGGACTAAAAAATCCTTAAAGATGAGATCATTTGATATGCTGAGAAATATATATTTAACCAAGGGCCACTGGAATCTGCATCTCTTCAACTGCTTCTCCTTCATTTGCCTTTAGCTGTACATCAACACCATTATTGCTGTTACATTAATGTTAGTACCACTACAGTAAGAGTTCTTCCCTCCAACACATCAGCACTTGGTGCCTGAGGTGGTGTTGCCTTACCTGCCCTAATAGTAGAGCTGGCCCTGTGCGATAGATTTTTGACCAGATCTCCCTGATGTACTTTTCTTCACTGTAAAAAGAAGCCGCTGTTAATTTAAGGGGCGGGTGTGGGTAATTGGTGGAGAGAGGCTTGCATTATTTCCCACATAACTGTTTCTGGTATCAGTATCCTCCCCCCTCAGGTGCCATTAGCCCTGCAGTGGGGAAAGGCAGGCAACAACATGGCTATCTACCTCTTTTTCCCGCCCTTGTCCCTACTGTGCTAATAACAGCGTTAAGAGGACTGTTTATACCAGGAGTCAGCAAACTTTTTCAGCAGGGGTCCACTGTCCCTCAGACCTTGTGGGGGGCTGGACTATATTTTGGGAAAAAAATATGAACGAATTCCTATGCCCCACAAATAACACAGAGATGCATTTTAAATAAAAGGACCACATTCTACTCATGTAAAAACACCAGGCAGGCCCCACAAATAATCCAGAGATGCATTTTAAATAAAAGGACACATTCTATTCATGTAAAAACATGCGGATTCCTGAACTGTCTGCGGGTCGGATTTAGAAGGAGATTGGGCCGCATCCAGCCCCCGGGCCTTAGTTTGGGGACCCCTGGTTTATACAGTGGTACCTCAGTTCAAGAACAGTTTAAGAACCATTCATTTAACAAACTCCGCAAAACCGGAAATAGTGTCCCGGTTTGAGAACTTTACCTCGGTCTAAGAACGGAATCTGAACTGTGGAAGGGCACCGGCATTGGGAGACCTCAGTAGGGAAACCGCACCTCAGTTTAAGAATGGTTTCGGTTTAAGAACGGACTTCTGGAACGGATTAAGTTCGTAAACCGAGCTACCACTGTACTGGGACACCAGCACGAGGTGGGAAGTGTTAGCCTGTTCCCCATATGCTATTGCCTTAGCCAAATTTGAAGTCCATCTTGGATGCTCTGAATTAAAGATAAAAGATCCTGAGATCTAAGATAATTTGCAGAGAGGTTTAACAACCCATCCCTCTTCACAGGGAATTCTGGGAATTGCAGCTCCATGAGGGGAATAAGAGTCTCCTCATAACTCTCCACACATCCTTATCAAACTACAGCACCAATAATTATTTGGTGGGGAAGCTATAGCTATTGAAATGGCATCATTGTGCTTTAAATGTAAATGTGGCCAAAATCTAAACAGAAAACCCAAGATTCTTCACACTCTGTGGCACTGATATCACATGGCAGTATAATAATCTTTCTTTGGGGGCACTCACAGATGGACCGAGAAATTTTGCGGCCAGGAGTTCAGAGTAGCAATGCCTCTCCCCACAACCTAAACAATGTTGCATTGCATTCCCTCCAACATTTCTCCGATGAAAATTGGGATGTCCCATATAATAATAATAATAATAATAATAATAATAATAATAATAATAATAAATACCCACCCATCTGACTGGGTTGCCCCAACCACTCAGGGCAGCTTCCAACATACATAAAAACATAATAAAACATTAAGCATAAAAAACTTCCCTACACTGCCTTCAGGTGTCTATCTCCTTGGTTCAGGGTTCGCATAACTCCATACTCTCCAACATTCTTCTGATGAAAATAGGGATGTCCTGAGGAAAAACGGGACATTCTGGGATCAAATCAGAAACTGGGATGGCTTCTGTAAATCCAGGACTGTCCCTGGAAAATAGGGACACGGGAAGAGTCTGGCAACACACCCAATGCTGGCCGAATTATTTTGGCTGAAAACCCAGCAGGCACTTCTCCGCAGTAAAAATACAACAATAACAAAATAATATAGCTAACGTTTTGCTGCCCATTCATGACACCCCAACCCATCTGTCTTGGGCAGCCCTTTTACTCTGCCTAATGTTAGGGCCAGGCCTGCAACAGATCGATCTCTTGGGGCAAGCTGCTGCAAGCCGCTGATAGTCAGAGCTGCAGGCACAGGCGATGCTGAGGCTTTTCTTGCCTAATGAGGCTGTCCCAAAGCTGATTCATCTTCTTAAGCAGCCTCATTAAACAACACAGGACTGGCAGCTGTTCATACCCTGAGAAAGCTGCCAGGCTCACATTGCCTAATGGGGCTGCGCGTGGGACTGGTGCAAATTAGCCACCCCTGAGTAGAAGTAAGACTTGGGACCAAGCACAGGGGAAGTCGGGAACCTCCAGGACATTCCTTCAGCCCTCCTCATGATGAGACCCAATATACAGGAACGGGAAAGATCAGTGACAGCCCATCCCATAGCCTTATGAAGTTAGGAGTCGCCGCTGCTGGTTGACAATATGTGGTACTCTTAATAACGAAGCAGGATATGTTATGACAATGCAATCAGGAAAAGGTAAGCGTTTTCTGCGGGGGGCTCCTGTACAATGAGAGCAAAACAGTGTCTAAGACGTCACATCTAGAAAACCAACAGCGACAACATCTAAGTGGTGTTTGAATAAACGAGCAGCAACGCTGAGGAACAAACACATTGGGACTGTCTGTGCTTTAATTTGTTTAAAAGTTCCATTTATTTCTGCATCAATCTGCTTCAGAACACACCTTTGGATCACAGGAAGTCTACGAACAGAGAACACACATTCTCTGGGGATCCTTTTGCATAGCTGCCAAGTTATCCCTTTTTTTTAAGGGAAATTCCCTTATGCTGAATAGGCTTCCTCGCGAGAAAAGGGAAAACTTGGCAGCTATGTCCTTTTGTCACCCCCAAAAGGTACCATCCATGCAGAAGAGGGATAGATCAGTAGGCTTAAGACCAAGGTTTGCAGGAGTACAAAACAAAAACAACAACAGACACACACAAACACCCACGCACCCACCCCTTAAGCAGCGAACTCCACTGCACAAACAGCCCAGCGAGAACTGAGCATGCTTATGGGATCTGGAATGCTGAGGGACTTCTGCATGGGTTGGAATAGAAAACTAAGAAGGGAGAGAAATGGATTGCATTGGTTAGTTGCAGTGCTATTTTTCTAGAAAAAGAGGTGCTGGAACTTACCATGAACGGCTCCTTTGTTCCCTTTGAATGGCAGTGGCACCCACCTGAGAGGTGCTGGAACTGAGTTCCAGTGAGTTCTCCCTGAAAAAAAGCTATGGGATGTGAAATAAGGACATTCCACACTGCAACATTTTACTGCAGGTCAAATTTGTGCTATATATTCTCAATTTGTTTCATAAACCCCGCACACTTCAAGTGATCACTAGATCAGGCATAGGCAAACTCGGCTCTCCAGATGTTTTGGGATTACAATTCCCATGATCCCATGCTAACAGGACCAGTGGTCAGGGATGATGGGAATCGTAGTCCATAAACACCTGGAGTTTGCACTAGATTGTTGATTTGCTAGTTGATTCACTGACCAGTGCCTGAGTGGGTGCATTTTTCTCTCTGTGTGTCATGTGGTCTGTGGGCAAATATAACTGCAAGCTGCTACTTGGGTGAGGTGTTGCAGCTGAGATCTGACTACTTGCTGAAATCATACACACAGGCTGGATCTGATGAATCAAAACAATCTGGAGGGCACCAGGTTGGCAATGGCTGCTGTAGAGCAATATAAAAGCACAAAGTTTGCCTTCAGAATTGCGCTACATCTTCCACGAGCAAACTTTCTCAGACAGCGCCATTTGTGATTTCATTACTCTGGCAGCAAATGCATTAAGAATCTTGACAGATAAGGGGTATTACTGGACCAAGCAAGGCATCATTAAATGCACATCGTGTCAGTACTGAAAATGGGATGTTGGTGCTGACCTTAAGGTGTAAAAAAAAAAGGCACAACATTTCCATGTACAACATGGAAATCATTGAAACTGTGTACATCCCACAAACACATTCGCCGGCATTATGTATTCAGCAAACAGTGGCCAATTTTAAAGTCGCAGTTATAAAAAATGCATGCAAGTATGAACTGAGGAAAAGGTGTGTAAAACGAATGTAGATGGAAAGGAATTTGTATTGGAAATTTAGAATGTCTAATCCAATAAAAATCAACTCCTCTCATTCCCAGTTCTCCACTCAACCTTTCATTTTAAGCAGTAGCAATAACTAAGAATCCTTTGGTTATCTGTTGTGTTGGCCTTCAACTTTAAAAATAAAATAGAAGTAAAAAGATAGAGGGGGGTGAACAGGAGAAAGAAGGAGAGTAATGGTATGTTTATACTATCAATACAAACTGGTTCTATGCTTAATATAATCGCTGTGGAGCCCCCTTCTCTCTCAATTCGGAGAAATGTAGTTGAGTTCAGGTGCTCAGAATTCTGTTACATCTTTTAATTTACACCAGAGAACTACCAACCCGATGGCCAGAGCAAGAAGGAATGACTGTTTAAATCAGTAAATCAGCAATGTAGATATGCCCTGAGAAAGACAGAGTACTAAATAGCAAATTGGTAAGAAGGAAGAAGGGACGTGGGTGGCGCTGTGGGTTAAACCACAGAGCCTAGGGCTTGCCGATCAGAAGGTCGGCGGTTCGAATCCCTGCAATGGGGTGAGCTCCCAATGCTTGGTCCCAGCTCCTGCCAACCTAGCAGTTCAAAAGCACCCCAAAGTGCAAGTAGATAAATAGGTTCTGCTCCGGCGGGAAGGTAAACAGCGTTTCCGTGTGCTGCTCTGGTTCGCCAGAAGCGGCTTTGTCATGCTGACCACATGACCTGGAAGCTGTACGCCGGCTCCCTTGGCCAATAACGCGAGATGAGCGCTGCAACCCCAGAGTCGGTCATGACTGGACCTAATGGTCAGGGGTCCTTTACCTTTAAGAAGGAAGAAGGTAAGAACTAGGGATATAACTGGGTCCCATATTGCATGGGTCTATGACGTGTCTGAGAAATTCTGCAAGTTCACCCCAAAGCGCATCCTGGAATTACTCCCCTCAGTTTTCACAGCAATTTAATAAGTGCTTTTTGACTTCTCAAAAAAGTAGTTTTTTTAAAAATGTTACACTGATGCTACTGCTTTCATATGACAACAAAGCGCCTGTCCTTGGTCAACTCTTTATCCATGCAATAGCTGTTCTTCTTAAGCCTACTACTTAACAAAATAAAGTGAGCCATTTGAGCATCAGCAGAAAGACAGCCAGTGCCATGCTTTGCCAGTGTATCTAAGGTGCTCTGGTGAGCTAGGTCACATTTTGCCAGCATAGCATGGCTTCCACCAAATCTTGTTGCCCCTTAGCCAGTGGATCTCCTTTACCTTCGGTTGCAGTGATCAGACAACAGTCTCTTTAATGGTATGCACTGTTTAACTGGGCTACTATGGAAGTATGCATTTTCAAAATGTGGATATCACATCTACGTAAACTGGGGGTGTAGACCCTGAGATCCTTCAGAAGTTACTGGACTCCAGCCATAGAAGCCAACTCCCAGGGGCCAAGGGGGCTTTGGCCTCCCAATAAAATATTTGAGGGGGCTGGGGCAAAGTTGATGGGCATTGCCATTCAAATGGTGTGCATGTACTACGCCATGTGATTACCTGACCCCCCAATATTTTATTCAAGTTGGCACCTATCTCCAGCTCATGTAAAGGCCAACTAGTATGGGCAATGAGGAAGGTTGATGTGAGTTGCAATTTATCAAACTTGAGGTGGGATTGTCATGCGCTAACCCCATACCTCAACCAAAGCTGCCCCTGAACCTTTTTTTATTTGCTTCAAGGTTCCATTTCTAGGCATATTCTGCCCCCCCCTCCAGTGAAGCTCTCCTTTCTGGCAGATAATTTATAACAAGAATTAGCCAAGCCTGCAAAGAGGAGATTCTCTCTGTGCAAAATGAATGTTTGAAAGATGGCAAGCTGTCACATTGCAAAGCTTTGATGGCTTGGAAACAAGGTGAAAACGCAAATAGTGGGGGAGCTGAATGTCCTCTCATTTACCTGGAGTTGAAGGAGAAAGAAAAATGCTTCTAGCTAATGATTTTGCTGGCTTGCTCCTTGTTCTTTCAAGCTAAAATGGAACACTCGCCTTCTCCCCCTTCTATAATATGAATGCTTGGCCCACACCATTAAGAGCTCAAGGACGTCATTTCAAGTAGATTTGATTGATCTGCCTAAAACAAATACACGTTTCTGACAAAGTGTTAATAAACCCTCTCTGGCAGTTACTGAGTGTTCCTTTCAAGATCTTACCGTTTGTGTTTGATGTGATGAAATTTACAGAGAACTGTTATAAGGTTCTAATTGAATTTCACAGAAATAGCCCCGGTGTGACCCAAAATTGGAGGCAGGGGGGAGAGAAAAATCCTCAAAGCCATCCTCAGTGGAATAGGTGATTAAAAATGCTAAACGCAGAAGAACGGCCGGCATAAGAAATAATCAACAACCCCAGTTAATGAAGACTTTTGAGATAAGTTAATGTCGATAATGTCTATAGAAACTGAAGGAGGGGGGGGGGGCGAGGATGGATGAAACAGAATCACGGCAACAGAAAAGATGTGTTTATTAAAAACAGGTTTCTTTCAGGAAACCTTGGGAAATAAGAAAAGCCAACTTTAAAAGATTCCATTAAAATAAAGCCTCGATGAAACAGATAATTTTACCACCTGCCATTTTAATGGAACTCATCCCCCCACAACTCTTACAGGAAGCGTGACAGAACTTTTGACAAATACAGCAGGGGTGGCTAGTCCATCAGCCCCCAGATGTTGTTGGATTACAACTCCCCTGCGTCCCTGACCATTGGGCATGCTGGCTGGCATCCAACAACATCTAGAAGCCCACAGGTTAGCTACCTCTGGCATACAGTCTCTGTCACAAAGGCTGGGACATTTTAAAGCACATCCCTGCCACTAAAGAATCATGGGTTCTGTAGTTTACCCCTCACATAGCTACAATTCTCAGCAGCCTTAAACCGTCGTTCCCAGGATTCTTGTGTGTGTGTGTGTGTGTCTGTGTGTGTCTGTGTTTTAAATACATGGTGTCTACGCAGCCTGAGTGACAAAAGTTGGGGATTGCAAAGTGGATGGAATCAATTCAAAAAAAGAGTTTTTCTGTTGTGGAAATTTTGCCCTGGCCTTTTGCCACCTACAGTTTTCTCTGTTTATGGCCACATTCACACATTACAAGGCGCCATTTTAAACGGTCATGGCTTCCTCAAAGAATTCTGGGAACTGTAGTTTGTTAAGGGTATTGAGAGTGGTTAGGAGCCCCCCCCTCTCCTAACCACTGAGCCAGTGGGGTGTAGTTAAGAGCGGTGGACTCGTAATCTGTCCGCTCCTCCACATGCAGCTGCTGGGTGACCTTGGGCTAGTCACACTTCTTTGAAGTCTCTCAGCCCCACTCACCTCACAGGGTGTCTGTTGTGGGAGAGGAAGGGAAAGGAGATTGTTAGCCACTTTGAGACTCCTTCGGGTAATGATAAAGCAGGATATCAAATCCAAACTCCTCCTCCTCCTCCTCCTCCTCCTCCTCCCAAAGCTACAATTCCCAGTGAAGAGAGATTGATTGTTAAACCAATCTGGGAATTGTAGCTCCAGAAGGAGAATAGAGGTCTCCTCTCTCAGCACCCTGGAACTATAGCCTCATTTCTTCCTCCTATGCATGGAAGACCACAGTTCTCAAGAATGCAAAAACTGGCACTTGCACTACCCTGTTGCTCTGGAATTATCATGGGATGCCTCAACTATGTAAGAGGCAATTTTTTTAAAAATCATTATAAGTGGGATTTGTAACAAAATGTTGCTGTGTGGAGTGTTTCCCCATGCTCTGCTGCACAAATACCCCATTCCATTTCCGATCTGATTTCCCATTTGCCCCCTCAACAGTCAGTCAGCATTCCATGGGCACAGGGCATAAGCAGTTCTCATTGGGCTACAGTCTTTGTGGTATTTCCACTTCTCTTAAGCCCCCCCCCCGAATGTTTGTAATTCTTCATACTTTAAGGACTCCATTGAGCCTGCTGATACATCCCTCTTGTGTGGTGCCATTTTAGCTTAAGGATTAGCACTCATGCCTGAAGATCAGTCATAGAGGGAATGATGACCGTGATGAGTCTGGGATTCTAATCAGACTATTAATTTATCATAATCTCCCATAACTGAAAACGGCCTTTCTGTGCCTTTCTGTGCCACCAGGCCACAGCCAGCTCCACCTGAAAATGACCTTCTGTTTAGGAGGTTGCCCTGTAAAACACCTTCTAAGAAAGCAATTTCTGCTCTGCTTCCTTTGTAATTTTCTCCATTGCGTCTTGCAATAAATGGAATGTGTTGACCCAAAATACAAGCTTTGTCTTTAGGGGAAGTTTTTGCCTCTTTTAGGAAGAAGAGGACTTAATGGATGCAAGTATTAGGGACATTTTAAACTTTATATTTATCAGTTATATTATGCCCAATATTTCCAGGGCAGGATATGTGATTTTACTAAAAGCAGCAACAAGTACAATAATAGAGTAAACTAAAATAGCAACATCAGTGGCACAAAAACAATTTTAAAAAGGGTTTTGGTTTTTTAAGCAGCATAAAATGAAACAATGGTGTTTTAGAAACCTGGGCTCTGCCTGTTACCAAGAAGATGTCTGAGTAGGAGTTGGGGAGAACATTCCAAAGATCGGACAGCAAAACTTCAAAGGCCCTTTGGGTCTTTTTAAAGTCAAAGTTTTAGGTAAAGAAAGAGCAGGTTACTGGTTTGAGCCATTTTCTAAACATGGAGTTTAATTAATTTAGTATTATTTATTTGCCAAGTGACCACATCCTGTTTTACAATCTGCAGTAAATAAAAAGATTCTAAGCAATTTAAGACCCTTCAAAATCTGTTCAAAAGAGAATTAAGTCTAGACGAGCAATATTAGTAATCATTGTATTTAATTCATGCTGACATTTCATTTGGGTTAGGGTGCAATTTTAGTTCCACTTACCTGGGAGTAAGCTCCAAAAGTTCAACAGAATTTACTTTTGTGTAATCATAGTTAGGGTGGCACTGTCTAGGCATTTAACACAGTGATAATCAGGATTTGGATATTGATGTACTGCTTGACATTTAATATTTTTCTCTTTGGACCAAAGTGTGCTTTTGCATTGAAAAATAGGACTTCAATGAGCCAATCCTGATACTTTGTTCCTAAATGTTTACAGTCTGCAGAGGATAACGTGGGGTGGGGTGGGGACAGTGTTTTCTTCAAATTTTAATATTTCCTTGCACCAAAAATGGCCAAATCTTGTTTTCAGTACTGAAGATAGTTAACCCATAGCATGGAGTCTTTGTATTAATTCCTTTGAAGAAACATTTTTTTAAAATAACGATACTTTCCTAGTCCATTACAACTTGTGGTCCACCAAGCTTAAGACCAGTCATGTTTGGTAGCCTCCCCAAATCCTTCACTTCCCCTCCTTCTGTTTTTGCTCTTCTTTGCTTAAATGTTTCAGTATTTGTTCAGTGGGTTGCATTTGACTTTGTGGGTCATAAGTTGTGTAGGCCCGGACTGGTCCCAACAAGCTTTCCCCCGAAAAGTGGCTTGCTGCAATGGGATGGTTGTGTTTACCATAACTCTGCTGATTACCATGAGGGAAAGGAGTAGGCACAAGGTTCCTGGGAGCTTGGTGCGGAAGTGCAGGATTGGCTCTCCTGAAGCACTAACTTCCCAGGCACCTCATCCCTCTCTCTCCCGCTAAGTGGCAGTGACACACCTGCGGGAAAGTTAGTGTTGTGGCTCCACCCCAGCACTTCTGCTTTCCCCTATCAGTACCTTTTCTGTCCTAGGAGGGGAAGCCTGGAAACTGGAATGTAGAAGTTAGGTATCCGTTGTACAACTTGGTGCCTCAAGAGGGAGCACAGGGGAAAGAAACTGTTGGTGAAATGATATGGATTTGTCATGCCATTGCTGGAACAAGGTCATTTGGTCTTTACTCAACCGTAGGTGGTAGCTGGCTAGTAATTATCCCAGCAGGAATCACTGTGGGATAACTGAGCGAGGTGGAGAGAAAAGCATGTCTTATGAGAGGGTTAGAATTGGAAGCAAGTGTGAAGTTGCTGGCTGGCATGTGTGCTCTCGCTTCTGACATTAGCAGGGGCTGCTCCCTAGGCAGCAACCACACACTTGCACAGGGCTGCCTGAGATACAGCAGTACCTTGGTTCTCAAACGCCTTGGTACTCAAACAACTTGGAATTCAAACACTGCAAACCTGGACGTAAGTGTTCCGGTTTGCGAACTTGTTTCAGAAGCCAAATGTGCTCCGTTTTGAGTGCTACAGTTCCGTTTTGAGTGTTACGCTGAGGTCTGTTTTTGCTATTTATTTTGCGTTTTTGTTTTTGCGGCTCTTTTTTGTTTTGTTTTTGTGACTGTGTGGAACTCACTTCAGCTACTGATTGATTGATTGATTGTGTGACTGCAGTACATTGTTTATTGCTTTCATTTTATGGATCAATGGTCTCCTTAGATGGTAAAATCCATGTTAAATTGCTATTTTAGGGGTTGTTTTTAAAAGTCTGGAATGGATTAATTCATTTTGCATTGCTTTCTTTATTTAAAAAAATCAATTTTTATTAAATTTTCACTTACAAATCATTCATATCAAACCAATTATTCCAAATTATACAAATATATATCTATTAAACCAAATGTTATGCCAAATTATAAAAAAAATACTTCCCCATGCTTCAAATTCTGAGGGTTCTGAATATCGATAATTGCTGCTATTCTAATCAAAGTTCCAAATTCTTTCCAATCCTTTTAATCCAACATAGTCCAGATCTTTCCCAACAGCCTCTGAAATAATTTCAAGCGAGATTTACCACAAAGCCTATGTTTTCTGTCCAGCTTCCCCATAAATCCTTGCCATTTTGCATTGCTTTCTATGGGAAAGCACACCTTGGTTTTGGAATGCTTTGGTTTTGGAACGGACTTCCGGAACGGATTAAGTTTGAGAACCAAGGTACCGCTGTACCTCCTGCTTCATCTTCTTCCTCCCAAATGGTTCTGGTAAGGGTGGATTTCCCCTTTCTTCTCTGAATTGCCTCCCAGTGATTCCTGCCAGAGAAACAAGCGGAATCTAAAGGAACTAGGATGGTTTCAAAAAAAGGGAAGAAAAATAGGATGAGTTATGGGTCTACATGAAAAGAGTGAGATGCCATCTCACTACAACCCACCAGCACCCATCTCACTTTGAGCACTATTCCTCACCCTCCAGGCAAAAATGCAAAAGAACAGCAATTGGAATGAGTGATCCTTCACTGCTGATCTTCCTCTGGTGTCAGGGACTGGACTGAGGAGGAATGGTAGAGATCCCCTCCCCCTCCTCCTGAACCTTCCAGAGCTGAGGAAGACAATATAGATCAGGGGTTCCCAAACTACGGCCCCGGGCCGGATGCGGCCCAATTGGCCTCCCAATCCGGCCCGCGACGACCCCCGCCGCCCGCTGCCGCCGCCCGCTCTTACGGCGCGCGGCGCGGCGGCGATCTTCAAAATCGGCAAAAAATCGCCGAAAATCCTTTGTGCGCATGCGTATGGGCCTCTCCCGACCCAGAAGAGGTCATTTCCGATGCACTTCCGGGGCGGGGGAGGCCCATACGCATGCGCACAAGCGATTTTGGGCAATTTTTTTCCGGCCGTGTGCGTGTGCGCATGCGCACGGGCGCGCACTCCCCCGCCCTCTGGCCCGCCGCGCAGTCGGCGCAGTGGGCACCGGCCCGAAGCCCGGTAAGTCTGGGGACCCCTGATATAGATTTACAACAGTGGTCAGAAGGTCACGGCTGAGAGATAGAAGAGGGACAAAGCTGGGGAATAATGGAAGAAGAGGAGGGGGGAGGAGCAGAGCCGGAGCAGCTGGCCGGCACGTTATCATTGAAAAGCATTCCAGACCCCCCTTCTCGCAGCACCCGGTGGGCAGTGAAAGTGGAAGAGCAGAAAGCGAAGAGGCAAATGGCCTTAAGGAACCACTGTAAGGGTGGTGGTGCTATTGATGACTGAGAAGGGAAGGGGGTGGAGGGAAAGATTACTCAGAGCAATGCCACTACCCAAAGAGGCAGCATTTCTAAGCTTTTCTCTGTGAAATTTGAATAAAAGACATTGGTAAGAGCTTCTTGTCTATCTATTACTGGCAGCCTGCCGTGAGGGGGAGGGATCAGATTCCCTGAAGCCTGACAACTTGAGGCTACATCACACTTAAATAGCTGGCACATCTCTTTTTAAAATGACCTTATGGCATAATAACTTTTATTTTCGTGATAGGAAACTGTATCAGGAGAGTCATCCTTGGACAACCATATCAGGCTAGGGCTTGGGGGCCCAAGTCCAAATTTATAAGTGCCATACCATGCTGATACTGCGTCTCAATATTCTTGAAAGAAAATAGAAAGCCGTGCGTAGATTTCCATGCGCCTGCTCTTGCACAAGTCCAACTACTTTCAACAAAGCTTCCATATTTTGCGAACGTTCAACTGCATCCACCTCACATGAAAGCTTAAGTAATTCCTTTCGTCTTTTAATTGTCGTTTAACAATGCAGCATCAGGGCATCTGATTGGAATTAATTCATGAAAGAATAAATTAATTAAAACATGTATTGACATTTTAGGAAAATGCAAATTGGGAGCTAATTTCCTCTATATATCATGTCCCATGTCAATTAGGTACCCACAGAGCACAGCTAATAATATATTAATTTTTACATTGATTGTTTATGCCATTTTGAGAAAGGCGCGATAGCAAGCAGGCTTTCTTCTGATGGATTAAATCATAAAAAGGGCTCTTGTAGCAGTCAATTGATTCTCAATGTACAATAAATGCTTTTCAACTGAAGTGCAAATTAAATACTTATTTGCAACACGTAACACAAAGCGTTCACTCGAAAACGGGAGCTGCAATGCCAACACCCAACATTGAACTCAAAGTAAGCAGTCCTAGAGCATGTTAAATATCCTTGGCAAGCTGCTAAACTAAGATATGGGAAATAGTTTACTCTTTAGGCAATTATCTGATAAGAACTAGTGGCTAGACGTAAGTGTGCATGGTTGTACACGCAACTGCCCACCCTCCACATTGCAATTTCCTCACCTTGTTAGAAGCATCATAGCTGCCTTGAAATAAATGGAGCTATGTACTTTCATCCTAACCTATAACATATCTAAGAATCCAGCACTTCTTCATACATATACATAACACAGCTTTAAGAGGTGACCTGAAGGCATGATTTGCCAGCGTGCTTTTCCAATTTTATGCCAATGTAATTCCACCTGAATCCACATATGTCAGCATAAAGATGCCAATCAGCTTCACCAGAATCCAAATGCATTTTTGTTTACTTCAGAAAAGAAGAACTGCCCCGGATATCTTTTCTCATAGGTACAGAAGTTACTCCCGTCAGCAAATTATTCCATTTTTTTATTCCTGTCCTTCTGACAAAGTAGGTGTCATATTATAAGCCCCCTTCTGTATTAAGATCTTCAGATGAGGTGTGAGGCAGATCCACCTGTCAGGATTACTCTCTTGTCTCCAGTCTCCCATTCAGTCTAAATCACTTGCATCTTGCCCCTTCGAATACTTTACCCTCCAACACATTGAAGCCAAAATCTGGGGCGCCATTTTCCGGATGCCATCTTCTCGTTTTTTTATCGTGAATGCACGGTGGACATTTGGGTTGCTGTGATCTCATGGGACTTCGCACCGCAGTCCCACAACACCCCCGTGCTTTTTGGGGGCATGTCACTCACAATAAAAAAAAGCATGTCCCAGTTTTTCCAGGACATGTATGGAGTACATAATCTGACCACTGTGTAGAGATATTCTGTCTTCAGAAGACTCAGCAATTTCCTTGTTAGTTTACACCTCAGTCATTTCACCCTCTGGTTCACCAAAGGTGCTACCCTCACCTTACTGAATATGTGCAACTTGGCTCCAGCAGTTGCACCCAAACCCCCTGTAATTCACAGTCCATCTAGGCCCAGACCCCATTAATATTGAATATGGTCCAAAAACACGTAGGCAAAAAGAGCAACAGCAGCACCCAAAAAAACAGAGATTCTCCCCCAACCAAAAAACCCCAAACTCCTCATTGGTGGGTACCAAAGGGGTGCCCATGGGTATCATTTTGGGAATCAAATAACTAGACAATACTACATGCACAAGATGGCTGTAGCATGAAAAAGCATTACAGAGGTCCTTCTACAAGTACATCTAGTGAAAAACAAGACGTAGGTGCAAGGGAGTTGGCCTTCTTTGTGGGGGCAGCCTGACTTTGGAATATCTTGAACTCCCCAGGGAAGCTCAAGAGGCACCTAAGATGCTGTCTTCAGTGTGGCTTACTCTCATATAGGATTTCAACCTAAAACATGTTTTAATCACCAAGGCGTTTAAAATTTAAAAAATTTCTTCCAGTAGCACCTTGGAGACCAACTAGGTTTGTCATTGGTATGAGCTTTCGTGTGCATGCACACTTCTTCAGATAAACAGTTTCAGTGTATCTGAAGAAGTGTGCATGCATACGAAAGCTCATACCAATGACAAACTTAGTTGGTCTCTAAGGTGCTATTGGAAGAAATTTTTTTATTTTGTTTCGACTATCCCAGACCAACACGGCTACCTACCTGTAACTAGCATTTAAAATTGTTTGCATAGTCCCTGTTTTGCTTAAATGTGAATGTATTTTTGTTGCCTCTCAGTTTAGGTATTATTATTTGAATGATACGGTATTGTTTGCCATGACTTTGCCTTTTTATTGTTGCATATCAACAAGGGATCTGTTGGAAGGAGGGTAGCTTTGGAAGTTTTAGCATTACCACTACTACTACTACTGCTGCTACTAAATACTTTAGGTTTCTGGAATTTGATTGTAAACAAAGTTTCAGGTAATTTATGGCCAGTAGCACGTTGTATTGTTATGGGTATCCTTAACCTGCTTTAATGTGCTCATGGAAAAAGTAATGCATGAAAAAATATAATGGAATATTTTTCACGTCACTCAGATTACTATTGTGACTGACAAACGGAATAAACAAACAAAAGAAATATGAGCACAAATATACAGGTACGTCAGGATAGCAGACAGATATTTAGTCTCACATAATGCATAGCACTGTGGTTTTTTTTGTTGCACAGTTGTCTATGTGGGACATTAACAGAGAGATGCAGAGGGAGGTAAAATGTTAGTCCGGCTTCCTAAGGGCACAATAAAGAACCATTAAACGTTGATCTTAAATATGATAGTTGCTGGTGCTCCCTGCCCACACTTTGCTTTGCTTTCCTCAGCCATGAAAGCAACGGTGTGAGAAATTGGAAGATACTGCAGATGCTTTGCTCAGAAAAGCAGCACAGTCCCAACTGATCTGCTACAACTCTGCTCTTTCTTGAAGAAAGGTTCTGTGACCTTGCTGTGCTAAAATGACCTTGAAGAATGATTGTAAGGGGTATGTGTTGCATCTAAGTGTGTCTCCTCCCCCTCCAAGTTGAGATCTTTGGTTTCCTGAAGCTCCTGTTATTGTGTTTCCTTCTTCTCGGCAACCATTTCCTAGCAATTAATGAGAAAATAATTGCATTCTAAATTCATCGGGGGTGGGATGGGATTCAGTCAAATTGTCATGGTGTAGGTTTTTTTTTGCGTGCTTATCTAACTTTTGAAGGGGCTAAAAATATGAATATTCTTTCTTTCAATCTACAAATCATATCTCCAGTGATCTGCAGCCTCCCTAGGTGTCTATGTTTCCCCCCAACCCAATGATCTGCTAAGCTCGGCCTTCTTTTAAGCTCGGGAAGATGCAAAGGCTGCCTAATGTGCGCCTGTCAATGGTTTGTTTCTTTTGTCAGTGCTATTTTTCTAGAAAAGGAAATTAGAAGGACTTCTCTCTCTCTCAAAAACAAAACAAAAATACAGGCATGCCAATCTCAGGCATTCCATAGCCAGCCCCCCCCCCCCGACTTACTGTGCTTAAATTAAAGCAAAAGCTTCTCCTCTGTGGCTTTTTCAGATCAGAATAAAACAGGCAGCTGGAGAGGCTGCCAAGTACTGGAAAAATGTTTAAAGTAAAAGGGGGAAAACTTCACAGGCACCTCACAACAATAAGGTAAGCTGAAGTACATAACCTGCCAAAATGATAAACAAATTTAAAGGAATTCTAAAGTGTCCTGAGAAAAAGACGGGGGGGGGGGAAATGAAATGTCTTTTGTAGGGGGAAGAAAGTTTTGAGTAACGGGTGGACAGGTATTGGCTGAGAGCTACTATGAATTAAGTCCCCTGGCTATAGTATTCCTAAGTTATTTCTTGGAACTCATCAAAATGGCTTTCACTTTGGGGAACAAGAGTCATGAATCAGTGCTTCCAATTGCCATGGCCTCCTTCCATGGTAGTAACAGTTAACAAGACCAGTAGGGTTGAGCTGTGGAATTCATATGGCTGCTTTTTCCATTCCTGCTCATTCTAAGACATATCTTGGGTGAGAAGCTAAAACCCCTTTTAGGGGCAACTGTTCTCCCTGTTATACTTTGCAGCACCAAGACTATGGTCCTATACAGGCAGCCCCCTGTTTACTCAGGAGTTATGTTCTGAGGTACTGCATGCATCAGTGAAATTGTGTATAATTGAAACCACTGAGAAAGCCTGCAAACACCCTGTTCCACCCCTTTAGTGACATTTCAGTGACAACATTATGACATTTCAGGGTTCAGCGCAATGTGCGTATACATGGTGGCAAACACCTTGAACATGCGAAAAACAAGAGAATGCCTTGCTTACTTGGCCTTCAGCCCCATTTAACTCAATGGGGCTTACTTGTGAGTAGACACGTTTATTATGCCGGGGTGGTGGTGGTCTGTTGCAGCAAAAGCATCAAAGAGTTTTATGGCACCTTGAAGACAAGCAACATTTATTATAACATCACTTCACCATACAGAGGCAAGGAGCGTTATGCTGAGTTGCAGGCTGTTGCCGACAGTTCCCAAATTCCCAGCAGAAACTACACAAATGTATCATCAGCGATCCTACCACCCATCTTAGACAGTGACACTTCTTGCTCACGGGACTTGGGAGGCATGCATGTACTTACACACACACACACACACACACACACACACACACACACACACACACACACACACTCCTCCCTAAAACAGTTATTCACCACCAACAACAGGCCACACAGTGATGATAGAGACCCGGGGACCAGATAATGAAGCAGATGCCAATTGTGTCCTCATGACCACACTGTTACAGGGCCTAATAATGTCATCTATAGCACCAGCTGCTCGTCTTCCAACGTGACATATGCCATTGCCTGCAAGCAGTGTCCTTCCGCAGTCTGCATGGGACAAACAGGTTGGTCTCAATGCAAAATAAATTAATAAATGGACACAAATCGGATCTTTAAAATGGCAATATCCACTGGGGGTGATTTCAACCTCCCAGGAAACTCTTAAGGTAGCCATACTAAAGGAAAAGGTAAAGGGGCCCCTGACCGTTACTCTGGGGTTGCGGCGCTCATCTCGCTTTACTGGCCGAGGGAGCAGGCTTACAGCTTCTGGGTCATGTGGCCAGCATGACTAAGCCGCTTCTGGTGAACCAGAGCAGCGCATGGAAACGCCGTTTACCTTCCCGCCAGAGCGATACCTATTTATCTACTTGCACTTTGACGTTACAAAGGTGTAACAAAGGTGGCCATACTGTAACAAAGTAATTTCAGGTGCATACTGCAATGTGAAACCACAGAATTATAATTCTGCAAGAGGTTAAATACTATCAGTTGTGTACTGACTGAAACAAAGGATTTTTTAAATAATCACATTACATGTGTTTATTGGCTTACCAATGCTGGGATGCCTGTTCCATCAAGGACATTTGTTGTTGTTGAATGGCTTCTGTTAATAGCTTAATTATTGACCTCACTGTTTACAATTATCCTCCATCCATCCATGCATCCACTGGCGGAGAAAGAGGAGTGGGGGGGAGCGCACCGCCTCCGGCAGCGCAATCCCGGCAGGGTGCCATCACAGCTGACCCCCCGCCTGCGCTGGGGTCACGCCACGCCCCCAGGATGCCCCCAAACCTGCCCCGACTGCTCTCCACCCCCCCCCCCGGTGCCAGAGCATGGAGCTCCGCCATTGCATGCATCCACAACTCAGGGTAATGCTTTATGCATTTGATCAAGTGTCCACAGAAACATATGCCATAATAAATTTGTAATTCTTTAAGGTGCCCAAAAACTATTTGTTGTTTTCCTGTATAGGATTGCACTGTTCACCAGAAGAAAGGGACGCTCCACTCTGGATGAACTCTCGACAGCTGTACAGCTGAGAAGTTTAGTACTTGGACCTTTGCTTCATCTTGTTGTGTACCAACTTTGGTATAAACCAAAGACACAGGATTAGGCCTCTGATCCAACAAGATATTTAGACCCAACACTGGGCGATAGCTGTGACTTGGAAGAAAGAAGTCTCCTAAGTTGTCATTTTTCATGGTGGCCATTATTTCTGACTGAAGCTATTTTCTTTCATCTAATTTTCTAATGTGCATTAATTTGCCATTTATTTCTTATGTAAAAAAAAAATGAAAAGAACATCCACATGCTGGCTTTTTAAATGAATGTTGGCAAATGCATTTAAATTAATTTTTAAAATGCATTTTAACAAGCTTTGTGTGAGCAGCTAGCTCTGTGCCATATGCTGTTTCTCAGGTGAGTGATGCAATAATTACATTTTCATTAGCATTTGCATAAACATTTTGGTCTACTTCTAGTTCCATTGCTGTGAAGTTGGGGAGGGGGATGTAAATGTATGCTCCCTTCATCATTTTAAATTGAAGGCCCATATGCAAATGAAGCCATTTCATTCTAGAGGCATCAAAAGAAAGCACTGGTTGGGTATCAGTTGCAGATTTAACATCCTCTAATCTTACTCAGGAGGTTATCAGCTATGGGGTGATCCTATTTAAATCACCTTTGGTACCAAAGCAGGTGTTATGAAGCATAACCTGTATCTTTCCTTTCAAGTGAAAACAACAACAACAGATATTGTTATTCATTGTTATCTGAATATGTGCTAAAACAATATTGTTCTATTCAGGGATACATTTTATGCACTTAACACACACAAGTTGGCCTCACAATTCAATGTAACACTAATACCATATATCGCCACTTTGACTGAGCTGCATCACGTTACCCAAAAATGGTAAAAAAAAATAAAAAATGGGTGTAGACAGTGTAGGGGCAAATTCAGAAGTTCAGGGCCCTTTGTTTTTTAAATATGAATTGTTATTATTATTGTTAATTTTAATACTAGGATTCTGCCTTTTCCCTAGAACTGGGGCACAAGGTGCCTCATAAAAATTAAACAAACATAGATAAAACACAGAAAGCTAAAAACATACAAAATAAAATAGTTAAAAAGCAATTAAACTAAAATTAAATTAAATTATATAGAAACGAATCTACAAAATCTAGTATACAAATCCAGTGTGTGTGGGAGGACAACGACGATGACAGCACAGCACTATTAAAAGCTCTTTCCTCAAAAACAGCCAGGTCCCCAAAAGCTGCCAGAATAAATCAGTCTTCACCTGCTGGCCACGCCCCCTCATAGCCACACTCCTTCTACGATTACAGTGGAACCTCAGTTTATGAACACCTCGCTTTACGAATTTTCGGTTTACGAATGCCGCAGACCCATCTGGAACGGATTAATCCACTTTCCATTACTTTCAATGGGAAAGTTCACTTCATTTTATGAATGCTTCAGTTTACGAACAGACTTCCGGAACCAATTACACCCATGCTTCGGGTTAAGTACGCTTCAGGTTGAGTACTCCGCGGACCCATCTGGAACGGATTAATTCACTTTTCATTACTTTCAATGGGAAAGTTCGCTTCAGTTTATGAACGCTTCAGTTTATGAACAGACTTCTGGAACCAATTGTGTTCATAAACCGAGGTACCACTGTATACAACAACCTTATGGTTATACCTTAATAGTACTTAGGGATGCATTGCAACCATCAGTGCAGGTCTACAGTACAGTACATGTGTTCCCTTTCAGCTCGATCAATTGGGCAAATGATTTGGAGTGCTCCAATGTCTTATTCCGGTGTGACTTTGGTTGTGTTTCTCGGTGGCACTCCATTGTACATAGCAGCACTTGGACACCAGTCTATTGAAACTGAAGCATCGTGTGATTTAAGTGCTCCAAAACGCTTCCTTTGGAGCGTACAGGGGCTAAAAGGCTCCCCTTTTGTGCTGATTGGATGGTTCTAGGATGCTGGAGACAGGGACCCTGCTGCAGAAATAGTAACAGCTATTTCTGCACCACCACACTACTGCTGTTACAGGCAAGAGGATTCCCATCCTTCCATTCCTTTACCAAAGGCCAAAGCTAAGTAGTACAGCACCTGTATTGCTTACGTAAGGGCCCAAGGTCCTATCCTCAGCATGGGATGGGAAGAACCTCAAGGACCACCTCTTTCCATATAAACCAGGCATCCCCAAACTTTGGCCCTCCAGATGTTTTGGACTACAATTCCCATTGTCCCCGACCACTGGTCCTGTTAGCTAGGGATCATGGGAGTTGTAGGCCAAAACATCTGGAGGGCCATAGTTTGGGGATGCCTGATATAAACCTACCTGGACCCTGAGATCATCTTCTGAGGCCTTTCTTCATGTGCCTCCTCCTCGAGAGGTCTGGAGGGTGGCAACACGAGAACGGGCCTTTTCTGCAGTGGTTCCCTGTCTGTGGAATGCTCTCCCCAGGGAATTTCGCCTGGCGCCTTCATTATACACCTTCAGGTACCAGGCAAAAATGTTCCTTTTTAACCATGGCCTTTGGTTGATATGATTTACATCCTATGCCCTTTTAAAATGTGGGGTTTTTTTTGGGGGGGGGGTTATTGGGTTGTTTTTATTTTGATTATGTATTTTGTGGTTTTATATTTTGATTTTATTCTGTGAACCCCCCTGAGACCCCTGGGTATAGGGCGGTATATAAATTACAACAACAACAACAACAACAACAACAACAACAACAACAACAACAACAACAACACTGTCTGAAACTCTGGAGGGCCGTTGCCAGCCAGCCTAGACCTGCGTTTCCCCAACCTGGTGACCTTCAGGTGCTTCTGCATTACGACTGCCACCAGCCCTATCAAGCATAGCCAACAGACAGGGAGAATGGGAGTTTTAATCCAGAACATCTGGAAGTTGAGGGGAGGTTGGTGCAGTCAAAACTGAGACAGAGCAATTAATTTCATTTTTCATTCAATTTCTATCCCACCTTTCCTCCCAAGTTACACTCAAGGTGGCATACGGAGCTTCTCTTCCTCCCCATCTGATCCCCACAGAACTAGGTTAGACTGGTAGGTTAGGCTGAGAGACTGTGATTGGTCCAAGATCACCTAGTGAACTTCATGGCTGAGTGGGCATTTGAACTCGGTCTCCCAGGTCCTAGTCCAACATCAGTTTCCACTCAAAGCTGTGTACATTGCATGCAGCGCTGTTTTCATTCTGCTGCAGTTTGGCTTCTGACAAAAACTTACATTCTTCATCTCACTGTCTGCCCTGGTGGAATTTCATGTAATTACTTTCACCATATTATTCCTCACCATTCATTACAATACAGAGGCCATTCATTTAAGTGCAAAGGAAACAGAATGCAAGTGCTGTGTGGGGAAATGATCAATTCCGTAATGTTTGCAGACTGAAAATACCAACATTGAAAACCAATCATATTTTCTAGATGGATTTCCATTATGGAGATGGGACGAATAAGTGAACACTGGTAATTTCTGCTCTTGTGTCTTGAGCATCCCTAGTTCTGACTCAGTATAAGACAAAGATACTACTCTGTTTCACTCTGCTTTTTGTTTCTTTTCCCAAATGCCAGATGTACAAGGGAATTTGTTGAATCAATTCAGGAATTGGAGGGTGTGCAGTTTGCCAAAACTGCTTCAGATGTCAATTTCTTCAGTTCATTTGCTTCTTTCTTCCTCACTCTACATTATAAATGTGAATGCTCACATTGATTAACACTCCTAAAAAGGCCACCTTGATGTCACTTTTAGATGTGTTGCAGCTGGAAGCATTTTAGAATAAGAAAGAGGGAAGGGGGTACAGGGAGAGGGGACAGATTCAGCTCAAATCATATTTCATGGTAAACCTACCTAATATGCACTCCCCCCCCAAACAATATGCAAACTGATATGCAGCTGTCCTTTTAAGTTCACGTGTTTGCAAACTTTGCAACACACTTCTCCAACACACCATCACAATTCCGTGCAAAACAACACAACAACATAATTCTGTACAAAAATGCATCTGTTAGAGAAAGATGGGTAAGAAAAAGTATGTGCTAGTGAAAATAACATGCAAAAATGCATTTTATTAAGGAAAATTGCTTGCCAATGTGTGTATATTAGGATAAATGCACATTAAAACGCTGGTGAGGCTTTTTTGGGGATAAATTTGGCAAACTGATCTTAAGATTTGGGGGGAAAAATGAGAAACTAAGAGAAACTGAAAGAAGGCACCAATATCAAAATGATCTTACCTGGCTGCAAAGCTCCAACATTAGATGAAACCACAGAGAGACTTTATTATTGCAAACTGAACAGTCCTGTTTTGAAAGCCCAGGCTTTCATTTTACTTGGCAACTGCTCATTGTACAGAAATCCTGTTTGCTATCCAATCATCTGAATTGTATACAAGCCTCCCTGATAGCCATGTGAAGGGGTTGAAAATAAAATGCAAGAGAGACATTTCATTTTGGCACTCTCGCTGACATCTGGCTATGCAGTACTCCAGGGTATTCAGGTAGCAGAATACAGTTTGCTACACGGATCATCACTGTTTTGAAAGGTGTATCTGAAAGAAGATGTGTCAGAAAGTAAATGATATATTCAAAGAAATAGAGTTATTCAGCAATGCTTCTCCCACAATCCTTGGTTACCTGTGGCCTTTTAAAATACATACGCTGCTTCCCTCAACAGCAAATGAACAGCTGTTATCTGGTTCGCAGTGAATATTCAGTTCCATGTGGTGCATTATTTTTGTCTCCTTACTTTCTCCCTTAAATTAAACTCCTTAATATATAAGAAATGGCACCTTGGAGCCATAAGTTACTTCGAGCTTTTCTTTCTATTTCTCACATGTGCTGGTGGGGAGATACTTCTCTTTTCAAAGAAAGGAAAGTTAGCACCAAAACTAGTCTGAAAAGTTACCAAATACACTTCTAGCCCTGTGCAGTCCTAACCATGTCTACTCAGAAGTAAACCCTATTGAACTCAGTGGGGCTTAAACCCAGATGAGTGGGATTCATAGCTGCCAAGTTTTCCCTTTTCTTGCGAGGAAGCCTATTCAGCATAAGGGAAAATCCCTTTTAAAAAGGGATAACTTGGCAGCTATGGTGGGATTAGGATTGCGGCCTTAGTCAAGAGCACAGCAAATGACCATAAACCAACAAACACCAGTTCAAAGTCAAAACAAAATATTTTCTTCTTCTTCCAGTAGCACTTCAGATACTCTTCAGGTATCTGAAGAAGTGTGCATGCACACGAAAGCTCATACCAATGACAAACTTAGTTGGTCTCTAAGGTGCTACTGGAAGAAATTTTTAAAATTTTGTTTCAACTACACCAAACCAACACGGCTACCTACCTGTAACTAGAACCAGTTCAAAGTGTTAGTGCTGACCTTTAAAGCTCTAAGCAACCTTGGCCCAGTATACCTGAAGGAGTGTCACCACCCACATCAATCAGTCCGGACACTAAGCTCCAGTTCTGAGGGTCTTCTGGGGGTTCCCACACTGTGAGAAGTGAAGTTACAGGGAACTAGGCAGAGGGGCTTTTTGGCAGTGCCGCCCTCCCTGTGGAACGCCCTCCCATCAGATGTCAGGGAGATAATGAACTACACAACTTTTAGAAGACATGTTTTTACATTTTTCTGGGGGCTGCTCAGAGTGGCTGGGGCAACCCAGCCGGAAGGGCAGGGAATAATAATAATAATAATAATAATAATAATAATAAAAATAATGGTAGTAAAAATAATAACCACCCCTCCGTGTTCATCCTCCATTTATATCATATGGGATCTGCCCTACATGGCTGTTGTTTGAAATTATTTTTCAGATTAAATATGTGAAATGGTTTGAGCATTTCAGGAAAAAATACTACCGTATATGGCTGACTATTAAGAGATCTGATTGAAAGCTAGTGTGGCATAATGATTTATACAACATAATGGCTTGTACAACTGATCCCTACCCAGCTGTGAAGGTCTCTGGGTGATCTTGCGACACTCACCAGTTTTGCTGGCCTCAACTCCATGGCGGAGGGACAGTATAATGGAGTAACAAAATATTATAAGCAGTAGTAGTTTTACTCAGCTGAGAAGCCAGTGTGTGTGAAAGAAGAATTCGCAAGTGATGTCAGTACATACATTTCATTCAAGCATATATTCTTCAAGCCATGGAGTATTTGAATGTTTAGCATCGACTAATAAGGTCTTAATTCACATTGATAAAATTTGGAACAATTAATGAATCCTATTAAACCAATGACTGAATAGAGAAAATCATTAATAGATTTCCATTACAAAGCATCATAAAGTAAGCCTTTCAGCCATCCTGAGATTCCCCCCCTCTCTTTACACTTAAGTACAGCAGCTTGATTAAACATACTAATTTGGCAGCTAATAATTATCTGTCCATTGTAGCTAAGGTCAGGTCCAACACAGAGCCATTTTTTTAAAAAAACTTTTCTGCAATATTCAAGCTATGCAGAAAAAGTTTCAAATAATTGCATGAACTAAATGAGAAATAAATGGGACGCGGGTAGCGCTTTGGGTTAAACCACTGAGCCTAGGGCTTGCCGATCAGACGGTCGGCGGTTTGAACCCCCGTAATGGGGTGAGCTCCTGTTGCTCGGTCCCATCTCCTGCCAACCTAGCAGTTCGAAAGCACATCAAAGGGAAGGTAAACGGCGTTTCCGTGTGCTGCTCTGGTTCACCAGAAGCGTCTTTGTCATGCTGGCCACATGACCTGGAAGCTGTACGCCGGCTCCCTCGGCCAATAACGCGAGATGAGTGCTGCAACCCCAGAGTCGGTCACGACTGGACCTAATGGTCAGGGGTCCCTTTACCTTTAAATGAGAATGACCCAGAATATAGCTTAGATTCTTACAAAAGGCAACTCTGTAAAGGGCAGGAGTTAAAGGTGCAAGTTTCTCTGTACCTGCTCCATGCACAACAGGGAAATCAGTCTGCTGTGGTTGTTATCTTTAATCATCATACTGCTCCTAAAACCACAATATCACTGTGGCGTCATAAGAAACCATGGCGATCCTATTTCGCCAGGTGCCTCTAAGACAGGCAAAGGCAACCTTGGCTCTCCAGATGTTTTGGAACTACAACTCCCATGATCCCTAGCTAACAGGGCCAGTGGTCAGGGATCATGGGAGTTGTAGTTCCAAAACATCTGGAGAGCCAAGGTTGCCTATGCCTGCTCTCAGACCATTACTCTGTTCCCAAAAAACCTTATTGACTTCTGCATTGGGGCCCCTACTGGGATGCAATGGTGCTAAGGGAGGTTTTTTGTGGCTACCCAAGACCCCCTCCAATTTTTCCTTTTAAAAAAAATTAACTGCACACTGTGATTCCATGAGGCCCCTCCAAGGTTTCCCAAAATGCGTTCAATTTAACAAGTGGACCTTGGAGTGTTGACTATGGGTCATTGTAGCCCTTGGCCTGCAAAAGTTGAACTACCCTTGCCTTAGTATATGGGACCAAATTAAAATCAGGGGGATTTCAAATATTAAGCTGTTTTATCAGTGTGAGTGAGGAGTTGAACACATAATATTACTGTTGTCTTTACATGGTGAGCTGCTCACATCATGCACCAGCCCACCACTGGGGGTGGGCAAAGCTGTCATTTTTTGTTTCTCTCCATTTCCCATTTTCCCAGTTCTCCATATTTCCAAATCAGTTTGTGATTTTTTTTAAAGACCTCCTGAAAATTCATCAGCATTTAATACAAATTTAATGGTTCATTTTTTTGACTAAAACACACATTTCTGGAAAGCAATTTCACCTAGAGTAGTGAATTTTTGTACATTATTTTCACAAATAGATGTGTTATGGACATATGCATTTCTTGGCTGTAGATCTGCATTGCAAGATCTGGAGAAGTGAGAATTCCAAAGGACGTACTGTTTCAGAAAGTTCAAATTATATAGGTTTGCCTTTGAATGCAACCTGAATTATCTCCCCCATTCCTGTTGACCACCTGCATCCGAAGGATTTGGAAGGAAATGGCCTAATTCAAATGGTAAGCCTGTGCACACGAGCATTTGACCACTGTAGTGAATGCATCTACTGTACTTCCCAACGGCTGAAAGAAGCTCAATGAGAGGAAATGCTGAAGGACACTTTCAGTGGAAGAGAGAAATGTATGTAGTAATTCTTTTAGTAGCCTATCAGGATTTTATTTGAAAAAAAGAAAAAAGGAAAGGAAAGAATAAGCACAGTATATCTTGAATGTGCATACCAAATTAAACACCACTAAACTGCACATAGTAGTTAATTAAACATTTGGGAAATTGAATTTATCAAAGGATCACTAGTTCTAAACTGCAGTCTTCTACCTTGGGCTATTTTTTTTTTAAAAAAAGAAAAAGTAACTCTTTGGTGTGTTGATATCTTGTTAGTAAGATCATAGCTGCCAAGTTTTCCCTTTTCTCGCGAGGAAGCCTATTCAGCATAAGGGAAAATCCCTTAAAATAAGGGATAACTTGGCAGCTATGAGTAAGATTCCTTTTACTGCCTGTTTCTGTGGCTGAATGCTTAGAGGAAAGGATGGTTAGGAAAAAAAAGCCTGATCCACAAAATGGCTAGATCATACCATTTGAGTCCAGGATGCGTAGGATGGTCTTCCCTATAGCAGCATCTAGCATTGTTGCAGTTATTGAGTTGATGCCTTTCTGTGCAAGCTTGGTTGGGTCCAGCAATGTTATTAGGATCCTTTCGCAACCCACTAATATAAACCTGTCCATATACACAGTGACCATTCTTTTCATCCGCTATCTACCCCCTGTAACATATATAGCGATTTTTCCCCACAATTGCAAAGCAGCAGAAGTCTCATTCGCTTCTTCCATAGGTTCAGCAGAGTCTCATTCGCATCTTCCATAGGTTCCATAGGCTCAAGTTTCCACTGGAACTTGAGAGCGCAGCATATACATTGAAAGCTCATATTTCCCTCCTCCTGGGAACTGCAGTTTACCACCCTTAACAAAACAAAACAATTTTTTCCCAACTAAGTTTGTCATTGGTATGACCTTTTGTGTGTATCTGAAGAAGTGTGCATGCACACGAAAGCTCATGCCAATGACAAACTTCGCTGGTCTCCAAGGTGCTGCTGGAAGGAATTCCCCCCCCCGACTACGCCAGACCAACACAGCTACCTACCTGTAACTACCCTTAACAAAGTACAGTTCCGAGGTGTCTTTGGGTGGGGGAATGTGCTAATTTATTGTATGTACACGGTCTGTGTGTAGCAAAGGTAGGATTGGGTTGTGAAGTAGTTTGTGTTTGAGGTGGGTTGGTTTATGTTTAGTTTATTAAATTTAAACATCGCTTCCCATTGGAAGAGACCCAAAGTGAAATGATGACAAGGTTGGTGACAGGTGGGCCTTCCTGGGGAGTGCATTCCATAAATGTGAAAATCTGTTCTTTAAAGCTGAATCGGAGCAAATGGCAAAAGCTGAATTGCTGTTTGTTGTGATTAAGCTTTAAAGAGTGGGTTTTGTCAGGGAAAGCTCTGGAGCAAAAGAGAGAGAGTGCTCGGTCATGGAGCTTTAAAATGCAAAGCTGTGCCTGGAGAGAGTGCAACAAAAGGTAAGTGTGAATAAGCCCTAAGTCTCACCTTATTCATTAGGACTGATTTCTTAACTATCCTCTGCAGCCTAACCTAATAATAATAATAATAATAATAATAATAATAATAATAATAATAGGCATGTTCAAATCCTGCACTGCAGCCCACAGGACAAATATGGCTTAACTGGTTTGCAGCTTAACTGATTGGTAGACTGGATTGGAACCAAATTCACTTTTACATGGTGCACATTTTTCTGAAACATTCCTCTATGAGTTAAAAATGAGATCGGCCATTTTCTTTCCTTTTCCTTTTCACAAAGATGGAGAGCTGGAAACACGAGCTATTTTCATTGCTTGTTATTTTATACCACAATTAATAGACAACTAATATTGTGTTCATTTTACCCAAAGTAATGGCTTATCCACATGACACAGAGAGTTAAGCCAAAAAGTTTTTAAGAGGAAATGAGAACTACAAGTGTTGAAAATGAAATGCAAATGATATAAAATTTTGCAATATTCTCTCAGCAGAAAACAGAGATGTCACACCCAATTGTGCTACACTTGCCTCTGTCACTACTTGCTTCAATTTCATTTGTCCTGCCTGTTTTTACACTTGTTTTATTATTAATTCATCTTCTTTCTTCTCTATCCAACTGAAACTGTTGTCAGAACATTTGTCATGACCAAGTCTCAGTACTGTATGTTTGCTCAGCAACAAATTGGTTGTGCTGACCTCTGTGCTGTTTTTCACATTATATCTGTGGTTACTAATTGGTTAGTCTACCAGTTCATCTCTGTGCCACTTTTTCTTTTTCCAAACTGCCAGACCTTTCTGATGATCCTTTCTGATCATTGGGTGGCGGCGGCAGCAGCAGCGACGGGGGCGGGGGCTACATCAGTTAATATGATTGATTCTGTGGCAATCATTATGAGATTGCTCATACCCTCAATCCTAAAATAGAGAGTTGTTTCTACATATCTTTCCTCTTAAGCAGCATGCTAAACTACAGTGGTCCCTTGACTTCCGAATGCCCCAACTTCCGAAGGTTTCGACTTACGAAGTCAGCAAACCCGGAAGTATTTTTGCTGCGCATGCGTTCTGCGCCTGTGCAGAAGCGGCGCGCACAGTCTGCGCATGTACAAAGTGAAAAAACGCACTTCGCGCATACACAAAACGGACGCTTCGACATACGGAGTTTTTGATTTACAAAGAGCGCCGCGGAACGGATCGCCTTCGTAAGTCGAGGCACCACTGTATCTACGTATTGCATGGGATACTTCCAACTAAGCCTAAACATATTTATGTGGAAGCAAGTGCCACAGTGTAGCGCTCTTGAAGATAATGGACATGGCTA